>NC_090437.1:574943859-575248259 GCF_031143425.1 Pleurodeles waltl
CGAAAGAGAGAAGAAAAAAGGTGATGGTTCATCGAGGGAAATTTGAGGATCCAGGGGAAAGAAACATAGCAAGAGAATGACAGGCAAAGTATAATTGTGAAATTAACCAGTTTCTACTGAAAAACACCAACATAGGTGGGGCACATAGACAGCCACAGGTATAAGGCCAGAGAGGCCTGCTGTTCTAAAGGGGATGGAAATACACCTTTACGATTCTGTCTGGAGTGCCATCTCAAGTTAGCCCAGACAGACAATGACCAGGTGTGTAATCTATGCCTCCAGAAATACCACAACATGAGGGCTGTGGAGCTTGTGCAGAGTTCAAGCCCAAAATGCTAAGGGCAAGGGAGAAACAGAGGCAGGTACACAACGCCATGCAGGGGCTGAAAGATACTTCTTCATTAAGAGACCTTGGCCTGTCAAGTGAGTAAAAGGAGGACAACTTCATTGAAGGAGCTATGGGGGAAGATTCAGTTGTAAAAAAAAAAGTAATTGACACCGAACGTGAACACTAAAAGCAGAGAGAAGAATATACGCATGTGGGAAAACAGGGCTGATTGCAGAGGCCCCCTAACTTTTTGCCCCAATTTTCCACTTTTTGCTGGTGTTTTCCTGACTCTGACGGTGCCCTGGGTACTGCTAACCAGTCCCAGGGCCTGTGCTCTGTGTAAAATGAATATGCAAATTAGGCTAATTATAATTGGCTAAGTTAACCTACCTATAAGTCCCTAATATATGGTAGGGCATGTAGGTTTAGGGACCACAGCATAGGTGGTGCATCCATAGGTGCACTGCTGAGGTGCCCAGTGTCACTTTAAGGGCAGGCCTGCCTTGCTAGCTGCTTTTAAATTAAAGTTATATGCAAATTCGACTTTGGAATAAAAAGTAGTTCCAAAGTCTTAAACTACCTTATTTTTACATATAAGTCACCCCTAAGGTGTGCCCTATGTGCCCCTAGGGCTGGGTGCCATGTAACTATAAGCAGGGACTTTATAAAAATTGTTTTATTAGCCCTGGTGAGGTAAAAACTGCCAAATTAGTTTTTCCCTCCTAGTAGTAAATGGCCTTCAAAGGCTAGAATGGGGAGACTTTATTTTAATTTCTAAAGTCTCCTTAAATGATGCATACCAAGAGTTTGGTATCAAATTAATTGTTGTAATAAATCCCACAACTTCCAGTTGTTGGATTTCATATAACTTGTTCAGGTAAAGAGTTTTAAACTTTACCTGAATAGTTGCCAATTTCAGCCCTGCATTGTTTTTGCTGTTGTGCTCTGATTGGCCAGCCTCTAGCAGCCTAGCCAGGCTGCCTTGATGAGGTGTGAAGTGGCCTGGCTTCACACAAAGGAATGTGCCTGTGGGAAGGAATCTCCCCTCAGCAGATGGTGAGGCAGGAAGGGGGAGGGCTGCCAAACTGGTCTTCAAAGGCAGAGAAGGACATTTGGAGCAACCAGCAACACCCCCACATCCTGCAACCCCAGATAACTAGGTGACCCCCTGATTAAATTAGGAGAGGGCAGGAGAGGGGTGTGTTTATGATTTTTAGCCACACCAGTGGGTGGGCTCAGCCAGATGTAACCTCCAAAAATCAGATTCAGCCATGATGGATTTTTGGAGGATGTTGCCTCCTGGGATTGATTTTTGCCATACTTCCCAGGAAGTGTCATCACAGGGGGAAGGACTCTGCACCTGATTGGAGAACCAGGACCCCCCTGCCTTTCACCCAGGAGCAAGGATACAACTGGAAGACCTGCACCCACACCTCAGATCCCCATCAGATTCCAACAAGGAAGAACCAAAGGAGAAGAAGGACTGCCCTGCTGAACCCCTGGCCTGCACCTGGAACCTGCACTCAGAAGGACTGCACCAGCTGCACACTTGGGCTTCACCACAAGAAGGACTTTGCCTGGCTTCAACTGGTTCAAGGAGGGACTCCCTGTTTGCTACAGGCGAAAAATTGCTAACCAGAGTCCCCTGCACCAACTCCTGAAGAAAGCGACCAGCTGACCACTGTCCAGTGGCCAAAAAGGAGTTTGCGCCAGGTGCATTCTGGGAGTTGTATTCCGCACCCCCTCCAAGGACCATCTCAGAACTTCTGGACCCTTGGGGTGAGCTGCGGACCTCAAAAGAACCTTAAAAGGACATCTGGGAGAAGCCCCAGAAGTTTGGAGAAGTTTGGACAACTTTTGAAAAACAGCTCCATAGAGGGACAGACCCGCCGCGGCAACTCTAGCTGGCTTGCCTCAATCGCGACCAGGCCTGATTTGCTGGTTCGTCCCGGTAAAGAAAATCTCCGAAAAAGAGACTAAGGGGGTTATTCTAACTTTGGAGGAGGTGTTAATCCGTCCCAAAAGTGACGGAAAAGTGACGGATTTACCACCAGCCGTATTACGAGTCCATTATATCCTATGGAACTCGTAATACGGCTGGTGGTATATCCGTCACTTTACCGTCACTTTTGGGACGGATTAACACTCCTCCAAAGTTAGAATAACCCCCTAAGTCCGAAGGTAAAAAGTTGACGGGACCTCCCAGCCAGCGTATCCGAGGAGGGCTCCATGGACGTCAGATCAAGATCCAGGTTTACCCCGGTCGAAGGATTTTCACCGCGAAAAAACGACTAAGTCCGAAGGTAAAAATCTCCACCGAGGATTCCCGCATTGCGTATCCAGAGAAGGGCTCCAGGAGGTCGGATTGGACTGGCAGGTTCGTCCCGCTGAAGAAAATCTTCAAAAAAGAGACTAAGGGGGTCATTCCAACCCTGGCGGTCGGTGTTAAAGCGGCGGCCAACCCGCCAACAGGCAGGCGGTAATAAAAATGGAATTCTGACCCTGGCGGGAACCGCCAACACAGGCCGCCACTTTAACACTCCGACCGCCACGGCGGGACAAACAAACAGCGCGGCGGTCACCGCCAACAGACAGGCGGCAGACAATGTACCGCCCACACTATCACGACCCACCAATCCGCCACCTTTTCCGGGGCAGGCGCCCCGCCGATAAAAACACGGCGGAAACAGACTACGAACGGGAAAACGCTCACCTATACACACTCCACGAGGAATTTGGACAGCATGGAACCCGAATTAAACATCCTACTAGCCATTGTCTTCCTGCTCCTCTACCAGGAGCACGAACGCCAGCGCAGAAGACAACGGTGAGTACTGCACCTACGACACAGGGGAGGGGGGAGGAGAAAAGTTTACTGGCACACACATACGCGACACACCCACCCCCACCCTCACCCCCTAATCCCTACACACCAATGCAGAGCAACAAGTCAGAGTGACACCCTCCAAACCCCCCGGAATAATGCAAAGACAAAATAAAATGTTCATTAAAATTGAAGTATATTAAAGCATATGTGAACTTAAGTGAAATATGAAATTTATCAAATAAATATATTACAACATGAACAATATATACATAGTCCAAAAGTCCGGCACATATTGGCTACATTCCATTGTTCGTGGGCCAATGTGCATAAACACATGGGCAAAGCCCACACACGAGACCCGATTCCATTGGAGAGAACACTGCTGGGGCATCAGATAATAAAACCACAGGCACCTCAGGGGGAAGGGAAGGGGGGGCACCTCAGCCACATGAGTCCACGACGCCAGATCCACGAGGGGCCTCCATGCCCACTGTACCATCCTGGGGAGTGCAAAGCCACAGTCTCTCAAGTATCTACAGTGGGTGGATTGCCCATGGTACCATCCTGGGGAGTGCAAAGCCACAGTCTCTCAAGTCTCTACAGTGGGTGGATTGCCCATTGTACCATCCTGGGGAGTGCAAAGCCACAGTTTTCCAAGTCTCTACAGTGGGTGGATTGCCCACTGTACCATCCGGGGGAGTGCAAAGCCACAGTCCATCAGGTGGATTCCAGACCCCACTGGTTATGGAGGAGGCATGTGGCCAGAGTGCTTTGTGAAGCCCTGCCTGACACAGATCCGGCCCTGCCAATGGGCCAGCGGTGCTTGAGATGAAGGGCCCAGCGGAGCAGTTCAGAGACGGCGGTGCCCAGCGGAGCGGTGCTTGAGATGAAGGGCCCAGCTGAGCAGTTCAGAGACGGCGGTGCCCAGCGGAGTGGTGCTTGACAGGAAGGGCCCAGCGGAGCAGTTCAGAGACGGCGGTGCCCAGCGGAGCGGTGCTTGAGATGAAGGGCCCAGCGGAGCAGTGCTTGAGATGAAGGGCCAAGCGGAGCGGTCCAGAGACGGCGGTGTCCAGCGGAGCGGTGCTTGAGATGAAGGGCCAAGCGGAGCGGTGCAGAGACGGCGGTGCCCAGCAGAGCGGTGCTTGAGATGAAGGGCCCAGCGGAGCGGTGCTTGAGATGAAGGGCCCAGCGGAGCAGTTCAGAGACGGCGGTGCCCAGCGGAGCGGTGCTTGAGATGAAGGGCCCAGCGGAGCAGTGCTTGAGATGAAGGGCCCAGCGAAGCGGTGCTTGAGATGAAGGGCCAAGCGGAGCGGTGCAGAGACGGCGGTGCCCAGCGGAGCGGTGCTTGAGATGAAGGGCCCAGCGGAGCGGTGCTTGAGATGAAGGGCCCAGTGGAGCGGTGCTTGAGATGAAGGGCCAAGCGGAGCGGTGCAGAGACGGCGGTGCCCAACGGAGCGGTGCTTGAGATGAAGGGCCCAGCGGAGCGGTGCTTGAGATGAAGGGCCAAGCGGAGCGGTGCAGAGACGGCGGTGCCCAGTGGAGCGGTGCTTGAGATGAAGGGCCCAGCGGAGCGGTGCTTGAGATGAAGGGCCCAGCGGAGCAGTTTAGAGACGGCGGTGCCCAGCGGAGCGGTGCTTGAGATGAAGGGCCCAGCGGAGCGGTGCTTGAGATGAAGGGCCCAGCGGAGCGGTCCTTGAGATGAAGGGCCAAGCGGAGCGGTGCAGAGACGGCGGTGCCCAGCGGAGCGGTGCTTGAGATGAAGGGCCCAGCGGAGCGGTGCTTGAGATGAAGGGCCCAGCGGAGCAGTTCAGAGACGGCGGTGCCCAGCGGAGCAGTGCTTGAGATGAAGGGCCCAGCGGAGCGGTGCTTGAGATGAAGGGCCCAGCGGAGCGGTGCTTGAGATGAAGGGCCAAGCGGAGCGGTGCAGAGATGGCGGTGCCCAGCGGAGCGGTGCTTGAGATGAAGGGCCCAGGGGAGCGGTGCTTGAGATGAAGGGCCAAGTAGAGCGGTGCAGAGACGGTGGTGCCCAGCGGAGCGGTGCTTGAGATGAAGGGCCCAGCGGAGCGGTGCTTGTTACGGTGGGGCCCTGTTCAGCGGTGCCCTGTTCAGCGGTGCTTGTCTTGGCGGGGCCCTGTTCAGCGGTGCCTCTCACGGCGTGGCCCAGTTCAGCGGTGCTTGTCACGGGGGGGCCCTGTTCAGCGGTGCCTCTCACGGCGGGGTCCAGTTCAGCGGTGCTTGTCACTGCGGGGCCCTGTTCAGCGGTGCCTCTCACGGCGGGGCCCTGTTCAATGGTGCTTGTCACGGCGGGGCCCTGTTCAGCGGTGCCTCTCACGGCGGGGCACTGTTTAGCGGTGCCTCTCACGGCGGGGCCCAGTTCAGCGGTGCCTGTCACGGCGGGGCCCTGTTCAGCGGTGCCTCTCACGGCGGGGCCCAGTTCAGCGGTGCCTGTCACGGCGGGGCCCTGTTCAGCGGTGCCTCTCACGGCGGGGCCCAGTTCAGCGGTGCCTGTCACGGCGGGGCCCTGTTCAGCGGTGCCTCTCACGGCGGGGCCCTGTTCAGCGGTGCTTGTCACGGCGGGGCCCTGTTCAGCGGTGCCTCTCACGGCGGGGCCCAGTTCAGCGGTGCTTGTCACGGCGGGGCCCTGTTCAGCGGTGCTTCTCACGGCGGGGCCCAGTTCAGAGGTGCTTGTCTCGGCGGGGCCCTGTTCAGCGGTACCTCTCAGGGCGGGGCCCTGTTCAGCGGTGCTTGTCACGGCAGGCCCTGTTCTGCGGTGCCTCTCATGGCGGGGCCCAGTTCAGCGGTGCTTGTCTCGGCGGGGCCCTGTTCAGCGGTGCCTCTCACGGCGGGGCCCTGTTCAGCGGTGCTCGTCTCGGCGGGGCCCTGTTCAGCGGTGCTTCTCACGGCGGGGCCCAGTTCAGCGGTGCTTGTCTTGTGTTCCTAGGGAACCAGATCTGGCTTGTGGTGGCTGAGGTGCTGATTGGAGTCTTATGAGATGGAAGGGGTGGGTCAGTTGTTGGAAAGAGGTCAAGGTTGGAAAGGAAAATCAATTTAGAAAGACAGGGACGGGTAGTTGTAGTGGGTATGGGAGTGGAGGAAGAGGAAGAGGATGTGGTTGTAGGAGAGTGAAGTCTGGTGTCTTTGGGTGCAGGTGCTTGTGCTGGAGGCTGTCGTGAGGTGGATGGCTGTTGGGTGGGTGGCTGCCTGCGTTTGTGTGGTTTGGAAGAGGGGGTGACAGACACACTGGGAGAGGACACAGGGGACGTGTAAATGGCAGTGGGGGTGGTGACTGCACGTGTGCGGACTGTTCTGGTGGGTGTGGTGGTGATGGACGCACTGGCTGATGGTGGTGTGCATGCAGGTGTGAGTGGAGACGTCACAGGGAGGGAGGAGGGAGACGAGGAGGAGGGGCACACAGAGGAGGCAGTGGCTGTTGGCATGTCTGCATGTGGATGTTGATTGGGTGAATGCTTGTGTGATCGGTGGTGCTTATGTCTGGATGAGCTGCCCTTGGGTGTTGAGGTGTGTGCAGGCTGGTCTGTAGGTGTGTCTGGGATAGGCAGAGGAACAGGGGAGTGGGACTGGGTTGAGGAAGTTGGAGGGGGGAGGCTAGACACAGGGACAATTGCTGCCGTCAGTGCTGAGGCCAGAGCGTTGAACGATCGCTGATGGGCAGTCTGACCCGAATGAATGCCCTCCAGGTATGCATTGCTCCGATGCACCTCCCTTTCTAACCCCTGGATGGCATTCAAAAGGGTAGACTGCTTAACAATGAGCGTCTGGAGGAGGTCAATGATCTCCGCACTGAGGGCAGCAGGGGTAACTGGGGCAGGACCTGAGGTGCCAGGGGCGAAGGAGATGCCCAGCTTCCTGGCCGAGCGGGCACGGGGCAAAAGCTGAGGGGCTGCTGGGAGGGCGGAGCTGGTCCGCTGGGTGGCGGCTGTACCTGTTGTTGCGGTGGGCACGGATGTTGCCGCCCCCACAAGGGAGCTCCCTTCCGAGGACGTGTCGGTGTCGCTGACGTCTCCACGGGTCCCCGTTGTGGAGCTCCACTCGCCCTCCGTCTCACTGGTGTACTCGGAGTCGGTTGCATGGCCCTCCGGGGCCATGTGAGATGCAGCTCCCTCGTGCGCCGATGCCACTTCTCCTCCGCCTGATGATGCTAATGCACACATGAACAGGAAAACCAAAAAAAAGGGGGGGAGAAGAAAGAAAGACATGTTGAGTGCATGCATTGGCGGCACCGTTGGCGGAGAGGACAGACACAGAAGCCCCCTGCACTATGCCGCGCACTAGGGGTACACTACTCAATTATTGTGACTTGGCCTACAAGTCTATGGATGACAAATGCACACATAGGTGAGCCCGGACCATGGATAGCTGTACTTAGCACCCTACAGAGGTGGGGTGCGGGGGCACAGGGCCATGCCAAACGGAGGGGCCTAGCATACTGAAACCGCCCTGGCCTAGAGATAGCCACAGCCCTCCTCCCCCACCCAGACACCTCCACTGTGCGCTAATATAGCAGAATGTGCTGATACTCACCCCCTTGTGTCTGCTGTGATGTCCTCACGTGCCCATCCAAATCGGGGTAGGCCACCGCCAGGATCCGGGACATCAGGGGGGTCAATTGCCGTGTGGCACCCCTCCTAGGTTGGGAGGCCATCCCCAGCAGAGCCTCGGCGGTCTTTCTGCTCCCGTGGCGGATGTCCTCCCACCTCTTGCGGGAGTGGGTGCCCCGTCTGTTGTGGACCCCCAGGGCCCGGACGTCCTTGGCGATGGCACGCCAAATGTCGATCTTCTGATGGGCGCTGACATATGTGACATGTACAGGGTGGAAAAAGAAATATCATCACTATTCTGCATGGTCGATGTGAGTGGCCCCCCCTCCCCAACCTTGCCATGTGGCACATGCTCTCATCTGTCGTGCGTTGCACTCCTCATTCGCTCCCCTCCCCACCATCTTACATCCACCCCACTCAACACAGGCATAGCCCATACTACGTGCTCCCTGTGTACTCACCTGTTGGTCTGGAGGACCGTAGAGTAGCGCAAACTGGGGGAGGACCCCATTAGCAAGTTTCTCCAATTCCTCAGATGTGAAGGCAGGGGCCCTTTCCCCAGTCGCAACAGCCATTGTATCTTCCAGACCGAGGTCACAGCAGCACTTGCAGTATAGGTCCTCTCCTGTGGATGATCAGGTCTCGAGTGATTAAGCAGTTAGAAAATGGCGGTCACACCCGCGACGGTGCGTACCGCGGCGGTGCGTACCGCGACCGCCGGCGCACATCGTCATTGGCTCCTGAGACCCATAGGGTTCAATGTTAACCAATGCTGCTTTGCGCCGCAGTCTTCGACCGCCTACCGCCACGGTGTGCCATGCCAGCGCATTGACCTCACATCCCATTGTCACACTTCACAGGTCAGGCAGCCGCCATTTCAAGGGCCCACATGGCTTAATTTCTACTGCGTCACACAGGCCTAGGCCTTGCATTGCCACTCATACAAGCCATTCAATGCATAGCGAATCGTGTACTGTGCAAGCTGTGGTTACGTACCTGTGGGTTGCTTGACTCTGTGCTCCATGTTGTCCTTCCTAGGCACCGTCCGCTGGGACTTGCGAGGAGATGGAGGAATCCTCCCGTGTACAGACCGCTGATGGACCTGTCGACAATGGAAGAAAGACATGTCATACTGACATACAGACTTGACCGAGCCACTATACAGGAACTGTGTGCCCAGCTGGAGCCAGACCTGATGTCCCCCATTCGCCAACCCACAGGGATTCCCCCTCTGGTGCAGGTTCTGTCAGTACTCCATTTTTTGGCAAGTGGATCATTCCAAACAACAGTGGCCATATCATCTGGGATGTCTCAGCCTATGTTTTCTAAGGTTTTGTCCAGAGTGTTGTCTGCCCTGATGAAATACATGCGGAGCTACATTGTTTTCCCTGAGGTGGGCGATTTGGCTATAGTGAAGGGTGATTTCTATGCCCTTGGACATATCCCCAACATCATTGGTGCCATTGATGGGACCCATGTGGCTTTGGTTCCCCCCAGTGGAAGTGAGCAGGTGTACAGGAACAGAAAAAGTTATCATTCGATGAATGTCCAGGGGGTCTGTTTGGCTGACCAGTACATCTCCCATGTAAATGCCAAGTTCCCTGGGTCAGTGCATGACGCGAACCTCATGCGAAATAGCAGTATCCCTTATGTGATGGAACAGCTACAGAGACACCGTGTGTGGCTAATAGGTGACTCTGGTTACCCCAACCTGTTGTGGCTACTTACCCCAGTGAGGAATCCCAGGACAAGGGCAGAGGAACGCTACAATGAGGCCCATGGGCGAACTAGGAGGATTATAGAAAGAACCTTCGGCCTCCTGAAGGCCAGGTTTAGGTGCCTGCATATGACAGGTGGATCCCTAATGTACTCACCAAAGAAGGTGTGCCATATCATCGTGGCCTGATGTATGCTTCACAACCTGGCTTTGCGACGCCAGGTGCCTTTTCTGCAGGACGATTGTCCAGATGGTGGTGTTGTAGCAGCTGTGGAGCCTGTGGAGAGTGAAGAGGAGGAAGACGACGGGGACGACACAGACAACAGGGACACAGTGATACAACAGTATTTTCAGTAGCACACAGGTACGAATCAACCACGCCATTTTACATTTACTTAAAGTCTCCTGCCTCTCTACTGTCTGAGTTCCCCCACAGTTCCTGTTAACTGAGTTGTGACTTTCCCTTCCGTTTTCAGAGCTGTGGGCCCCACTGCGTGACCTCTGCTTTGTTTGCCCATGGACTACAGCTGTGTGACAGTGGTATGTTGTCATCAGAATGTAACTGAACATTTTTGCACCGTTATGTCTAATACATTTGTTCAAAATACAAGCAGACTCCAGATTTTTTAAGTGCAATAAGTGATTTAATTAAAGTGCTACATTTAGGAACATGATTGTAAAACGGTGATGGGTGATGGTGGAGTAATGTCCATGGCAGAGTCCAGTTCTCAGTCTCACAGGTGCATTGTCCATATGCCTGTGGAAGGATGGAGCAGGGGCAGTTCAAGGTTGGACAGGGGGACAATGTGGGACAGTGGGATGACATCAGGGGGTATCGTTTGCTGGCGGGGGTCTTGGCATCCTACTCTGTCTTCTTGTGAGATCTCAGGTTCCGCTTGCGGGGTGGTTCTTCTCCTGCAGGAGGTGGGGTTCTGGTGGCCTGTCGTTGTGTGGGGGCCTCCTGTCCACTAGCGCCGGCGGAGGTGGTAGGCTGTTCCTGGTCCAGGCTAGTGACAGGGGCCCTTTGTGGTGCCACATGGTCCCGCAATGTGGTGACTATCTGCTTAAGGACCACGACGATGGTCCCCATTGCGGAACTAATGTTCCTCAGTTCCTCTCTGAACCCCATGTACTGTTCCTCCTGCAGTACCTAGATCTCCTGGAACCTGGCCAGTACCGTAGCCATCGTCTCCTGGGAAAGTTGGTATGCTCCCATGATGGAGGAGAGGGCCTCTTGGAGAGTCGGTTCCCTGGGCCTGTCCCCCCCCTGTCGCACAGCAGCCCTCCCAGTTCCCCTGTTTCCCTGGGCCTCTGTCCCCTGGACGGTGTGCCCACTACCACTGCCCCCAGGTCCCTGTTGTTGTTGGGGTGGTGGGTCAACCTGGGTGCCCTGTAGTGGTGGACACACTGCTGATTGACGTGTCCTGGAGACAGAGGCATGGGCCCGCTGGGTGGGAGCTGTGCTGGTGTTCCCAGAGGGGGTAAGGTCAAGTGTAGCCTGTGGCTGTCTGTGGGGAACCGACTGTCCCGAGGTCCCCGATGGGCCGGGCTGGTCATCTGGGTCAAGGGAGACAGAGCTGCTGTCGTCACTGGGGGCCTCTTCTGGGGGTGGGATGGACATCTCTGGACCCTCTGTGGCGGTGTGGTGGCATTCGGGTCCTGCAGGGGTATAAGAGTATGGTTATTGCTTCTGTGTGTGGCATTTCGTGTAATGGGTGGGTGCCCGTGTACCCCAGTGCTGGCATTCCCTTGTGAGGGCTTTTGTGACGGTGGCTTGTGGGGGTGATGAGTCTGTGCAGTGGGCATGCTTTGGGGATGGGTGTCCATGCTTTGGGGACGCATGCAGGGCTAGGTATTGGGATGGGTGGGATGTGATGGTGAGCCATTTGCAAGGAGTTGGTGTGATGGGGGTGGGGGTGAGGGTGGGGGTATGATTTGGCATGCAGGTGGGGTGGGGAGAATGAAGTAGTGGAGATTTGCCTTACCAGAGTCCATTCCTCCGCCTACTCCTGCGAGGCCCTCAGGATGCAGGATGTGCAAGACTTCCTCCTCCCATGCTGTGAATTCTGGGGGAGTAGGTGGGGGTCCACCGCCAGTCCGCTGTACCGCGATGTTGTGCCTTGATACCATGGAACGCACCTTCCCCCGTAGGTCGTTCCACCGCTTCCTGATGTCGTCCCGATTGCGTGGATGCTGTCCCACAGCGTTGACCCTGTCCACTATTCTTTGCCATAGCTCCATCTTCCTGGCAATGGTGGTGTGCTGCACCTGTGCCCCGAAGAGCTGGGTCTCTACACAAACTATTTCCTCCACCATGACCCTGAGTTCTGCGTCAGAGAACCTGGGGTGTCTTTGGGGTGCCATGGGGTGGTGTGGATGAGGTGAGGGGTGGTGTATGTGTTGTAGAGTGTGGTGAGTGTGGTGGTGTATGGTGTTTTGTGCGTGGGAATTGTGTGGGTGATGTTGTGATTTGCCTCTGTGTGATGGTCTACTCTATGCTGTGCTGTCTCTCTCTGTCCTTCTGTCGCAATTGTGGTCGTAAGGGTTTGTGGGTGATGTGGGTGTGTGTTTTATATTTAATTGGGTGTGTGGGAGTGGTGTGTGTATGTGTCTCAGGTGTGTATATTTTGATTTGTCCAATGTGGTAGTGTTTTGTAAAGGAGTGTGTATTTGGGGATTTGTGGGTCGGAATGGTATGGGTGTATTTCTGTTGGCGTGACGGTGGAGGTTTGGTCATCGCCAGTTTCCCGCTGACCTTTGGTGTGGCGGACTTTTGTTGGTGTCGGGTTTTTGGCGGTTTGCCAGTTGCGGGTCAGAATGACCGTGGCGGTTTACCGCTACCGCAGCGGTGTTATGGCGGTCTTCTGACCGGCGGTAAGCGCCTTTTACCGCCGAGGTCAGAATGACCCCCTAAGTGTGAAGGTAAACTTTTAACCGAGGCCTCCCGCGGCCTGTAGCCGAGCAGGGCTCCATCGCGGTCGGCCTGAAACTTTGACTTTGCCCCGGTCGAGGTGCAACCAGATGACCCGATTGGCGCTTTTTGTTTCTAGGCTCTAAAAAATAATAATAATTCTATAAAAATTCATATCTCCGGTTCCCATTATCCAATATTATTTGTTTTGGTGTCATTTTAAAGATAAAAATATATTCTATTTTTATAAATTGGTTTTGGATTTTTAAACTGTTTCCTGTGTTTTATTTAATTACTGTTTTGTGATATTTGAATGCTTTACACTCTGTCTCCTAAGTTAAGTCTTGACGCTCGTTGCCAAGCTACCAAGGGTTGAGCTGGGGTTAATTTACTGAGACCTAACTGGACCTTAGTGGAGGTTAGTGGCCTATTGCTAAGTGTAGGTACCTACCTGCCCTTACCAATAACCCATTTTCCAACAACGCAGGTAACACTAAAAAAAGAAGGGGATGGATGAGTTAAAATCATCAGAATAAAAATACACAAAAAATATCTTGGTGCTAACCATTTGGCTGACCAAAGGCAAGTCGAGGTGAAAGAACATCTTGGAACCAACACTTCAAGCAACAGACAAAAGTGTTAAACTACCATTCGAATACATTGGATGCCCATGTTGACATTCTTAACACACTGGCAGTATCCATAGCAGATATACTGTAGACTCGAAACTGGAGCAACTCAACAACTTAATTGTGCGGGTACAACCTGACCCCGAAGTGAAGTTGAGTTATTGTGCTTGTTCACCAACATTGGATACACTTGTAACCCTCCTTCCAGTGCTGCACTCTTCTGTGTACTAATTAACAACCGTTAAGACAAGGTTCAGAATCAGTAAATAGCAAGATGAGTGATTACAGACACCATGTTAACAATAAAGACCGTGAATGTTTTCATGCCTCACACTCAAGCTAAAGCTCTCAAATTAGGACAAAGTCAGTAATTACAACAAATCAGGACCATTCATCTAATAGCTCTGCCCAGCTGGTGGAATCTTCTATTGTAGTGGCAAAATACACACCTCTGCCGCACATGAAAAACAACTCAAAGTTTGCTCCATTGCTAAATGTCCAGGAAGCCTGGAAAAACGCTCACACCCTGATGACACGGAACCCAAAGTTGCCGATACCATCAAGAAAAATTCTCATAATAACAAAAAGGAAAATTTTACATAAAGAAATAAATTGGGACTTTAAACATGACAACCTGACACACCAGCAAAATATGTACTCGATTTTTTTCCAAAAAACATAGTAATACCCCTAATCATAAGATTGAGCTATCAGCAGACCAAGATTAGCTATGCCATGTTGACCAACAAACAGAAGAACATTCAGCACAAAGTGAAGATACCTGTGTTAACTTAAATATAGATACTCTAAAACTTTGTATTGAGTCAGTTCCCACAGCTTCCGTTTGTGAGCTTTCACATCAGTCAGTATCATGTGATATAACAAACAAGTAAGAGGGACCATTTTACTTCAAACAGGGTCAGTAACAGATGCAGAAATGTATTTCACAGTTAATGCCACCCTTGGAAAAAACTCTGGTGCATGTAATGACGAACCTAGATGGAGTGCAGTTAACAAAGACCACAGTTGGATCTAGCACCAAAAAATACTGCAAAAACTGATTACCTGGCCCACAAACCAAGGAAACAGGAGACAATAGCTGTTGTGTATAGCGAGTAATACACAACTCCGGTTGGAAATAAAGATAAGACCAACAAATGCCATCATTCCTGGAGAAATGTTAGCTCAAAACTCACAAAGCACACACACTACAGTAACAGACCAGGCAGACCTCACGGACCTGTGATGTCAAGAAATCATTCAGATTGTCTCAGTCAGTTTTCCTTGAACTAGCAGGCAATAAACTGTTATGGATTCCAGAATACTTATCCTGGGGACTACATGATACTCTAAACAGCAGTCATATCCTGCAATTGTTAAAAATGTATACAATCTAGTGCGACATATATCTAAGGATATAGGTGGTCATTATGAACATGGCAGGAATCACCGCACCACCGGCATTGGCGGTAACTACAGCTAACAGGCTGGTGGTCCGGACCGCCAAATAATGAAGCACATGAGAAACAAGTAGCGGGCAAGCCACACACCGCTAGCAGTTGAGTGGTGACGAGGACAGAGGGGGCCACCCACAGGCCGGAGGGAAGGTCCTACCTGCACACCACATATTGAAGCACAAGCCTGCCGTCAGTTCCGGGGCCGGAACCACCACCACCCAAAGCGTGGCAGAAACAAACTAAATAAAAGGAAACACTCACCAGAGATACATAAAACACGCTGAAGTAGCGAAGTGGACATGGAGATAGAGTTGCAAATAATGCCACTGTTGCTCCTTGCCATATACCTCCACGACCATGACCGCTGACGAAGACGACAACGGTAAGTACTGCAACCAAGTACACATGGGAAGAAAGGGCACAGTTACACAACGACCGCACCCACCCCGCAACGCACCCTCAACCCCTCACACGATCCCACAGCATACACACCAGAACAAAATGTACTTTCCCGACACAAGGCAACAAGCACCTGCACCAAAGTACACACATTTGCACACCACACCCCCACAATGAAGCGATGAACAACGTCACCATATTGTGCCAACAGCACTACTGGGCACTCAAAGTTTAATACAACTCCAAAAAAGGACTGTCTTAATAAGGACATTGGCCGAAATAGCCCAAACTTGACTCCCAAATGTGCACAGGGTACTCCACTGTAAAGTGGCATCAATGGGACAGCCAGGCACCTCAGGGAACAGGGGCAGGGAGTGGCGGGGGTAGGAACTTACACCTGGAAGGGGGTAGTTTGGGCTTATGTTTGGGAGGTGGAGGGGGTTTGGGCTTGCCCTTGGAAAGTGGGGGAGTGGGCTTGGACTGGGGTGGTGGCAGACAGACCTGGGGCAACACAGGGCTTCTTCCTCCCTGGGGAAGGGGCACGGGAAGGGGAAGGTGGACTGGGGCGGACTTTGACAAGGAAGGAGTGGACTGGGCAAGGAGATGTGCACATTTAGGGACAAGGCGGGGTGGGCCAGTGGGTTCAAACAGGTCAACACAGGAGAGGAAAAGTTTCTTAGGGGCAGTTAGGGTGGATTTGGAGACAGGTGTGGGAGTGGAGGTAGAGGGACTGCTTGTACCAGGTGTAGGTGGGCTGGACATGGATGCAGGTGCCTGTACAGTATGCTGATGTGTGAAAGTTTGAGGGTTTTGGGAGGAGGGTGAGAGTGGACACAGTGGGACAAGACAGGCTGCCAGTGTACCAGGATGTTGTCTGGGTGTCTGCAGGTCTGGTGAGTGTGCTGCATGTGTTAGGCAATGCAGTTGTGGTGAGTGCAGGTGTAGTGTCTGGGGTGGATGACTGGATGTCAGATGTCAGATGTTGTGGCGACTGCAAGAATGGGGAAAGCAGCAGTGACTGAGGGTGCAGTGCTTGTGCATGTTGAGGTAACAGACAGGGTGGCAGGGAAGGATGACACTGGGGGAAGTGGATGTTGTTGTGTGTGCCTTTGTATTTTGGGTGTGTGTATGCCTGTGGTGGGAAGTGTGGCGCTTGTGTTTCTCGATGTGCTTCTTGTGTGTTGAGGTCTGTGCATAGCTGTCTGAACATGTGCTTGGGATGGGTGAAGGGAGTGGGGTGCTGGAAGGGCTAGAGGTGGTTGGAGGGGGGACGGAAAGACCAAGGACACTGGCTGCCATCAAAGAGGAGGCCAGAACCTGAAAAGATCTCTGTAGGCCAGACATGGCACCATAAATGCCTTCCAGGTATGCATTGCTGCATCTGGGATGCTAGTCCCTAGATGACATTCACAATGATTGTCTGCCCTACAGAGATGGTTCTCAGGAGGTCAATAGCCTCCTCCTTGAGGGCAGGGGATGAGGTGCCTGGGACAAAGGAGACGCCCACCCTCCTGGGTGAGTGGGCACAGGCTACTGGGTGGGGAGCAACTTGGAGGGCTGAGATGGCATGGGGGTGGCAGAAGATGACAAAGAATGGGTGGGCCCACTAGGGTCCGCCACCACCAGGGAGCTCCCATCAGATGAGGTATCAGAGTCATCACTACCGCCAGTGGTAGTTGCCTCCCCTGTGGTACCCCCCTTGCCCTCCAACCCACTGGTTCTCTGGGACTCCTCCGACTCTGCCTCCTTAGAACCGTGGGCTGCTGCTTCCCCACTCACCGGTGCCACTGCTCCCTCGCCAGATGAAGCTGATGTACACAAAGGAAACAAGAGCAAAGGGGTGGGGAGACAAAACATGAGAGAAATCTGTAAATACCAGAATGAATGTACATATCTGGTTCACACACACTCACATCCAGCTCACACACCTGCACGCAGAACTTACAACAATAGTCATGACTGTGCCCCTGACTAGTGGCCACTACCCCAGAATACACCACATTACCCACATGAACCACACACCTGAGGAACTGTGTGGACTGCACACATGGGGGACCATGGCCAGCCAATGCACCCTCTAGTCCATGGAGCCACAAAAGTATCCAATAGTACAGGAAGGTGAAACCCCATAGGCCTATTTGGACTGTCAACACTTGCCCCAAACCATTTCCGTGTCTATGGGGGGCTAGACTGCAGGAACACACCTGTCAGAGTGCCTGGCACTAGACAGCATACATACCACAGCACCCAAACACATCCATCAAAGTAGTATTAGACAGTGTTGATATTCATTCCCTTGTGGCTGCTGTGCTGCCTTCAAGCGCACATCCAATTCCGGATAGGCCACCGCCAGAATGCGGGCCATTAAAGGGGTCTGGGTCCAACGGGCACCCCTTCCTAGTTGGGAGGCCTTCCCCAACTGGGCCTCACAGGTCTTCCTTGCCCAGCGCCTCAGGTCCTCGCACCGCTTCCTGCAGTGGGTGCCCTGCTGGTTGTAGACCCCCAGGGTCCGCAACTCCCTAGTGATGGCTTGCCAAAGTAATCTCTTCTGATAGGCGCTTACCTGTATGGGACACACAGAACAGAAAAAAAGACATCAAGATGTGAGCATCTTAGACAGATGACATGTCGTCTCCTATGGGATGTCCATTTCACAGAATCATGTTAACAACTCACAAACAGTACATGCCACACAATCTTCACCTGTCCAATTACAAATCATGCATACATGCATACAAGCATCCGCCACCATCACACACATCCAAGCAAGACAACCTCCAACTCACCTGCTCCTCCTGTCACCCATATAACTTGGCATACAAGGGTAGGACCCTTCCACCAGCTTCTCGAGCTCCTCTGTGGTGAAGACCAGGGCCTGTGCCCCTGTGACTCGCGCCATTGGTGTAACCAGTCAGGTCACAGCAGCACGCGCAGTGGAGTACATGCTTGCACAAGAATCAGGAGTCAAGTGTCATGGGTGTGACAACATGATGTACGTTCGGCGGCGATGTGCACCATCACCACCAGCGGCAATGATGATGGGCCCAGGTTCCCCATTGACAACCATGTTATCCAATGAGTGGTAGTACACAAAGGGAGAGTATAAGGGAGTAGGAAAAGACACCCTTCGTACTCGACTCCCCAAACACAATACTAAGTCACAAACGAGAGTACGGGGTTTTTGGAAAATACAAATGGGTTGAAAGTGTGCTAATTGCGTCACTCTACCAATCCTAAATCTCAACTAAAGATAAAATCTCAACTAAAGATGAAACGAGGGGTGGTTTAAGGTCTGTGGAGGGGGATTTCCTTTACGGACTAGGTGGTCTCACACACTATATAGTGTCATGCTTCATCATATGACCACCTAGCCCCACCCAGGTAGGACAATACCACCTGGGCGGACTCAACCTCGCTGTTAAAGGAACAGGAGGGAGTGCGTCAATTAGTTTGATTTCTGGAAAGTAGGGATCCAGCTATGCTATGGGAATAAAAACACCTACTCAGATACCAGGGTGAGTTTTAATAGAAGTTTCTGTGTGGTGTGATTAAAAGAAATGGGAGACCAGTG
The DNA here is from genome assembly GCF_031143425.1 of Pleurodeles waltl. Taxonomy (NCBI): domain Eukaryota; kingdom Metazoa; phylum Chordata; class Amphibia; order Caudata; family Salamandridae; genus Pleurodeles; species Pleurodeles waltl. Next base: position 574,962,258 of record NC_090437.1, read on the forward strand.
TGAGAACAATGACTCGCAAGGTCACCTATCTAGCCGACATGTTTCTGCCCTTGTGATTGAGCTATGGAGGGTCTCTGGGCATTCATCAGGGCGTTGGATCCCTGTTACAGATGCTTATAACGCGCTGCATTTTAAATCGCAGTAGGAAAAAACGTGGGAAGGGAAGGAAGGGCCTACCTTAGCCAAGGGAGTACCTGGGGAGGACCCCAAACCGTCCTGAAAGAGAGGTCGGTATAGGCGCACAGAGAGCGCCCACCTTTGATGCAAGTCTGACTATAAGGGGACGCTCCCTCTCCAGGATACCAGAGGCTAGTAGCCTTTATTGTTAGGGTCCTCCCCAGGTACTCCCTTGGCTAAGGTAGGCCCTTCCTTCCCTTCCCACGTTTTTTCCTACTGCGATTTAAAATGCAGCGCGTTATAAGCATCTGTAACAGGGATCCAACGCCCTGATGAATGCCCAGAGACCCTCCATAGCTCAATCACAAGGGCAGAAACATGTCGGCTAGATAGGTGACCTTGCGAGTCATTGTTCTCACACTGGTCTCCCATTTCTTTTAATCACACCACACAGAACCTTCTATTAAAACTCACCCTGGTATCTGAGTAGGTGTTTTTATTCCCATAGCATAGCTGGATCCCTACTTTCCAGAAATCAAACTAATTTACGCACTCCCTCCTGTTCCTTTAACAGCGAGGTTGAGTCCGCCCAGGTGGTATTGTCCTACCTGGGTGGGGCTAGGTGGTCATATGATGAAGCATGACACTATATAGTGTGTGAGACCACCTAGTCCGTAAAGGAAATCCCCCTCCACAGACCTTAAACCACCCCTCGTTTCATCTTTAGTTGAGATTTTATCTTTAGTTGAGATTTAGGATTGGTAGAGTGACGCAATTAGCACACTTTCAACCCATTTGTATTTTCCAAAAACCCCGTACTCTCATCCAATGAGTGGTTGCACGGCGGTAAAAATCGCCTTCCGCCATGACGACTACCGCCAGCGGAATGATGTCACTTCCACTCCCTCAGACCTGGATGGCAGGAGACTGCCATTTTTCTAGCACCACGTACATATATCATCGCCAGGGGCCCCATTCAGGGCCCACAAGTCCCAGCCCTTAGTCGCTTGCTCACATGAGTGACTGATCCTCACAAGCACCCATCTTATGAAATGTGTCCACACTGGGATGCCATTAGAACAGAGTTGGCTTACAGAGCTTGTGGGTGTAACCTATGTATTGCACATCCAAGTATTCATTTCCAACCTGTTTTGAAAATGTATGTGTGCCCCTCATATGTGTTCTTTCCTCCCCCATAGGTACAGACCCATGTGGCGAGGGAGGGCCCCATCTGTGTACAGACCTCTTGAAACCATGGATGAACGTATCATCATTGTCACCTACTGACTCAATTGTGCAACATTCCATGACCAATGTGGCTTACTGGATCCTGTACGTACACTGGCTAATCGTAATCAACATGCCATCCCTGCTGAGGGCTATCTGTGCTCCATCTTTTGGCTACGAGCTCATTTCAGGTGACAGTGGGCATGGGTGAAGGGTTCTCACAGCCAATGTTTTGCCTCATCCTGTCCAGATTCCTGGATACATTTGTCCAACACATGCAGACATATGCCCAGTTTCTTCAAGGGGCTGAACTCCCTGCCATCAAGTCTGGATTTTATGCCTTTGCTAACATCCCCCATGTGATAGGTGCCATTGATGGACCCACATAGCTCTTATACCCCCAAGAGTGAATGAACAGGTGTACAGGAATCGAAAGAACATCCACTCAATGAACATACAATTGATGTGTACTGCTGACCAATACATATCACATGTAAATGCCAGGTTTCCAGGATCAGTCCTTGATTCCTTTGTCCTGAGGAACAGCAGTGTACAAACAACAACAAGTGATGGACGGAATGCTGAACATTGTCAAACATTCACCCCCAGTACAGTGATCTGGGCCTAAATCCATCGTTTTTTTGCTGCCCATGCCATTCCAGTTTGGACCCAGCCATATGCAAATCAGTCTTGACCCTGTTCCCATGGGAACAGTCCAGCCCAAACTGCTAGGCCAGGTCTTCCCTGGACTGGAAACAAGCATCCTGGGACTGGTTTCGGGGTTTCACCCCTCATCAGCCAGGCTAGCTTGAATCCAGTGGCATGGGAAGAACAGCAGTGTACCACATTTGATGGGACAACTACAAGGGGACAAAGGATGGCTCATAGGTGAGTGTGTATGACACTGGATCTGTACATAGCCGACAACCCTCCTGTATGCAAGTAATGGCAGTATGTTAAAGTGCTCTTTCGCCCACATTTGCAGGTGATTTCCTTGCCTCCATCTCTCTGAGGGATCCCTGTGCTATGGCCCTGAGAAGATGTGTAGAATAGTGGTGACCTGCTGCATGCTGCACAACTTGGCTGTGAAGAAAGCTATCACCCTTCTAGGAGGAGGGTGCTGTCCAATGACACCTGCAACCTCAGAGAGGGGATGAGAGTAATTGTGAGGATGAAGAGGGGGAAGATGTCAACTCCAGGAACCAGCTGATCCACCTATACTTCCAGTGACTATGAAGTACTATTCACTGAGGCTGTTGTCTTCACTGCATAGTGTTATGTTTGACTCATTTGCTTTGGGATGTGGTGTCCGTAATCATTGACACTGTTAACTGAAGACTGCAGTGGCATGTGCAAGGGAAACCGAAATGGCGTACATTTTGACTTACTTCACACACTGTTGTGTATGGGGTACCATTCCTGCAATAAAGGTATGAATATGGAATTGACTGGCTAATGCATACACACTTACAATTGTATATCTCATAATGACAGAGGACATAGGATTTGGTTTAGATGTTTTTTATTATGTGTCAAAAATTAGGAGGTGCGCTGTACAGTGATAGGGAGTGGGCTCATGGTGCATATCCATACCAGATACATTTGCTCAGCTATTGGTGGCAGTGGGTATTGGTCCATTTGTCCCTTGCTAGTTGGTTTGTTGGTATTGGCGGGTCAACATGTAGAACAGTGGCACACTTGGGAGACAGTTCAGGGCAGAGTCACCTCTTAGCGGAGCCTTGGTCTTGCAAGTATTCCAGTGCCATATCTGGGTCTGAAGGCATGTTTGGGTGACTGGTGCTGGGCTGCAGGGCTAAGGGTGCTAGTCTCTTGTGTGTCCTCTGACAGTTCCACCAGTCCAGTAGCTGCTGCAGATTTAGATGGCAGGTCAGTGTCCTGGCCAGTGGTTGGGGCTTAAGGGTGTGTGAGGGTCTCAGGCTGGCCGAGGTTGTGGTGCTGCAGCACCCCTGCGATGGTGGCCATGGTGGCATTGAGCTGTTTCCATTGCTCCATGGCCTCTTGGTGTTGTGCTACCTGCAGCCTTTGATTCTGCCCCAGGGTGGCCAGGATCTGGCCCATCCTGTCTTGGGTAAGGTGGTATGCTCCCAGGGCCTCAGAGATCACCTCCTGGGCAGCAGCATCCATCCTTTGGCCTCCCCCCGGGCCACTGATGCCCTCACACTAGCCCTTGCCCTCTGTGCCTGTGTCCCCTGCACAGGTCTGGCAGTCCCACTTGCACTGGGGCCATCATCGTCCTGCCTGTTGGTGGACAGAAACTCTGGCCTCTGTACATGTGGTCTGCCAGTCTGTGGCCTGGAGGCACTGGTATGGGGTCATTTGGCCAGAGCTGATGGTGGTGGCTGGGTGGTAGGGGTGTCAGTGGTATTCTGGGTTGGGCTGCTAGAGGGTGATAGTCCAGGACCGTGTGACGGGCCAGGGTATTCATCACTGTCCATGCATCCCTCTCCAGTCTCCTGAGTGGGGCCTCTGTCTCCATGTGGGGTGCTGGCACTCCTTGGCCTTTCCGTCCGGGTGGCATGGGTGGTGGTGTCTGCGGGGGAGAATGGACATGTATGTTACATGTACTAATTCGAAAATAGATGAACAGCTCTGACCTAATTTGTAGTTTTATTCCCCTGTTGGGCCATGCAGGGACCTTTTGTGGAATTACTCTTACATTTTGCAATCAGTACCTTCTCAAATTTGAGAAGTGCAGTAGGCACAACAGCTGGAATGGAAAAACATCCAGACAACGAGGGCCCACTGGTAAATAACTTACGGGACATAACAACTCTAAAAAAATCCTGTTATACTGGAAGATCACAAAATAGATTGGACTTAGCTTCCAGCAACACTTGCAGGCTCTCACAGGACTGAATACCTTCTGCCATTCTGTCACAAGAACCCAACATGCATGAGTTGAATATTTGCTCCTGAAATATTGAGGATCTGTGCCAAAAAATCTATAACAGTGGTATCTTCATGTTTTGGCATCAATTTGAAATAATAGCCCTCCAGGAGACTTGGTCATTATGATAGGGTACATTGTGTTCTTTAAACTTGCAATAAAAGAAAAGTGACAGGTGCAACCCATGAGTGGAACTGTTGGTATACATCAGTACCCACTTAAAAATGCGAGCTGACCAAATTCTGACCAACGAAGTATGGATAATGGTGGTAAACCTAGAAGAGTGGTTGAGAAAAGATTCACATCCTGTCCTACTAAATGTTTACATAAATCAAAGCTCAAAAGGCAAAAAGTCAAAAGTGTTGAGGACGATTAACATCCTAATTAAGTTGAAAGTAGAGCATCAGAATGGAAATGTTGTCTTAACTGAAGACTTAAATTTATATATTTCCCGGAGAGCCAATCCAATAACAGGCATTAGAGCATAACTTTGCCTGAGATTTACCAGGCCAGACCTTGCCCTTTTATGAGGCTGAAAAAGCTTGGTGAAAAATCCTGATAACTCAATGTAACCATCAGCCTAATTGTGTTGAATGGCTGATTTAGGTACACCAATCCTCCCTCATGGACTGGAATTTTGGACAACACCCTCTCCTAGGTATGTAACACCTTACACAGCATAGTATTGTGCAAACACAAATCACTCTATAACAGAATTTCACTCTCACCAGGTGATCAAATAGGGTACAAATACACCCAGTTTTGAACCAGTCAATATTATAAAGGTGGGATCATTCACAGAAAATGTGAAGAGGCTAAAATGGAATGACATGACTATAAATGAAACATTTGAATACAGTGTCTCTCTTGATTGAAAAAATAAGAACCACAAGGGTATATAAGGTTTTATAAAGTCTCGGCTTGCAGTTACACTGCACCCAACCCTGGGGACACTTAGGGCACGCCTTAGGGGTGACATATGTAAAAATAAGGTAGTTTAGGACTTTGGAAGTACTTTTAATTCCAAAGTCGAATTTGGGGTTAACCTCAACTTAAAAGCAGCCAGCAAGGCTGTTTTTTTGGACCAAGACGAAGTCACAAGTCAAATCTGCCCTCCCTGGAGCCCTCTACGGATACGCATCACAGGAAGCATCAGTCAAGGATTCTACGTTCGGACTTAGATGATTTTTGGGGATGGAAATCTTTGTCTGGGCCCAGTTGAAATTGAAGCCGACCTCCCTGGAGCCCTCCTCGGATCCACTGGATGAGAAGCCTCAGTCAACTTATTACATTCGGACGTAGAAACATTTTTTGAGCTTTTTTTCTCTGACGTCTGATGACCCTCCACAGCAACCCGATTTTGAGTCGATGTCATCGGATTTCCTTTCCACGAGCCCCCAATGAAATACTGGAAGTCTGGGGCTCAGCGCTTTTCAGCAGGATGAAACTGCAAGTCAGGCTGGGTCGCGGACTACCTAAGACAGCTTGATTCACAACGCTGGGTCGGTCCACTGATGGAGTTATTTTGGAAACGTGCTCCAAACTTCTGGAAGTTCCTCCAAGGTTCTTTAGGAGTCATTACAAGGTTTTTTAGGAGTCCACAACTCACCCCAAGTTTCCAGAAGTTCTGAGTTATTCCTTGAGTGTTAGGACTCCAACTCCCAGAATGCACCTGGCACAAATCCAAAAATGACCACTGGTTACTGGTCAGCTGGTCAGGTTCCTCAGGACTTGATGCAGGGGACTCTAGGCAAATATTTTCTACCTGTAGTTTACAGGGAGTCCCTTCTTGAAGTAGTAGAAGAGAGGCAAAGTTGTTTTCTTTGTGAAGCCCAAGTGTGCAGCTGGTGCAGTTCTTCTGAATGCAATGTCCAGGTGCAGGCCACAGGTCCAACAGGCAGTCCTTCTTTTTCTTGTCTTGTTCCTGTGGGGATCAGAGGTGGGGTGCAGTTCTACTAATTTTATCCTTGCTCCTGGGGTGGAACCAGGGGAAGGCTCTTGACAAATCACATGCAGGCCATCACCCTATTGAGTGACCACTTCCTGGGAAGTGTAGCAAAAATCAATCCCAGGGAGCAACATTCTCCCAAAATCCAAGATGGCAAAAATTCAATCTCAGAGGTTAGGTCTGGCTGAGCCCACCCACTGGTGTGGCTAAGTTTCCCCTGGAAAACTCCTTTCCAACCTTCTCTTCATCTAATTAGGGGGCACCAGGTTGTCTTGGTTTGCAGGAAATGGTGGAGGTACAGTTGCTGTCCCAAATGTCCTTCCCTCCTTTCAAGACCAGTTTTGCTACTCTCCCCCTATCCTGTTCCAGCTTTTGCTGAGGCACATCTCCTCCCACCAGAAACTTCCTTTGTGTCAACCCAAGCCACTTCATACCTCATCAAGGCAGCCTGGCCATGCTGCCAGGCGCTGTCCAATCAGAGAAGGGCACTACAGAGATGAAACTGGAAGAGTTCTAAAACTCTTTCTAGGTGCAAGTTATAACCTTTGATTTGGTACTAAACATGCCATATGTAGCTCCTTTCTATGGAAAAAAGGACTTTATTATTTTAAAATAAAGCCTCCCCACGTTAGCCTGTTGAGCCCATTCACTACAATGGGGGGGGGTAAACAAATGTAGTTATTTTTCCCTCACTAGAACTTATAAAGCATCTTTTATAAAGTCCCAGCTTATAGTTACACTCCACCCAATCCTGGGGCACCTAGAGAGACCTTAGGGGTGACTTATATATAAAAAAATAAGGTAGCTTAGGACTTTGGAAGTACTTTTAATTCTAAAGTCGAATTTGGGTTAACTTTAACTTAAGGTCTGCCTTTAAAATGACACTGGGCATCGCAGCAGTGCACCTATGGGTGTGCTTCCTATGCTGGGGCCCCTAAACCTACATGCCCTCACATATACTAGGGACTTATGGGTAGGTTGATATAGCCATTTGTAATTAGACTAATTATCATATCCATTTTAATCAGAGCACAAGCCCTGGTACTGTTTAGTAGTGCCCAGGGCCCACCAGAGTAAGTAAAAAATAGGGGCAAAAAGTTAGGGTGTTTCTGCAAACATCCAGTTTCCCCACAATGTCTTTCCTGGACAAGGAAACCCCATTTTCCCTGTCGTGTGCCTGAAGTTTAGGGACACCTGACATATAAATTGATAGGGACTTTGGTTGCAACTGGATTGAAAGTTGAATGGTTAGAAAAATGGTCTGGTTTAGATAGTACTACTCTCATGATCCCCTTTGGAAGGAGCTTCTATGGATGGGTTAGGAAGCCACAATAGGCCTGGAGAGTTTTTGGCACTTTTCTTTGGACGAAGACAGTGGGTGTTTCAAATGGAATGCCCTAGGATGGTGTAAAGGGCTTGGTAGAACTTCTCTGTATGAACTATGAGGTAATGTAATGGAACTTCCTTACCTTAGGGGTGGCCTCAACCCACCTTGTGACCGACTGGCAAGTGCCCTGGGAGATAGGATTCTGACACTAACTGCACCTTCCCCTTAGATCTGTTATTTCTGCCCTTAGAATGTTGATAATTTCCCAGAGGGTATTTATCTGAGCACTGGTCTCATGGCCAGTATCACCCGGGCAGTGGAAGCTGTTTTCACATTGGAATCTCTTTTAGGCTGTTCAATAGAAGATTTCGGAAGTTCCTGCGTGTGGTGAAGGTATCGTCGTTAAGGGATAGGATGAGCTGCGTGTCATTGGCATAGGAGATGATGTTCACGCCATGGGTGCGTGCAATGTCAGCCAGTGGAATCATGTAGGTGTTGAAGAGGGTGGGGCTGAGGGAGGAGCTCTGTGGAATGCAAGAGATGATGCCTTTGGGTGTGGAGACGAAGGGGGGAGGATCCTCTGCATTCAGCCGGAGATGAAGGAGATAATCCAGGGAGTGTCTTGTCTTGGATGCCAATGCTGTGGAGTCTGGTGACGAAGGTGTGGTGGTAGATGGCGTTGAAGGCCGCAGATAGGTCGAGGAGGAAGAGGGCTACTGTTCCTCCTAGATCAAGGTGGTGTCTGATATTGTCAGTTGCTGCAATCAGGGCGGTCTCTGTACTGTGGTTGGACCAGAAGCCAGATTGGGAAGGGTTGAGCAAGCCATTGTCTTCGAGGAAGTCTATGAGCTTGTGATTGATGTCTTTTTCTAAGACTTTGGTGAGGCTGAGCAGTGGAGGGACTTCTTGTGGATGATGGGGATGCATCTGCCATGCCTGTTAGGGTGGTTGCGGTGGATCATTTTGTATCCAGGGGGCATTTCGGTGGCGATGTCCAGTGCAAGCCATATTTCAGTGATGAACATTATGTCAGGTGCGAAGTCCGTGATGGTGTCCCAGATTTCTATGGTGTTCTTGCAGAAGGATCGGGCAACAAGTAGTGCACAGTGGAGTTGAGGTCTGTGGGAGGGCTTCCGCTGCGTGGAGCTTGTGGTGGTACCTGCAGTGCAGGTGAAGTGGCAGTAGCAACAGGAGAATAGACCTTTGGTGCATCGGGGCAAGGCAATGCTGCAGTTGGGGTTGCAGGCCTTGGGTCTGAGGTTTTTGATATTGTCGGATGAATACTGGTGCCAGGCGATAGCAGATCTGGGGGTTCTAGCGCTTGGCTCAGTCCGGGCCTCAAATCTATGAGTCATGGCACTGGGTGTGGTCTGGGCACAGGCTGCAGATCCAGGGGTCCTTGGGTTGGCACGGTCCATGCGTGGGATGCAGATCCAGGGGTCCTGGCACTGGCTGTGGTCTGGGCATGGGCTACAGATCATGGGGTCCTGGTGCTGCGAGTGGTCCGGGCACAGACTGCAGATCCAGGGGTCCGGCGGATGGGTGAAAACAGGCTTGCCTTTGGTGCACCTTCGGCATACCGGTAGTGCACGAGCTGCATGCACCTACTGTGCGGTCATGCAGCAACCACCTTTAAATAGGACCTGGAGAGAGAGAGGCGGGAGGGGGGAGGTAGGTGGGATGGTAGGAGAGAAAAAGGTTGGAATTGTGGGGGCCTGAAACTCGGGAAGGGAGGGGTGAGCCTGAAGAGAGCATGGCCAGCAAACAGCAGGCCAGCAAGGCCTGAAAGGAAACCAAGGGACAAGGCAGGCAGAGGGTACTGCACTGCAGGTACTTTACAGCACTTCACATTTCTAGTGCCCAGAAGGGGGAACAGCAGGTCTGTTCAATGGCGTCACGCAGCGACCACCATAAAATAGGTTCTGGAGAGGGAGGAAAGAGAGGGGTGGCAGGGCGGAGGTTTGAGAAAAAGGTAGGAAACATGGGGGACCTGAGAAGCGGGAAGGGAGGGAGGAGCCTGAAGAGAGCAAGGCCAGCAAGACCTCATGCCAGAAAACAGCAAGCCAGCAAGGCCTGAAAGGAAACCAGGGTACAAGACAGGCAGAGGGTGCTTAACAGCGCTTCAAGGTACTAGTGCCTCGGGGAGGCAGTGACCACCATTAAATAGGTTCTGGGGAGGAAGGGGCAGAAGGCAGGCAGGAGATAAAAAGGTGGGAAAAGCAGGGGTGCTTGAGATGTAGGAGGGGGAGCCTGAAGAGAGCAAGACCAGCAAGGACTGGGGCCAGAAAACAGGAGGCCCGCAAGGCCTGAAAGGAAACTAGGGGGCAAGACAGGCAGAGGGTGCTTCAAGGTACTAGTGCCCTGGGGGGAGGAACAGCAGATCTGTCCCCCCCTCATCTTTAATAACAAGCCCGCCCCCTGGGATGACACATGGTGGGCCCCTATCCAGGCCGAACTAACCACACACGCAATCTCAGCATTATCCTGGACACCCAACTCACCATGAAACAACAGATCAACACTATCTCCTCTTCCTGCTTTCACATCCTCCACATACTCCACAACATCTTCTGATGGTTCCCCATCATGACCAGGAAGATAGTCACCCAGGCCCTAATCTCCAGCCGCCTCAACTATGGCAACGCCCTCTACACTAGAACCACGAAGCAGCTCTTGAACCGCCTCCAGACCATCCAGAATGCCGCAGCAAGACTCATCCTCAACCTCTCCAACAGAACCAGCATCTTTCCTCACCTCCGGGCCCTCCACTGGCACCCCGTCCAGCAAAGGTGCTACTTGGAGCTACTTGAGCACTGCTACAAAGCCCTCCATGACGTTGGACCTGCCTATGTCAACAAACGCATCACATTCTATTGACCCACCAGAGAGCTCTGCTCTGCCAACCTCACCCTGGCCTACATCCCCCACTCGTTCTCCCACCTCACTGCCAAGTCCTGGAACGACCTCCCCCTTCACCTGCACACCTCCCCTTTTCTGAAAGACTTCAGAAAACAGCTCAAGGAATGGCTTTTCAACCTCCATCACCGACCAGCCAAGGCTCACAGACTCCCCCCAGTGCGTAGAGACTCACCCAGGGTGACAAGTTTGACTTGGAACCAGAGCAAGAAAATTATATGTGCAAAGTATTATAGGTTCTAAAGGAGTTGGCGAATTGAACTGACTACAGGGGTGAGTAATAGCTTCAGGAGAGCCCACCTTGTCAATTACTTGATGCATAGCAACTGAAGGGGGTGAAGATTTAGAATTATTGCTCTATTTCTAATAAATAAATGGGCTACTAGGGTTTTTTGGTTTGGCACTGAGGGCTTTTGGGGCGTCAGGATGCACAATGTTATTCGATTCCTCAATAAGGTTTTCTATGTTTTGCAAAGTAAAATTCTTGGAGGTGTGATAAGGAGCTTTTTTATTACTAGGTTTGCTGGAGTGTTTTTCAAGACATTTTCTTTTTCCCATTTCAGTTAAATGTTTGCGCAGGGCCCCTTTTCTTTAAATGAAGAGACTTAGCAAAAATATGCATTGCCTAATGAACAACAGTAAATAAATGAAAACAATGCAATCCTTAAACAACCAACTATTTGTATTCAAATAAAGCACAGTAAAACACCTTTCATGCTACTAGTTGGGTAGCAGCTAAAGGGTAGTGCTCATACCTCTATAGGGACGCATCAGAAATTATGGCAGCATTGCTGTCATATAAACTACACCTCTGCCCAACCTGCAGCTACAAACTGTAGTTTGTAAGTCAAAGGTATATTGAGTTTTTTGGGATCAGTACTTGCCCAACATTTGGCCCAATGATCAATCATTTACATTTCAGTCCTCCTTTGAGCAAAGACCCAGATAAAAAGAGAGAGGAAGACACCTCTCCAAACCGCGAGAAAATTACAAACACCAGAAAGGGGGCAACACACAAGGTCTCAGTCAGCAAACAATTAAACAGCCTGGACACTCACAGTAAGCAAACCTTCAAAGTCCTGTCACAACAGAAAGCAGAGGGATTGTACCTACTTTAGACTTTGAGACATGCATGAATAGGGAACTCCCAAGTAGCACCTACACAAGCATGTTACGCTTACCAACATTAAAAAAAGAAGTAATCAAAAAGAAAGCCAAGGGGGGTGACCCTGTTTCGCCTCTTCATGGCAATGACTGGGCCACCCTTGGCCCGCACGCATCCCGAGCTGCTGGAGTGATAATCGAGCTATACAACAATTATGGCAGCAAGTATTGGCAGTTACAGAGACCTCCTCTTGGGGTCCTGGGCAGGCTGGGGCACATAGTCCCTGCAAGAAATAAAGCTGAAGAACATACCAGTTTTATATTCTTGTAGCCAGAAACAGAAACACTTACCATTCTAACCCCACTCGCACTTTGATACTGGCAAAAGATGCTCAGATTACCAATGCAAATATTTCTGCACTTTTACATTTGAAAAACACTCACTTTAGAATACTTGAAATACATAGACACACACACACACACTTTAAATTAGTCTTTCTGTCTGTGGTTAAAGAGATTGGACCAGATAAACAAATTGTTTACAAATTAGTAATCAGAAGTAAACTGGTTACCTGACACAAAATATCTTGCCTGTCAAAAATATCTGTTTTCCTTTGCACAAAAGTGTGGAATACATGGTTTAATTATTTTTGGAAACTGGGTCTCTAGTTGGCAGTTGTATGCACTCTGTCCAAGTAGGGACCACACTCCTAGTCAGGATGAGCCAGATACACACCCCAAATCAACATGTGCTCACCCTCTGGTTGCTTGGCACAGAGCATTCAGGATTAATTTGAGAAGCAAAGTGTAAAGTATTTGTGAAGCACTTAATTACAGTGAAAGACACCACAAAAAGACTCCACACAAGTTTAGAAAAATAAAGAATCTTTACCTGAGTGAAACAAGACCAAAATGACAAAAATTCAATCAGTACAAGTCGAGATATTAAGTATGAAAAGAGTGCTTAGAAGCCATTAGTGGTCAAAAGGTTGCTGGAAGTCAGAAGGGACGGGTTCAAATCCAAAATCCATGCTGACAGCAATGGAGGGTAGGCTGGCTACAGACCCCGTGTTTGGCCCTTTCAAACAGTGCCTTTGATAGAGCAAACTGTCGATGTTGAGGGCACGATGCATTGGTTTTTGCCAAAATCAGCTGCAGAACCCATTTCTATAGCCCAGAACTCGTGGGGGGCATCTCAGGCAAAGGTAGGACTAAGAATGGCAGAGTCCAGCAGCACCACAAGAGCTGCTGGCAGTCTTTGATGTCCCTGAGGCTGCAGGAGAACAGGGGGCAAACCAACAAGCCCTTGGAGAATCTTGGGTTCAAGGATGTAGAGAATGTGTCCAGTCCTTCTAGCTGCAGGCAAGAAGCAGCAGGCAGCAGACCGCAGGCCAGCATAGCAAAGCAAATAGCAAAGTGTCAGTCCCTCTTCGTAGTGCAGCAGTCCTTCTTCTTGGTAGACTGTCCTTGGCTTCAGTAGAGTTCTGATTTGTTGGGGTTTGGGGTCCACTACTGAAACCCAAATGTGCCTTTGAAGTGGGGGAGACTTCAAAGAGGCCTTTGAAGATCACAAAGTCCCTGGATTTCCTTTCCTGGCTTAAGACACTATAAGGGAGTTATGCAGTCCTGTGTGTGGGTGGAGGCAAAGCCCTGTTCAAGTGTAAGTGAGGCAGTGCTAAGTTACGCCCTTCATTAAGTCAGTCAATGGCCCATTAAGTCACACCCATGCTCCCATTGTGTGTGACTGTCTAGAGAGAAAGCACAAAGCCTAGCTGTCACCAATCCCAGACATATATTCAGAGACAAGCAGAGGCACAGTATGGTTCAGAAGAAGTTCTGAAACGATACTACCATGGAGTAATTTCCCCTCCTTGCACCACTTGCGGCCTCAGCCTGGTGCTTTTATATAGACTTCAACTCATTCATTCAAAGTTCAATGGAAATAGATTCATAGTATTCATTCATGTGATTTGTTCATTCAATAGACTTTTTTATTACATTGTAGAAAATGAATTAGTATACATCAATGAGACTTTATTTGTTGTGAAAAACGTCATCTTATATACACATATGTGCTCAACTAATCCCAAAGCACTTCAGGCTGTTGCCCTTCATCAGGGGATATTTACTCCTGTACAGCAAATATAAACAAGAAATAAGCAACAAGTCGCTGGATGCAAAATTTAAAGAAAAAAAAACTCATGATATCACCAGAAGTTGTTTATCTTTGTATCATGCAAAATCTTGTGAAAGCCTCTTAGACTGTCCATCCTCATGCTAGAAGCTACAGCCATGTAAAGCTCTTCAAAAATCATGCAAATTAAAAACAAATATTAGCACCACTTGGAACAACCCGTGTGTATTCAACAAACATGTCTTTAAAAGCCCATGTATACCCAGAAATGTGCATTAGACATATATGATATATCGGAAATGATGAAAGTTAATAGTCTGTGTGCTGACATGCTTAAATGAAAAACTGTAGCTTATATGCATCAAACGGGCATATCTGACATGACGAAGATAGTGAGTGTTACAGTAGTCTGTTTTTGTGCTAGCAAACCGGAAACTATGGCCAATGAAAAACGCATGCGAGAATACCGAGAATATTGAAAGCGTCAATTGTGGAACAACCCTTTTACTGTAAAGCTTCATATGCATGTGTGCTGCAAAACTGAAATAATAAAAGAAGATGCTACAGCTAGACACATGCATTAGTTCAACACTGTGGACTGAATGAGATCCCAGTGAACGCACATACCTTCATGCACGACGAGGTGCTCATGGCAAATAGTTTTTCAGCGTCTAAAGCAATTGCCATATTGCCGTTTTTAAAAAGCCTTGAAAGTCACATTAATAGAAAACGAAATATAAGTTTGTACTTCTTGTAAGCAGTTTGGCCATGGTGAAATATACAAAACTGAAAAACGGCTCAAAAAATAATATTAAAACAAAATTGAATATAAACAAAATGCTCTCACCACATTCATATCATGGTGCCATCATATAGCGCCCTGAAAACATGAAAATGAACTTGATAATAGTGAATGGACAGCTTCTTTCAATAATTAAAAAAGGTCCCGCCATATTGGAATGGTGACACAAAGATAATCTGAATTCTTTACCATGCGTGGTAGAAGTTATCTAAATGAAATGTAGAACAAGGCCATTCACAAATCCAGTACATAAATAAAATATATCCTGTGTGATTAAATCTAAAAATAAGAATAAAAAAAGATATGAAACGCATGTAAATACAAGTATATTACAAATAGCAATAATGCAATATTTACCAAATAAATCAATTTACAAATAGCAACTGAGCTCTAATCGATCATTAAACCCTCTAGGACACAACGTGTCGAGCTTTCTGATCCAATTAATTTCTCTCTGTAGTAACAGTTTTTTATGTTCAACACCTTCTCTCGGTTGAACCACCTGCAAGACAATGAATCTTAACTGACTGATACTGTGGCCCAAAGTGTTGAAATGTATGGCCACTGTAGACTTATCATTCTTTGTGCAAATGTTACTTTTCAGTTCTGTAATCCTTGTCTTAATTTTATGTTCCATATTCCCAACGTATGCACCCCACAAGAGCATTTCAAAAGATGAATCACATTCTTGGTATCACAAGTAGCTCTGGGATGAAGTCGAATAGATGTCCCTTTGCAAGAGTGAGTTACAGAGATGCCTTTGATAATATTGTGGTTCCCGCAATTCAAATCTGCTAGTGTTCCTTTGCTAAACACTGTATCCTCTGGGTTAGAATGACGTTCAATTAATTCCAATAGATTTTTTGGCCTCTCATAAGCATAGAGGGGAGGCTAAATGAATAAACCTCGAAAATCTTGTTTGTAACACTGGCGAATATTTGAGCATATTCTTTTTGACTTAGAACCTCTGGTACAATACTTTGAAAGATAATCTATCCCGTTGGTTTCCTTGAGCATCATTTTAGTTGTTAAGAAGTCAAATCTATCCTTGTGTTTAACACGTTCAATAGCTTTTTCCATAACTGTGTCAGGATATCCATGTTGGACGAATCGTTGCACCCTCAATTAATTTCTCAGGATCTGAAATAATGTGGTTGACTCTGAGCAGCTGAGAATATGATAAATGTACTTTCATTGCATTCTTATGCAAACTGTTGTACTGTAATAGAATATTACGATCTGTGGGTTTGGTATATATATTGGTTTCAATTCTATGATTATTCCAGGAAACCTCAACATCCAAAAAAGTAATCCTTTTTTCTTGAATAGTATGGGTGAAAGTAATTCAATCATCAAGTTGGTTGAGGTTCACAATATCCTGATCAAAATCGTGTTCAATACCTTTCCACATGATGAAAATATCATCAATGTATCACCAGCATTTAATCAGATTATTTTGCCATGATGGGTCAGACAATATATGATCTTGTTCAGACCTATACATGAAAAGGTTCTTGTAGCACAGAGCTGCACAGTTTCCCACGGATGTAACTATTTTTTGAAGAAAATACTCCCCATTCCACAAGAAGTAGCTGTGGTACAGCATGAAGTGTAGCAGCTCAATTGAGAATATTTTTAAGTCGTCCTCCATGTCAGTCTGAGACAGGAATTGCTCATCTGTCTAATACCTACGTTTTGTTACATCTTGAAGTAAAGGAGTTGTTAGAAATGGGGTCTCTAGTTGGCAGAGGTATACACCCTCATCCTAGTAGGGACCACAATCCTAGTCAGTGTAAGTCACAAAAACAAAAACCACGAAAACCAAGGCGGTAGGCCGGGTCATAAACCCGAGGGTGGGAATGTGACGGCCGCAGGGCTGGATACCAAAGTCCAAATCCATTTTATTTACCGCCGGCCTGTTGGCGGTATTACCGCCGCTTTACACCGACCGCCAGGGTAGTAATGAGGGCCATAGTGTCCTTCCTTTTAAAGATGTGCCTCTTTAACTCATTCCAAAATCGGAGCAGCATTTGTTCAGCCCTGATGGAGACAGAGATGTTGCCCCAGAACTTGGGTGAGTAGACAAAAAAGCATGATGTCTTGTTTTAAGTTTTTTCGCATTTCTTAGTCTGCACTTTGATGGTGTCCTGGCTGTGGGCCTGCTGAAAACCACCAGAAATGTTCAAAGACTTTGCAAATAGTTACAGATTGCTCATCTAATTTTGCACATGCAATTTACCACCAAGTGCAAGCAGGTGGTTACCACCTGGAAACTGTTACGAGAAGCCTGGAATGCATTGTAATTTTTACAGCCATCTATGCTAGGATGTGGAAAATGCATTCGATTGTTCTTATGCAAAGGAGAAGAAGGAAAGACATTGTTTACAGGAAGTGTGCCACTTTGATTGGTCAAAGATAGGAGGGAGTATATGGAAAGTGTAAATTGAGCAGGATAGGTACTTGTGCATCAAGTAGATGATTTGCACACTATTCTGACAGGACGAACCCCACCAAGTATATTCAGGTTATTGCTCAAGCAATGTGTTGCTTTCAACGTTCAACTTCAGGGTGTTATCAGATCAATGTTGCTGCTGCAGGGAGGATAGCTCAGAGTGCTCTTTCACATGTAATTAGAGGCATTTTGGGTGAATTTTGTAGAAGAATCCATGCACATATTTCCTTCGCAAATACTTAGGACACGAAGGACACTATGTTAAAATCCTATTGTATAGCTTAATTCTGCTATGTCATTAGGTGTGCTACACACGTAATTTTATGCCTACCACAGGCAACAGAGTACCTGTATTACACTAGAAAAACTTAACATTGACTAAACATACATTTTATTTGCAAATTTAAATGACTCTTCACTGACCTGGTTTCTAGATAGCCTGGCAGTTTCCATACTTCATAATTGTGGTCAACATGACTGTTCGCCAATGGAGGTGTTAGAGAAATGGTCATATATTAGGTAAGTTTAAACAAAAGAAAAGATAATTTTTAGAAAAATATTTTTGCAAAGTGTAATTTAATTAGATCTCTATCTTTTAGGCGACATTGAGTATGCAATCAGACCATGAGTCGTGACCCTTACTGGAATCCCCACCTTCCGAGAAAGAGTGGATACAACAGAACTCATGAAAAACTCGCTATATGGTGGAGCGTATATTTTGACTACTAAAAGGAAGATTTAGGCACCTGAACAAAGTGATGGCCAATGCTATGTGCGCCTGAGACCTCTCGTAACAGCATAGCACGTTCTTCCAGTTTGCACATCATAGCAACACGTAAAGGACTTCCTATTGCGCCTCTGATGATTGTGATTTGCAGCCCATGAAGAACAACTTACAGTGGATGATTCTACTCGAGCTGCAGAGCGGAGAGCTTGTCAATAACAATAGCAAACAGCTACATCTAAAGTAAGTGTTAAAAATAATTTGCATTTCAAAATAATGAAATCAATTGTGTTTATGCACAGGTAACTAAATATTTGTAACATGAGAACAAAAGCCATCCTTGGCTTGTATTCTATGATGATTTTGTGTCTGCGACTCCAAGCATAAAACTTTGTAAATTAAACTAATGTTAGCATATTCCTCTAAGTACTTATGCTTCTTCAGCCCAATATTAACCCCATCAACATCTCTCTCAATTGTGTGAGAGTGCTTTTTGGAAATGTGTGTGATGTATTTTACACAGATACACCACTGAGGCTTGAAGCCTCTTTGCGCTCTGTTGACTCAATTGTCTCCTCTGATGTCACCTCAGACACTCAGACACTCGTTTCAGAGACTCATACACACATCATTAATTGCCACTGACAATTCTTGCATTTGATTTGCCATTTCTTTTTCATTTTGTCTCTCAGTCAAGTTTGAAAAGCCCTCCTTCATTACATTTCCAAGCCCTTCTATTTAATTTTCCATTATGTTGATAACATTCAGTTGACCCTGCTGCACAGAAAGATATGTGTTTTCCATAAGTATGAGTCATACAGCTATTGTTAAACCTCCTATGCATTTCGCCCACTCATTCGCCTTGATCTAACGTTAACAAAAAATCATTGACTTTGCCTAATTTGCTGCAGCCTTGTCTTAAAGTTGCAGAATGTCCTGGAGATGGTTCAAGTTACTGAGATGAATTTAGTCGTGAAATCTCAGTGATTTCTGGGATAGAGGTAAGTGGTTCTGGTGTTGAAATTGTTCGTAAACTTGGACTGCTTTGTATTTCCCATCTCTTACACCTCCTCACAACCCATAGCATCCTTCATTTCCACAGCTGAGCATTTCATCTTTAACAATTTATAAATTATTTTATCATTTTGCAAAAATTAGTACATTTTAAACAAGCATAAATTAAAAATCACTACTCATTAGGAGAAAACGTCATTATTTTTCAAAGTGTCATTTTTAGGTATGAACTTCAATTCCATAATGCACCTACCTGAACACTTCTAATGGAGAATTGGGAACATCCAAGCTAAACACTTATTATAATGTTGATTCTGACTTTTTTACATTGCAATACTCAAGAATAGAAAGGCCTTTTTCATTACTATAAATTAATAAAAAATCAGTTTGTCTAGGTTGTTGGACTAAAGTATCAATTTCACTCACCCCAGACACTCCTTCTGGTTTTAAAGAGGATGACACAAGTTGTATGAACTTTAAGTATGAGGTGCTCCTCCAGAGGCAGCAGCTTCTATGAGCCTTATAGCTAGATTTTCCTGTGTGTCGTTCCTTAAGTCATACAAGATTCTGCAAATTTCTTCAATGCTGTATTTAGTGACTCGAACAGAAATTAACCCTTTCTTGGATAGACACTAAACTTATTTTATATTGCCGCAAATACAGAAAATAACTTATTGACCTAGAGATCATCACCATTCCTCAGCTAAAGTCTCTAGCTCCTCATCTGAAAATGTTTATTTTCTCTTTCTTGCCCTCTACTCCTGAACTGTTTTCTGTGTAGACAATATGAAAGGTGTTGTCCAAGCTCCAAACACATTTCTCTCCCACCTTTCAAGCCCAATTATGTGCTCTGACAACAAGATTTTCTGGTAGTCATGTCATCATTTGATTCAAGGTGAACATAAGTAATTAGCGAATACAACATTCACTATTTGCTGCTAATACCGATTCCTTAATGGCAGTTTAGAATTTAGCAAATGCAAAACATAGCAAATCACTATTAAGAGAGGGTTGATATTAATACACGAGAAATAGAATTTACCAAATTGGTATTCTTTATTGATTTCGATTTAATAATTGCAACTGCTTACTTTCATACATGTGGCCCAAAGTTATTATTTATTCCTATGTTAAAACAAAGCTTAACTTGTGTATTTTTTGTCTTTTGTTTCGGAGCTAGGTTTACTCCCCTCGGAGAAATACTACATACAACAGTCTGAAAAATTGGCAAAGTGATTCAAATGTGAACATGTGGCAGAAAGCTGAATGTCACCAACATAGAAGAGTCAGTCAGATCAATGAAGAAGCAGAGCAATGATCAGAGAACAGATCAGCAGTAAACTCAGACCTTGATAAGTACCCATATGGGCAAACGTTCATAGCAATGGTGATGACAATGTGCCAAACGACCAAAAGCACCTATCTGCCACTAACCCACTGCGAATACACCAAACTAGTTTTGTGTCAAACATTTTAGGGGGAAGCAATGCTTTCTTTAAATAATCCTCACTCATTCTAATAGTGACATGCTTCATCATCAGATTCATCCTGGCTGGTAAAAGCCAGGATGGGCTCTACTGTGTTCCAGGGAGCACTTTCTATATGTGTACATACACATATACACAGGCTAACTGTGGATAAACACTAAAAGTGACTCATCCACACTCAGGTGTCCCTCTGTTGGCAGGATGGAACGGAATGATTGAAAGTAACAATGATATAACTAATATTTATACAGGCGGGGGTACTACAGGAGAATAATGGTCCTATGACCATCAAAATATCGATGTGCCAAATGAACCTGACAGGATAGAACCTAAGACAGCAAACGTTAGTCTAGAACTTCGTGCAATGAGTTCAAATACAAGCCATGCTTGACAGCCGTAAAATGGCAAGCTAATCTTGCAATGTAAAATCATTGCAGTTTACTAGTGGGTGACTGATTCAAACTTTTACAAGCTTGTCAGTCCTCCTTTCACAGCAGTTAAAGGAGTTTTGCTTGAAATATAACAGCTTTAATCTATAAACTAATTTCAAGTCAATTTCTGTGAATCTCTCCTTGTGTAGATGAGTACACAAACAAATCTGTACACAGAGGACTTTTTATCGATATGCTAATTAGTTTCAGCATTCAAGGTCTTGATCGTCGGTACTATCTAATGTGAATCACAACACCCACTCCTCTATTTCACTCTAGCACTAGTACAAATACTTTCCACTGCTGCTCTGATTTCTTTGTTGCAGCTACAACAGCGAGGTCATCTGAAAACTTCATCCTATGCATGATCAGCTGCGCATCATATCCATGCGGTTCACTGAAGAGTGTTCCTCTACAAATCAAATCTCATCATCTACAAAGGTAAATTATATTCAAGCAATATTTTTATCTGACGTGCTCCTTATGTGGCATGAAGATATGTTATTATTTGTCTTATAGATCACACTCATTGTCCCTTGAGTGTCCTATGTTATAGATAAACTTGGTACTGATAAAAAAATGAAATGAGCAAATGCATATTCTCGCAGATAGTCATGCATTAAGGGGCTTATTTACAATTCCCTAGTGCCTCCTTGCACTGCCCTAGGATCATTTTTTTTATGTTAAGGTGGCGTCAAGCTGCCCTTTTCCCTGCACCAGATTTACAAAATGGTGCAATGCAAGCATTGCACCACTTTGTAATCCCTTGCACCACATTATTCCTGCGCCAGGCATAATGTATGCAAGGGGCGTTCCCCTGTTAGGCGGCCCAGACAATTTGTGCACTGAAATTTACAGGATTTCACAATTTTTACCGTCATTTTTAACGCCTACCCAAGGCAGGTGTTAAAGTGACTCTCCCATTGTTTCCAATGGGCCTCCCCATCGTATTGCTGGGCTAGTTCCATAATGTTTGGCGCTCATTCATAGCTGATGCACCACATTCTTGTGAATATGCCCTAAATGTGTTGTGAAATTGCTAGTTATGTCCCCAGTCAATTGGTTACACACAACACGATAGTACATTGGTCCCAGGAAATGCTCCTCCAGCATCACTTTGTTACACTGCAGCTGCCATTTATTACTAGACAATAGTTATTCTGGCCCATTCTTATACAAAGTCAGATATCACAATACAGCCTGGTAAACAGCTCAAAGCAAAAAAAAGAGAAAGGGCTTTCGTGTTTTGTTGGCAATTTGAAAACAGAAGCAAGTTGAAACACCGAAAATCTGAGGTGAAGAACGGCCAGCTGTAAAATTTACATGTGAAAAGTATGTGCATCTGTTGATGACCACCCAAGATAAGTCAACAATTGAAATTACAATGCATGGCCAGGAAACACTATCAGAAAGTATTTGTGTGTCCTAGATTATAATCGGCACATCGGCAACAGATTACATGATCCACTTAATATGACAGAATAAAATCCATAGTGTAGTATAAAAAAACACTTAACAGAGACCATGAAAAACGAGTCTGCCACATTAAGTTGTGTTCATTAGTGTGCATCAACATTATATTCCATTTGTGAAGTTACTCTTTCCCTTTTCTCTGGTTTGCTTCACAACTAGCAGGTTGACCTAGGAGCATAAAAGGGCGAGAATGGCATCTACTTGTCAGAGTGACATTATGTAAAAACAATGCTCTGTACCTCAAACAAGAAAGCACACAAAAACTTAAATTGTACTGGAAGGCAGAGGTTCAGAGCGGCCCTCAGTTCTGTTGTGCTTGATGCTTCGTAAGGCCTGGTCTCTGCACTGGAAGGTATTTTGAAATATATTACAGTGACACATAGTACTCGTTAGAGCAGCACATTTTATAACAGAAGTACATTTTAGACATACCCATCATGACGTGATTCGTATGTGTTCATCCACTCTCTATAAATAATAATGACGTTACATTTAAGAAACCCTGTTTCCCATCCAGTACAATATGCTGATTTACTTTGTAACACAGAAACACATTTGTGTTTTTTCAGTAAAGTTTGTTATTGAAAACCTGTAAGAAACAACAAAATAAAGCAATATTTGCATTAGGTACTTTGGAACATATTTGAAAAATAAACTAGGATAATAGAAGCATCACCCTTACATAAAAACACTACAACGAACTCTTCGACTTCTTCCAAGGTCTACAGTGAATTTAAACCCCAGCCTTCTAACCTCATCAACCAAAAACTACCAACTTACAGCATTGAACCCTCTATCCATCGAGGATACTGTAGAAATAATGAAGACAGTCTACTCAGGGGTGCCCACAGACCCCCACCATATTAACAAGCAGGGAAGAGCCACAATTAGTGCTGCGCTTACTTCCATCATCAACACCTCCCTCAAGAGAGCCACCTTACCAGATAGGTGGGAGCACGCAAAGTCACCACCCTCCTCAAAAACATAAAGACAATCTCGAAGAACTCAGGAACTACCGACTCATCTTGCTGCTTCCCTTCCCATCCAAAATCATCAAGAAGACCATCAAGAGACAACTCTTTGACCACCTAGAACACCACAACCTCTGAGATGATTCACAGTTAGGATTCCAAAATAACCGCAGCACCAAAGCAGCCTTCATCACTGCCACAAATGACATACACACCATCCTGGGCCGTGGACAGACCATCTCCCTCATCTTCCTTGACCTTTCCACTGCTTTCATCATTGTCTCCCACCACACACTCATCATCAGCCTACACACAGTGGAAATGTAAGGACCAGCGCTCAAATTGATATCTTCCTTCCTCTCTGGAGGGACACAGTGAATCAGGTTCACACCGCTCACATGAAAACCCAAGGACCTCCTCTGCTGAGTCCCATGGGGATCATCACTCAGTCATACACTTTTCAACATCTACATGACTCCTCTGGCTAACCCTTATCAGATGCCACACAATCAGCATCATCTCCAACACTGCATGACCAGTGTGGCCAATTTGGAGAAAAGATAACTGCTTCAAGCTCACACGGACAAAACTGAAGTGCTAGGCTTTGAGAATAAGAGGTCATCTTGGGGCTCCAGCTCTGCCGAACTGCCGAACGGAAACCCACACCCACCCTATCTGACCACTCAAAGTACCTAGGCCTGATCTTTGACACCAACCTCACCTTGAAGTCCCAGGTCAACCCTGTCACTTCCCAATGCTACGACATCCTCCACATGTTGTGCATGTTGCATGTTGATGTCCCAACTGGACACCAGATGGCCCATTATGCAGACCCTAATCACAAACAGATTGGGCTTCGGCAGCACACTCTACACCGGCATCCCAGTCCATCCACTGCACACACTCCAAACCATCCAAAACACTACCGCCACACTCATCCTCCACCTCCTGCACCTAACCCACACTACACCACTCCTCAGAGAGCTCTGCCAGCTCCCTAGCCAGAAGAGCTGCCAATTAAAAAACTCATTCAAGTTACTACACAACATGGGACCCGCGTACCTCAATCACTGGCTTCACTTCCACCAACACACCAGACAACTTGTTCAGCATCTTTCACTCACATACCACAACACATGAGGGCCTCCTCTTAATTTTTTGCATTCTACAACAAGCTGAGGACATGGATATTTTCAATCAGTCATCTTGCAAGACCATCAAGACTGCTTATATCCAGGCCCAGCTTCACCACATGCCTGCACTTACCTACTCAGCTCCTGGATATGTTGAAGCCTCCTTCAGAGCAGGAACAAAACCAGAGACCAGACAGTCTTAAGGAATAAAGAAAGACAATTTAATACATGCATGGGAACTGATGGTTTGAGAGGCCAAGTCCACGCAGTCCGAATTGTGGAACTTCAATTCAATTTTTTACGCATGAAGACCACAAAAATGTGAAAAAACATCATCCAATCAGAACAACAGAGGGGTACTTTCTTCAGCAAGTACATGTGTGATGTTAATCAGGTGATTCATAGTGTTACACATATATTAGTCATCTATCCAATCACAGTAAAACAACATTTCATGATGGCAGCATGATACAAGATGATTACAAGTGTGACCTGCACAATTTTCAGACGGTTGGGACTTTCCAAGCGTCACCAAACCAGTTTCTTCAAAACCTTTCCTCACCTATGTGGACATTCAGATGTCTGTCTGTTGCTGGGTGATTGAAGCAATGTATGTTGCGTAAGGTGTCTCTTTGAAGCAAGCCTTGCATTACAAGCTGTCTGTCAGGGTTAGTTTAGTAAAGGTAATCCAACCTTTTGCATATGTTTTTCAGGTCTGTTCAGCTTTAAGTATCACAGGATGAAGTCAGGTCTGGAGAAATAATAACATGGATTCATTAGCCAGTTTCCACAGATACACCCAGAGGTGACAAGCACATCTCTCCAAATCCTCCTTTCATCATACAGTGATGAAGAGAGGTATCTCAGTGCTGTAGTACTGTAGTATAGGTACCAACAAATGGTAAAAAGAAAGAAACAACAATTATAACTAGTGTATGAAATAAATATTCATCATTGTCGAGTAAAACAGTACCGAAGATAATGGAAGAAGTAGTGAACAGTGGATAAAGGGGGCTGAGGGCAATGCATACAATATAGAAAAGAGATGAATAAGGAGAGGAGAATGAAGGAATTATGCAGTGTGTCACAAAATGATTTAGCAACAGAACAGCATCATAATGCCAGGTAGTTATTTGATAAATGTATATAGTGTTCCCCATGTTGTGTGAGAGACATTAGGATGACCAGGTAACTTGTTTACACCTTTGTGAGTGTTTTTAAGGTACATATTCCACACCCACCATGTAAAGAAAGACACAATTAATGGCAGCCATCCAATTCAAGGGTATAACTTTTATTACAATCATTAATAAGAGGTTTAATAGCGCAAGATGTATATCTGTAGGGAAATTCTGAGGGACACAGCATAAGGCCCCAAACGTATGGTCAGAAAATCCAGAGCTAGGTTTAAATTGAAGATTCCTTAGAGTTCAAATGTTATCGTATCTCAAAATAGGATTAGATGTTTACAACTAAAAGCATATGTTTAAAATCCCCAGGAGCTTCCTTACAGTTTCCACATAGATGGGATCCAATGACTTTTACTTTATGCAATTTGTCTGGGGGCCAATATAGCAGATGTGTTGCAAACATTTTAGTTTGTGTAAAGGAGGGGACTATCTTATGTGTCAATGCATGGGAACAGATCTTCCTCCAGGTTTGTGGTGATGGAGGGTCTGGTTGTAGTTGTTGTACGTTTTTGATGCAGTGTGGCCAGCAGCTAGCCAGCATGTAAGGAGTGTCAATCAGGTGGGTGTGGACAGCGAGCCGTGGTTGGATAGTGTTGCTTTCAGTTTCAGGAAATCATAAAAGTCCATGTTAGATAGTGAGTGGTTGGTCTGTAGAGAGCCAAAGGATAGCAGTTCTGTGTTATAAAGATCCTTAGCTATATTCCTTTGTTTGCCCAATACGGTCCCACAGAGGTAATGTTGGCATTTGCATTTTTTTATTGTACTATAGTGACATTGTTAGACCTGTCAGTCATAGGGTGGTCTTCCCCAAAATGTATTGTCTTTCTCCCCTGTAAACATGTCTCAGGCCTGCCATTGCAGTCTGTGTGTGCAGTTTAACTGCCATGTTGACTTGACCCTTCTGCCAGGCCCAAACCTTCCCTTTTTATACATATTAGTCATTCCTAGGACAGGCCCTGGACAGCTCAGAGGGCAAAGTGCAGTGCATTTAAAAGGTAGGATATGTATGTTTAAGTTTCACATGTCCCAGTAGTGAAAAGCTCGAAAAAAAAAAAAATCAGTGCTGAAAGGCCTACCTCTTCCATAGTCAAACATTGGATTTACTTTCTTATACTTAATAAGCTGTAAATTCAAAATGGGAGCAGGTACTCAATTCATGTTTGGTGTCTTTGGAATTATGGTGCAAAAATCCTAACTTTTGATGAGGTCCGATTTAAATTACAATTTTGAAAATGGCACCTTTAGAAAGTTGATATTTTCCTTCCTTAGCGCTTTAGTGCCTCTAACCTGCACCCGGATCACATGACTGGATGCAGCTGACAGTTGAACTTTGTGTAATCCTCTTAGAAAGCCACACAAAATACAGAGCTTAGGCGTGCCTGGATGTGCTATCACTGGCAGGATGGGAGGGAGGATCTGGGCGCAGCCCCTTTACACTTCAATAGGCTATGTTCTGCCTCCACTCAACGTGCTGCATACCCCCTGTATTTAGTCTGGAGTGAGGACAGGAAACTCAGGATGCCTGGGGATTTCAAATGGAAAATCAAAAAGTTTCTACCCCACTTCAATGGCACAACTGAGTATAAATATTGGACCTCAGACACTAAGGGGCATATTTAAGGAAAGAGACGCTGCACGCAGTGCAGTGGCACTCTTCTTGCACCTCTTAGTGCCCCCTAATGCCACCATATGTGCGCCGTATTTAAAATAGGGCATACCACAGCAGTATTTAGGGGACTAGTGTCAGAATTTTCAACGCCAGTCCAGAGATTTGCAGGATTAGCGTAAAAAATGTTGACGCTAATCCTGCAAAGCCCATTGAGGCCCATTAAAAACAATGGTGGGCCTCCTCTTAACGCCTGCTCAGAGCAGACGTTAAAAGTGCGAAATGGATTTCTTGGATTTCTTTGCACCATTTATTCACCTCTTCAATGGGGGAACGCCCCCCTTTGCATACATTATGCGTGGCACAGGCATAATGTAGCACAAAGTTTTCCATAGTGGATCAATGCATGTAAATTTGGCGCTGCGATTTTGACTTCAATGATCCACATTAGCATAAACAAAATTATGTTAATGTGGCACAAGGAGGTGCTAGGGGGCTCTTAAATATGCCCGTAACTCTTAAGTGCACATCTAGACCTGTGGATTCTCTGTCAGTTTTTGAAAGACTGCCACTCTTCCAGACTGCTGCCCTTCTGGACTAGTACCTGGCTGTGCTTCTGCCTTGCTGTGCTGACCTGCTGCCTGCTTCCCTTTTCCCTGTGTGAGAAGGTCCGACCCTACATATCTTGAACCCAGAACCTCAGAGTGACTCCAAGGGCTAGATAAGTGGCATCCTGATTCGGGCCTCAGAGACAGAAGTGTCCAACAACCTTGCTGCCATCTGTGAGTATACAATGTCAAGCCGTTTCACCCAAGTCTTTGGCCGGTGGAACAGACACACCTCCTCTGCTGTACAGTGAAACCATGAGCATAACTGAGGCATCACCGCTGCTGCGAGGATCACAACTGGCGCAAAGACCCATGTCACATTGCAGCCCATTGGTGCATATTAACTGCTGCTGTGCCTGGCCTTCATGGCACAAGTCTTCGCATCCCTCATTGTGGCCTGTCCACATCTTGGAACTGATGTAACAATACGGCTTTGCAGCACATAGTCAATGTGGATCCTCGCAACACTCCACAATACAGCTTTAAAGTACTTTTTCAGCAGGCCTAAATGGGTCCCTGAAGCTGGCCCACACTCCATCACAGTTGGCCTAAACTTGTGACTTTGTCCTGGTATGGCACAATCAGATATCCACCATTTGCGCTTTACACCTTTTGGCACTAATGTTCACTAACACCTTAAAAATCATATATCTGTGCTTCTACTGATTGGATTTCTGTTTTTGGCCATCTTTTATTGATTATACATTGCTCCATTTTTCTTCCTCTGCTGTGGGCTTCTTTTGTGGTGTGTTTTCACTGTGTTGCTGTTTGAAATGTTGCACAAATACATTACACATTGTCTCTGAGTTAAGCCTGACTGCTCCGTGCCAAGCTACCTGAAGGATATGCACAGTTAATTTGGAGAATGCATGTGGATTCACCTAGAGAAGAATTGTGATGGCTGCTTAAGAAGGGTGTTGCCCCCCTCAACCTGCATCTCAATTTCTTACAAGTATCCTAATAGATGTTTATATAGGGTGATGTTGGACTTTGCCCTTTCTGTAGGGTCATTCCTAAACATTTTGCATTCACCGTCCTGTTTCTGAACCCATTTTGTAAGTTTTTAGGACTCTGCAGTTTACCACTGCTAACCAGTGCAAAAGTTCTTGTGTTCTCTCCTTTAAACATGGAAAAATTGGCTTGCTCCAAATTGACACATTTAATTAACATTTAATTTTCTTACAATTTTCTAGTACAATTCTACTACATCTACCCAGGTTCTTTAATTCCATGCTACTAGTGGACATGCAGCACTGATTGAGGCCCCTACTTAAATAGCCTTTTAAACCTGCCCCAGGCCTGGCCCAAATCTTCCTTTTTAATACACATGTCACCCCTAGGGTAGGGCCTAAGCAGCCTATATGGTAGGATGCAATGTATTAAAAAAGTTTGAGATATACTTTCAAATTGTCCATGTCCCGATAGTGAAAAACTCTTACATTTGTGTTTCACAACTGCAAGGCCTGCCTCTCCCATAGGATATTGATGGGTTACCTTATTACATTTACTAAGATAACTTTCAATTGGGAACAGGTGGGAATTTTGAGCCTGGTGTCTAAAGAATTGTAGTTTAAAACCCTCTTTAATGGTAAATTCATTTTTAAGTCATAATTGTGAGACTGCTGCTTTTAGAAAGTTGCCATTTACTTGTTCTAACCATTTGGTGCCTGCAGTCTGTATCCCATGAGTTGGTGCAGCTTGTGGTTGGTCTTTGTGTATTGCTCCCAGACAATGAGACAAAGAGGGAATAGGTTTAGCAGAGTAGGCCAACTCTGCCTTGGTAGTGAGGGTGGAACTGTCACCAACCAGATTTGCACATCACAAACGCTGTGCTCAGTACACTCACAAAGGGTTTGACACTGGTCTTTTGTGCCCCAGCCAAGCTGGGGGCTAAACATGGAGGCAAGAAATTCTAAACACCTCTGGGGGTGGGAACCCCCACTGCTTTCTCTTACTTCAAAGCTGGGACCGAGCATAATGGTACTTCAGACCTAACACTTCAGTAACCTCTGCACCTGTGGAAGACTCAGAAGGATTGTTGTGCTACTCCGCAAGAAGGACTGCAACTCTGCCGTCCTGCTGCCTGACTGAGAAGGACTGAACTTGCATCATGAACCCTAGAACCCCTGGAGTGACTTCCAGGGGTAGTTAGCGTGCCTTTTGATCAGAGACTCAGGGACAGAAAATGATTTAACCATCTTGCACCCAGTCCCTGGATTCTATCTGCTGTGAGTCTCTCCCCCAAGTGATGCCACCCCAGTACCGGACCCTTGGAAGTGGGCCTTAAAATGCTCTGCCAGCTCAGCTGTGGTGTCTTGGGCAGAAGAGATGCAGCATGATGCATCTTCTCACAGCTCTGCATCGAAACTGCCGCTGCACAACGTGCCCTCAACATAGAACTTCCCATTACAGTATGCAGCTTCTTGGAACCACAGGGGTGTGATTCATTGTTAACACTGGACTCCACATTGCAAACCTTCATTGACGACATCCAGGATGGTGATGCAGAACCTTACATCACATGCCTCATCAGAACTCCTGCAGTGCAACTCATCCTTGACATGGGATCTCGCACCACTCTTCAACCAGGTTTTAAGGTACTTTATTCAGCGGGACTAACGTGGTCCTTGTATCCAACCGGTGCTCCATCGCTTCTGGCCTAAACCTGTGGCATTGCCCCAGTCTAGCACAAGCAGATAACCATAATTGGTGCTTTGTACTTCTCATCAATGTGTTTTACTTACCACTTTCAAATTGCACATCTCCAGTTCTACTGATTGGATTTTTGTTGTTTTGGTCACAAATGTTTTTTTTTTTTTTATTAACTCTGTTTTTCTAAATTGGTGTTTCTGATGTTGAGTTTTTACTTCATTACTGTTTGACATACTGCATAAATACTTTACACCTTGCCTCTAAAATAATCCTGACGGCTTTGTGCCAAGCTATCAGTGGGTTAAGCACAGATATTTTGGGGTTTTCGTGCATTTCACTTTGACAGGAGTTATGGTTGCTTCTTGACTAGGGTTTCACCACCTTCATCCAGTAACCAATTTCCCTCCAGGTAAGAATAATTTTTATCTACAAGTTAAGTGCTTGAGATGTGCCTTGTAAGATCCTGTCACAGTGGGGTATATTGTATATGTCCATTGGTAGGATTGCCGGGAGAGGAAAGGACGAGTGAAGCCATTTGGGATGTTTTGCGTGATTGTCAGTGAACCAGTGGGATCCATGTGATGCAAGAAATGCCATTTTGTATTTTAACCAGTTCAAGAACCAACAAACTCCATCACAATAGTCTAGGCGGAGATTCTTAAATCATATTCTGGCTCTTTTGTTACCCCATAAAAACTCAGAAGTTATTTTGTCAATTAAAGAGAGAAAAGAGTGAGAGAGGTCCATTAGGAGAATGCTCGATACAAAGTTAATAAACAGGGTGATGATTACTTTAAGGGTGTTCAGTCTTCCCCACCAGGATTTATGTTTTTGAGGACTTTATGTTAAAATAATTGAGTGACAAAGGTCATTGCAGAACCAAGGGCCAGATGTAGCAAAAACGTTTTTGCGACTTGCAAATTGCGAGTCTGAGCGACTCGCAATTTGCAAGTCGCAAAAACGGATGCAAAATGGTGTCTCAGACACCTTCTGCGACTCGCTATGGGGTCGCAAAGACCCACCTCATCAATATTCATGAGGTGGGTCGCATTTTGCGACCCCATAGCGAGTCCCTGCATTCACAGGGATGGTGGCCTGCTGAAGTCAGCAGACCTCCATATCTGTGACTGCTTTTTAAATAAAGCAGTTATTTTTTTTCATTTTGCAGCCCGTTTTCCTTAAAGGAAAACGAGTTGCAAAATGAAAAAAATACCGAAACCATTTGGTTTCGTTTTTTCAGAGCAGGCAGTGGTCCATAGGACCACTGCCTGCTCTGAAAAAATATTTTTGTCGACATTCACAAAGGGGAAGGGGTCCCATGGGGACCCCTTCCCTTTTGCGAATGAGTTACCACCAGTGTGACACTGGTGGTAACTGCGAGTTGGTTTGCGACAGCATTCGCGGTCACAAAGCAAGTCTGAATTGCGATGCAAGTCGCAAATAGGAAGGGAACACCCCTTCCTATTTGCGAGTCGCATTCACAAATTGCGAGTCGGTACTGACTCGCAATTTGTGAATGTGCATCGCGTTCGGCTATTTGCATGCCGCAAACTGCGATTTTTGCAGTTTGCGACATGCAAACGGCTTACTACATCTGGCCCCAAATGTCTAAATATTTAATTTATTATGATTGCCAATGGAACCCTGTCTCTAGATTACAAGACAGAAGACAAAGCCAGTTGATGGACAGAACCTCAGTGTTGTCTTTGTTCATGGTATAAACCGAAAATGAGAATCTCTGTATAATATTCATAATTGCAGGGAAAGAACCATCAGTGTTCTTGGTGAAAATTAATATACCATCAGCGTAGGTTGCAGTTTTCAATGGAGAGTGCTGGAAGAAGCCTTGAGTTATTGAGCAGTGTATGAGTGGGTCTGTTGCAATGAGTAACAATAAAGGGCTTGGGGACTGCCTTGCCTTGTGCCTTTGCTGGAAAGAGAATGAATCTGATACGTCAGGGTTAATTTTGATTCTTTCTGAGGGATTTGCATAAATGGACATGTTCATTTAAGTGGTTCTAGGGAAGGCCAGAGGGCTTTGTTGAATGATTTTTCTGCATGAATGGAAATGGAAGCCCACAGAAGAGTCGGATGCTGTTCCAATTATATGACACAAAGTCCAAACATTGTCGCTAGCTTGTGTACCTTTGACAAAAACTTATTGGAAGTTATGAATCAGTTTAGTGATAAGCAGTTCCACATCGATAGCTAGAATTTTAGCACATATTTTTGCTCAGATCGGTCTAAAACTATTAGGCTCTAGATGGTCTATACCTTCTTTCGGAATTACGATCTCTGACACTTTTCCAGTTAATGTAAAATGATTTAGTGCTGCCTCCAATTGAGGAATAATGCTGTCCAAATGTTTTGTAGATGGTGATTTGGATGCCATCTGGTCCAGCGGCTGTGACATTCGGTTTACATTACATAGCTTCAAATATCTCTGCCATCTCTAAAGGACTGTCCAGTGATTGTCTATCGTATATGGATATGTGATCTAGAGGAATGGATTTAAAAAATTCTTTCTTCATGGTAATAAATACGCAGAAACACGGAAGATTGTTGTGAACGATTTTGAATGACAGAAAATTCACACACAATAAGGACCACTGACTGTGTGCCCTGTTCTGCTTACGTATGAAAAAATGTTCTGCCAGCCAGCCTCAAGTTTCTAGTGTAAAAAGTCAAGTAAAACATAAAGTATTGGTTGTATTATTTATCTACATGTATTTGTTTAGTTACAAGAAGCTGTCAATTACTTTAAAATCTATTTTTTGTAGCATATTTGTCATGACATCGCACTGCACAGAGAACTCTGTTTGTAGCATTTTAAATATGAGAAAAAATGTGAGGCAGAGGGAAATTGCAAAGGCACAATACTAAACCTCAAAGCAAAGTTTCACACATTGATATGAGACTTATATTTAATTGTGAAAAACTAGGAGACAGCATGTTTTTCCCAGGAGCACAGAATTGTTGTGGTAAAGTCCCAAATGCAGAATGATTGGTTAGTCATAGTTAGAGTACAATCCCAGGCTTTGCAATTCCACATATATATTGTAATATTTTTCAAAGTGAGCTCAATCCGTTTTGTGTCTAAATCATGAGCCACAATGGAGGCTCCAAGTGGAATGTCATTATACTTAGGTGTGTTTGGTACCCCGAAAATCATGATCATGAGACCTGAGGGAAAGCAGAGGTGAATTTACTAGCCAATCTTACTTTTTCTCCGTGAAGGAAGCCACATATAAACATTCTGTCACTGACTAATAACATTTCACAAGAAACAAACAAATAAACTGCATATTAATTGTACTTCCCGGCCAGCCATTGCACTCAAGAATAAATAGACTTCTTAAGCTGTGTAGATTGTTTAAGTGATTCTGTTTATTCTGAGAGATATATATATCGGATACTTTTCCTCTTCACTTTATCATCAGTTCTATGTACTAACATAATAACTAGGAGAGTGCCAGCATGCTCTTACTCACTGTTTGCTTTAAACCATTTACCAATGGAGTTATTCTTTTGAGTATACCCTTAATTCAATCTTATTGTATTCTTACAACGGTTAACTCATATCTCACTTTTGATTGTCTTTCTCATTAGTTGATGTTTTGATCTTAACTGGAATTTTGTTCCTTCAAAGTACATTTTCTTTTTTCTCACCACCTGGGGAGCACATCTAGACTTGGTCGCTTGACCTATTTGCTTGTTAGCAATCAACCATCATTTTCGGGGAGCACCCTTTTTTTTTTCTTTAGCATTTCATTATATTTTATTATACTTTTTACTATATATGTCTTTGTACATTTTTCACAGCCTTGAGAAAGCCCTGGCTCAACAGCCATCAGGGGGCAAAACACGTGTTGGCTGTTACTTCCAAGTATCCCGATTGAACTATCTACGTGTTGAAAAAGAAAGTATAAATATTCAGTTCTTCCTTAAAATAAACACAACTTTGAACTTGACTAATTGACATTTTTGTGTGGGTCCTTTCACCATTTTTTAGTTAAGCTGTGTAGATACTGGAAATATAAGATTGTGGTGCACATCCCTCTGATTTAAGTTGTGATGTCTGTGGCCAAAAGACAAATACTGTAAAGTCATTATTTTAGTTATACTTGCACAGCATGTGGTTTAGCAACTGTGTACCCCAACCTTAAAGAAAACCCGAATATGCCTTATTATCCCCACACTCAGTTGACCATTGAGAATCAAACCGTGGGGCAACATTCTCCAATACCATGTTTTTGAGAAAGAACTACAGAAGCCTTGTCCTATTTTTTCAATGTCATCAACAAAAACAAATAATAACCAAATACCCTTGTTTCACATATTCTCCTGATCCACCATCAGGTTGGAGGAGTTTTGGTTGGAACAAGTACATTCCGTAATGTGCACAAAATAAGAAAACACATAGGTTTTATACTTTCCCAATTGTCCTTGGTCTGATGTGCTTCATCAAATCAACAGTGTATGATGAAAACTGATGTTAACACGATTTACTGGCTTGCACTAATATTGCAATATTACAGGACTGATTACACAGTCCACAACTGTGAGAGTGTGAATTTTCTAATATGTTTATTAATAATGTTCATATTAAAATGTATAATAGACTAACGTGTAAAACAAGAAACTTCTGAAATGTCTTTTTTTTTGTTCTTGGCTGAGCAAAATTATATTCAGATGCTGTAGCTATTTTTCATGATTTTATAATAATTGCTTTCAAAACTTGTGTAGACGTATCCCCAGCAACCCCTAGTGGGTTACAGTGTCATGTCTTACAAGGTTGTGTATTAACCAAACTTTGCATAAGTAGAAATGTCCTATTGTTTTAGAATGTTACTAATATCTGATCTTTCTTCGAGGATGGAAGTAGAAGGATACAGTAAAAGTTTCTTCCTGAGATCAAGATACACGAGAGGCAGATGAGACAATGGAGGTAGAGACGAGACGGAAGAAGCAAAGATACTCTTAAAACAAATGTTATAGTAGGCATAGATTTGTTAAGTTTAGGTCATTAATTTAGTTGTCGACTGGCTGAAATGAACCCACCCCATAGAATAACCAGTCAGGAGTTGATTAGATTTTAGTATAACAACCTGTGTAGAATGATTAGTTAGGTCTGTGTTCATTAGGGTGTTCGTTAGTTCATTTGTGGGTTTTGGTTCGTTGTTCTTCGAGCGCAGATGAGTTTCAAGACTAGCTGTTGTTAGGCCCAAAACATCTAATGAGATAACTGATGGTATCCTCAAGTGGAAGCTGATCATTTGCTGTTACTACCTTTGTGGTAATGTATGTTATTAAATGTGAATTGTGTCTCTCTTGCTTGCCAGGTACCAGTTGCAACTAATGATCATCTTGCTGCATATTAATAGTTTTTTTATATATCATAATCAAGCTAGTGGTTTTCTAAATTTATGTTACTAAATTCTTCTCACATGAAGCCCGACATGTAATGCTAATCTGTGGTTAGATAGGGAATTAATCTTGATATGCTCATGATTTGTTTTGAGATCATTTGATTCTGAACTAATGTATACTCTGCCATTTTTACCAGTTTTTGTAATATTAATAAGTGTGATTCTTTTGGAGATAATTTGTTTGATTGTATCATTCAGATTAAGATATATATGTCGTTTTAACCAACCGCCATTGATCTTATATGCTTATCATTTGTGTTTGAGAGTTAATTTCATGACATCAGCATTGTTAATTTAGGGAAATAAATCTATTAATTCTTATCACTAAACTGGTGTAGTTATTGACTGAAGCTTTATAATATTGAATGTTGTTGATTTGATGGTCCTCACACTTCCCATTGGTAACATCCTCTCAAACCTATGTCGCTTCAATCCATCGTCCTCTAGTGCAGGAGCCACTATTCATTATTGGTAATAGCAAGGTTTTGTAGCGCGCTCGCAGTACACACGTATTTTCGGTATTGCCAGACTGATGACACACGACAAAATTCCCTTGATCAACATTCCACTGCCTACGTTGAGAAATGTCATACAAAAGTTCATCTCTTTTTTAAAACAAAGAAAGAAGTCCACATTGTTCATTATAATATCAAAGTGTAACGGGATAGCGATGTGGATGTTCTTCCAATAAAGAGCTCTAAATGTTATGAAAAAACGTATACCATACATTACTGCACAACAGGGAAGAAATATGTTTGCTAGACTCCCCATTGTTTGGAAAAATGCACTAGCACTAGCATACAGGTGATCAAACAGTCGAGCAGTGAAGAGGTACGTCTGTTTATCAATATACACATCCATCCGTTTGAATATTCATCCATCTTTCCTTCAGTGCATGCTCTCACTCATCCTCCATTCTTCCAACCATTGGCTCATATTCAAGTTCATAAATTACCTAGCCTCAAATTCATACACACAAACTCACCAATCCATGAAGAAACCCTTTTGCAACAACTACTGGACTTGAATGGTCATATGGATGTGAATTAGTTGCAATAGGAACATTTTGTTTGGCTTCTGAACACTTTTTGACAGTGTTTGGTCTGCAATAAATTCTGAAATAAATAGTAGTTTATATTAGTATCAAGATTTTCTGAGAAATGAAAAAAAACCGAAGACCGCTAGTCAAATACTTTTTACCACTTACATTGAAAAATACGTGAAAGTGAAGATTTTTTTTATCATTACTATTGTGACTACTTAAAGAACATATGCTGCCTTGCCATTTTTTTATGTGTGTCAGTAAAAGCATAAAATGCGTATTGTCTGTATTGCTGTACTTGTTTTAAGCATATTTTGATAAAAACATAAAATGCAGACTGAGCTTGCTGCATTAAACAAACCAAAAGTTTAATTGTATAAACCAATACAGACACAATATGACCATTTTTGCAGTACTTAATTTCTATTGTGAAGGGGATGCCTTCCAAAGGATGCAATCCAGGGTAGTGTTCCACAAGAAAGTCTTCAGACTGACACAAGTGAGAACACCTCTGTCTTTTGAGACATTTTCTCCAAGGTGAACACATGCAGCATAGAATTTCCACCATTTATTTCAGAGCCTGAGTGATCTATAGAACATAAGCTATGTAACACAACACACAGATTTCCTGCCAGAAGCTTCAGCCTGGAAGGCATCTATAACTCTGCTGCCATGTGTTCTTGGCCTGCAAGACATCTGTAACTCTAAGGATAGCTCAGTTGTGGAGGGCTGAGCTTGTGATATATGTCTATCCTAAAGGATAGGTGGTCTGTCAGATAACGTAGCATATGAAATATATGTAACTTGAGAGATCCATTGGCTTTGCAAACCAGATCTACTAGGATCCTTCAAACCTGACAAGTAGCTACGTTTGAGACCTGATTCTCTAACATCTTTCTACACTGGGGGATAGCTATGCTGTCAAAGGGCCATGAAGGTCTCTGTAACCTGTCGGATAACTTTGCTGTCATATGCTTCTGTTTATGTCTACAAGTGATTCAGTGCCCCACATAGGGGCAGTAAGCACTATATAAATGCTGCAATACACTATAATACAATAACATACCTTAGGAAGAGCTCAGCTGTCAGATGTGTGAGTTTATACGCTCTCTCTATCTTATAGAAACTGTATTGCTTTAAGTTGTCAAAATGTAATGTCTCTGCAGGCTGAGTGATAACCCTGGTGGCATAATTCTGAGCTTGTAAGATTTGTTTAATCTGAGGGAGAGTGATGGTGTCATACAGTGCTGAAATGTGTAAAAGGTAGGGTGTGAGCTTTCCGCAAAGGCTACTACATTACGGCTAGTTTAAATAATACTCCGGAGATTTGTCAGACATGGAGTAAAAATGCTTAGCCCAGACCTATTTTTCCAAATAAGCTTGTGGGAGACTGTTAAAAATGGCCCTCTCTGAAGGGTCAGTACAAACTTTTTGCCTTCCTCCTCCTCTTTTTCTGACCTCCTTCATGTTGGTTTTAGGACTCTGGACACTTTACCACTGTTAAACAGCGATAAAGTGTATGTGCTCTCTCCCTACAAACCTAGTAACATTGGTTCATACCCAATTGGCATATTTAGTTTACTTGTATGTCCCTACTAAAGGGCACTACTTGTGCCCAGGGCCTGTAAATTAAATGCTACTAGCGGGCCTGCAGCTGATTGTGCCACCCATAGAAGTAGCCCCCTAACCATGTCTTAGGCCTGCCATTGCAGATCTGTGTGTGGAGTTTCACTGCACTTTGACTTGGCATTTAAAACTATTTGCCAAACTCTAAACTCCCCTTTTTGTGCATATACGTCACCGCTGAGGTAGGCCCTAGTTAACCAATAGGGCAGGGTGCTATGTAACTAAACGCCAGGACATGTACTTATGTGTTTTACATGTCCTGGTAGTGAAAAACCCACCAATCTCTTTTCCACTACTGTGAGGCCTGATCCTCTCATAGGCTAGTAGAGCATTAGAACTGCCCTCATATACTTTTAAGTGGTAAATTCTGATCTGAAAGGAGTAGCCATGTCATGTTTTAATATGTCCAGAATGGTGATAGAAAATCCTGCTTACTGGTAAAGTTGGATTTAATATTACTTTTTTAGAAATACCACTTTAAGAAAGTGGGCATTTCTCTGCACTTACTTCCATCACTGCCTTACAGCCTGTCTCCAATCCACGTCTGTTCTGTGCTGGCTGACAGCTCCCCTTGTGTATTCTGCCCAGACAGCCATAAACACAGGTTACTCAATCCCATATGGATTAATTTGCATACTGAATAGGTCTGCTTGGGCAGAAAGAGCGGAGGGGCTCTCTCTTACACTTCAAAGGCCAGTGGCCTGCCCTCACGCAAAGGACGGATAACCCCCCACAGGGATCCCGGCAGACAGGACTGAGCTCAAAGGGGAGCTTAAGCACTTGAAAACCACTCTTTGAATTTTGAATTTTTGGGTATAATACCTGTGTCTCTGACCCCACCAAATCAGACACTTCTGGACCTACACCTGGACTCTGTCAGAGAGACTGCTTGGCTGCCCAAAGTACTCATTTGGAATGCTTTGCTGAAGAACTCCTTTCCTGCCTGTTGCCCTGCGGCATGATGCTTCTGATTCTGCTGGAAGGAATCTGCCTTCCTCCTAAAGTGCT
Organism: Pleurodeles waltl; assembly: GCF_031143425.1. NCBI lineage: Eukaryota > Metazoa > Chordata > Amphibia > Caudata > Salamandridae > Pleurodeles > Pleurodeles waltl. The sequence continues at coordinate 575,001,587 of NC_090437.1, forward strand.
TTCCAAGGGCTTGGATTGAGCCTGACTCCTGTTTCTGAAGTCTCCAGGCCAACAAAGACTTCACCCCTTCAGAAAATCCTTGTGCATTGGAAAATTGATGCAATGCTTGCAGAAATTGATGCAACACCTGCATTGCAGCTGGAAAATCGCAGCACCACCGATCAGAACAATGCGGCACCGACTTCCCAACTGGAGCTTTGGTGCAGCACCTATCATGCGCCGAAAAATTCACCGCATCACCTACCGGATCGATGCAGATCTCCTCTTTCTACCAGCGCATCAAGGATTTTCAATGCATCATCCCTGGGTGTCAAAATATTTCCCCATCGCAGTGAGAAACCAAGACTGCATTCCTGAAAAACAATGCATCCCCTTGCAGTGTGCAGCACCAGAAAGTCTGTTGCAACACTCTGTTTTTCCATGCAACTCCTCCTCTGCGGTCCCTGTGCGTCATTTTCTTTACACAACCCTAGTACTCTGTGTTACAAGAATACAACCACTTAAGAATTGAGACCCTTTGAAATCTTAAAAAAGTAATATTTCAACTTATGTTTATTGAATTTGTGTAATTTTGATCTTATTGTATTCAGACAAATACTATCTATTATTGTGAACCTGTGTGGTGCATGTTTGTGGTGTTTTCACTGTAATACTGTATGGATTATTGCACAAATACTGTACACATTGCCTTCTAGTTTAAGCCTGCCTGCTCTGTGCCAAGCTACCAGAGGGTGAGCATAGAATAATTTGGGTTGGGTTGTGATTTACCCTGACTAAGATTGTTGTCCCTACTTGGACAGGGTGCATACCTCTGCAAACTAGATACCCATTGTCTAACAGAGACCAATCATTTTTCACCCCTCAAGAATGTCCAATTGCGTTGTCTGTGTTTATGAAGTGGGAAGGGCTGCTCAGCCCTAATCATTTGTTTCAGGTTCCTGATATGCACAACTAAAAAGAAAAGCTTATTGTTCAAATCCCCATTGTTTGTCATTTTATTGGATGTCTATACTTCATGATGAAATGTTAACCTTTGAGAAATTTGGACAATGAGATTTAAGTATGTACCCCAATGTCTATAAAATATGTGCAAAAAAAACTAGGGCATATTCACAAATTGAATTTTGCAGTATGTTTAGTAATACTCAGTAGCAGATGCTGCAGGGGTGAGGGGGAGTGCACAGAGTAGGGAGTGCAGGGGGCAGCATGCAAAGCGGGGGCAAGGAGGCAATAAAAAATTAAATAAGCTTGCCTGCCACCTCAGTGTTCCGCTGCACCAGCCACCTCAGTTCCTCTTGTCTTCTTCCTCCCTCCTGACCCATTCATGATGCTTCTCTCATGCTGCTACCAGGATGAAAGAAGTGCAAGATTGGCCTGAGGAGGCAGAAATGCCACTCAGGGAGGCATTGAGCCACGGCACTTGGTCTCAACCCGTTGTGCAACACAGCCAGGAAGAGAGTTCTAAGTGCAAATGTCAGTTTGGCCAGCCTCAGACGGCTGGCAAAACTGACATGCACACTTAGAAGCACACCACCACTCCTCCTCCACCTGCTGACGTGGAGGATGCTGGCCCCACCCTACCCTATCCTAAGAAAGCAGAAAAATAAAGTGATAATAAAGTAGTTTTATTAGCACTTTATTGCTCTGCTTTTAGCCGCAGCGCAATGCTCCTCCGCCATAGCAGACGGTCTGCCCCTGGTAATACTACATGAATACCACTACTGTACTACAAACTGCTATTCACATACCTACGGGCAAAGAGCTTTTCCTCCGTCTGTCTTATCTTTTATGTGTGAAGGAGTCTCCCCACCAATTGCAAAGATGTCCGCACATGCAAGTATATGTTTTAGTAATAAAAGTGGGAGGGGAAGAGCAGATTGACTAGAAAATGGGGAGTATTCACTGTAAAGGGGTGGGGGTAAAAGAGGATTAGGGGGAGTTAAGGAAGGGTTAGGTATGGGTTATGAAAGGGACTTGTACCCAATCACAGAGAGTTGGCCTCTATTCTTCTTATTCACAAACCAAAGAATCGAGTTGGGTCTGGGAAGAGAAGTGGAAATATATCAACAATTGTTGCATGTCAAGTGAAGGTCAAAAATGCATTATGTTTCTAGGAAAAGTGGTTCCTTCAAACCTACCTTTCGACTGCCCAACTGTAGCACGCTAGATGGTTTAGTGTGTTCAACCTAATGCCACTTCCTTCCCCCCACATACCCTGTGATCTGCAGATTACACATTTGAATAAATCCTAGCAAACCAAATCTGAACACGTCTATTCCCTTCACAGTAGTGCAAAATTAAGTCGTGATGGTATAGGATGCACCAAAAGTACATTTCATTAGAACCTTTATGGCTGTGGGGGCTTTAAAAAATGAACAGAATCACCGAAAGTACATTTCATTAAAGCTTCTATGGAGGTGGAGTCTTTAACAAACCAGGAACCACAACATAATACTGGTTCTAGCAACGGTAATGTATCCTTGGTTATAAGAAAGTATTAAAAAAACGGTAGGGTGACACAGAATTTTTTTTAATCAAGGTGGATATTCTTTTAAGTGTAGTCACCGTGTGACAACCACAAGAACATGGGCGCCTGGTTAATCGAGTTAGTGTTTGAATTGAGCACTTTCCCTCTGAAGCTAAAAGAGTTATTATGCAGCCAAATTAGAGGTCATAACTTCTCCCAAGCAAAAGAGTCATGCTTAACCTAATAATAAACGTGTGCTTATTTTCCAGTCCGAGTGCACTGCACATCTCTTGCATCTCTCAAGGCGTTGACACTACATGCATAAAGAAACACATTAACTTTAATGGAATCTTCCCCGGTCTAGATGCCTTAGCTCTAACCTTCAGACTGCAATTCTACACACCACAGCTCAGTGCAGCATTATCTTTGAATCGGAAGCAGCTCACTGTCAAATAAAGTAGTTGCTGCTCTGAAGGTCTTGACCTGCCTTCAAGGAGTGTGGTTTCATATCTTCAGTGAATGCGGGGTAGCCTAAAACAGCGTCATCCCCATATGACCTTTGCAGATCATACTTCCCTTTCAGAAAACTTTAAATATGCATTGCCATATTTTATTCATTTATTTAATTTTTACATAATTTATAAAGAATAGGAGAGTGGTAGGAGTCTACAAGCACTGTACAACAATGTGCATGAATTGCAGAAAAATAGTAGCTTAGGCGAAAAAAAACACATAACATTTGCATCTCTTCTTCTAAGGTTCCAAAACTGAACAGTGATTTGAAATCTGAGCTAACATCTGAATTAAAATGAAAGTGCACTGAAGATATATTTATAGAGATGAAACTTACAATGTCATAAGAAAGCATTTGAAACTTTACAGAGTCATGCAGCTGAAAATGTGTGGCTCTTTGAAAGTATCTTTATTTTTGTTTTGTTAATTAGCATCAGTGCAACGAGCTTCCAAACCTCAGGGTGGAGGCTGCTACCAAAGCCTCATTTCACTGTAAGGCCCGGTTTTACAAAGGTGCCCCACGCCTCAGCGCAGCAGCCGAAGTTGCTGCACTGCTTTGCGTGCGAGGGAGAGCACAGGAAAGCGCCATAACTGCTAAGATATGGCACTATCCTGATTTGTACCTAGTTCAGGCGCACAATCAGACTGCCTAAAATCAGGCACATACCTTTGCTCCAAAGTACAAAAGTGTCTGCCTCATGTCTAGCATAAGTTTGTACTTGGAGAGTACTCACCCAGTACAAAATTGTACGCTTAGACTAACATTAAAAAATGTTCCCACTTCGAATGTGGTATGTACATTGCAATACAGCGGGAAAAGTTAAAAAGTGACATTACTGTTTGGTGCAAAACCTTATCAACTATTTTAGAAGATAGGTGTTTGTATCAAAAACCATAACCACCCACGGAACACCCCTTCACAGTAAAGCAAAGCAGTGTTGATGCAACTTTTCAGTGCAAAACAAGTTTTGTACTGGAAAGTAAATCACCCAAAAACATTGTGTGTAGGTTCCATTGTTATGCAAACCCAGAGCAATTGCTATGTAAATCTGGACCTTTGAGCCGCTGCTTAGATAATGTGTTTTTTTAATGGCATCCAAATCTCCAAACTTTGGGGCATATTTATGCCCCTAGCGCCACCTTAGTGCCGCCATAGCGTAATTTTTTTTACATAAAGCGACGCTAAAGTAGATTAGTAATCTATGGGCCTCCATGCACTTTGATGCACCAGGTTCAAAATTCTTGACTCTAGTGTAGCAAAGTGCTACAATAGCATAACAAATGTTTTGTGCTAACGACCGCCATGGTGCGCCGTACTACCATGGTGTTGTGAGGTGCCAGATGGGGGAGGCGGCACAAGAAAATTGGCGCATCGTAGCTTATGCAACACTTTTTCTTAAATATGGTCCTCAGTATCTCCCCTGTCATCTGGTTTACCCATCACACTATCTCTTTTAAGATAGAATTTCACCATTCCCCTTTCAATTCTGTCCTGTCTGCCACAAGATCTGTGGAGGGTTATCAGTCCTTTGTGTGGGGTCAGGCTAGTAAACATTGAAGTGTGAGAGCCCCCCACCCTTCCTGCCCAGAAAGACCCATCAGTATGCAGATGAATGCAGCTGCAGCTAAGTATCCTGTGTTTATGGCTGTACGGGTGAATGTAAAAGGGGAGCTGTCAACCAGCACAGACCAGGCATGGATTGAAGAGAGGCTGTAAGGCACAGAGTGCAGTAAGTCCAGAGAAATACCAACTTTCTAAAAGTAGCATTTCTAAAACAGTAATTGTTAGAAATGGGGTCTCTAATTGGCAGTTGGTTTACACCTACCAAAGTAGGGACCCTCAATCTAGTCAGGATAAGTGAGATACCCAGCTCAGATAAACCCTGTTCACCTCCTTGATAGCTTGGCACGGGCAGTCAGGCTTATCTCAGAAGCAATGTGTAAAGCATCTGCACGCAACACACAATAACACAGTGAAAAAACTACAAAAGGACACTATACCAGTTTTAGAAAAATAGCCAATATTTATCTGTGTAAAACAAGACCAAAATATGAAAAATCCAACATACAGTTATAAAGATATGAATTTTGCGCGAATTAACTTACAAATATAACTCCTTTAAGTCAATAGCTCCACCTGGGGCTATCACGGCATCATGAGCAACAAATGGAACAGTTCAGGCCGACTGCGGGCCGACTGCGGGGTCGCGGGACAGCTACAGTGTCAGGAAGACCCACAAACAGTACCTTGGAAATGTAGGGTGTCTTAACACTCATGATGAGATGCGGAGTGCGGCATCGCAGGCGTCGTCGGGCATTGGTTCTGGAGGTCGGTGCAGGGGTCGTTGGGCCCTTGAAGTCACATACATTGCAGAGAGCACTCCAGACTGATGACGAAGTCAAGATCGCTGGCATTGATGGCATGACAGCTGAGATGCGAAGCAGGATGATGCGACTAGGGGCAGTACTCCTCATCCAGTTCTTCAGCTCTTCTTCTTGGCAGAGGTTCCTCTTGATCCAGAAGTGTCCTAAAAGTCTGGGATTTTGGGTCCACTAGTTATACTCATTTCTGCTTTTGAAGTAGTCAAACTTCTAAGGAAAGTTTCCTCCCACCGCTCCTAACCCAGGGAGACTAATCATGATATGAAGGACACACTTCAGCTCCCTTTTTCTCACTGTCTAGAGGCAATTCACAAACAACCCAACTGTCAGTCTGACCCAGACGTAGATTCCACAGGCAGGCAGACACAGGATGATTAAGCACAAAAATGCCCACTTTCTAAAAGTAGCATTTTCAAACAGACAATCTAAAAAAGATGTATTTTTAAATTTTGAGTACAGTGACCCCAAAGTTCATATCTCAATCTGCTCCCAATGGGAAACTGTACATAAATGATAGTTAAAGACGGTCCCCATGTTAACTTCTGGGAGAGATAGGCCTTGCAATAGTGAAAAATGAATGTGGCAATATTTCACTATCATGACATGTAAAACACACCGGTACATGTCCTAGCTTTTAAGTACACTGCACCCTGCCCATGGCTAGCTAGGGCCTATCTTAGGGGTGATGTACCTGTAGCTAAAGGGAAGCTTTGGGCCTGACAAGTGGGTACACTTACCAGGTCAATTGGCAGTGCAAGACTGCATACACAGACACTGTAGTGGCAGGTCGGAGACATGTTTACAGGCTACTCATGTTGGTGGCACAATCAGTGCTGCAGGCCCACTAGTAGCCTTTGATTTACACGCACTAGGCACCTATAGTGCACTTTACTTGGGCCTTACTAGTGAATCAAATATGCCAGTCAGGGATAAACCAATCACCAATACAATTTACAGAGGGAGCACTTGCACTTTACCACTGATCAGCAGTGGTAAAGTGTGCAGAGACAATAAACCAGCAAAAAACAGAGTCCAGCAAGCCATAAAAACAGGAGGTCAGAAGGCAAAAAGACAGGGAGAATCATGCCAAAAGATGCCATGTCTAACAGTGATGTTAAATCCAACTTCCCCATAAGCAATATTTCTCACTACCATTCTAATCATACCAAACATGACAATGCCACTCATTTCAGAACAGAAATTGCCACTTAAAAGTATGATAAGAGGGGGGTTCATGGCTTGGCAACTAGTTTTAAATGCGAAATAGAAGTGGCAGTGAAATTGCTTTAAGGGGATACTTATGTGGGTGACGCAATCAGTACTGTAGGCCCACTAGCAGCATTTAATTTACAGGCTCTGAGCACATCTAGTACACTTTACTAGGGACTTATAAATATGACAATTGGGTATGAGCCAATGTTACCATGTTTTAGGGATAGAGCACATGCACTTTAGCACTGGTTAGCAGTGGTAAAGTGCCCAGAGTCCTAAAGCCAACAAAAACGAGGTCATAAAAATAGAGGGAGGCAGGCAAAGAGTTGGGGGAAGATCACCCTAAGGCTGTCATGTCTTACAATGTTCATCAGGTCCATGTGGCTCGTAGACCTGTCAGAGGTAGAGTGACCTTCCCCCAAACATGTTGTCGTCTCCTCTTTCATTTTTCTGAATGTGCTTTTATTAGCCTTGGTTCTCTGTGAACTTTACCACTGCCAACCAGTGCTAAAGTGATTGTGCTCCCTCCCTAACTGCCAATTCGACTTTGCAAACTAACCCCCTTGCCAAGTCTAAAATTCAACTTTGAATACAAATAAATCACCAGTAATCTAGGCCCTAGACAGCCCATAGGGCAGGGTGCATTGTAAGTAAAAGGCAGGACTTATACTTTTAAGTTTTCAATGTCCTGATAGTGAAAAAATCTCAAATTCATTTTTCACTACTGTGAGGCCTACCCCTCTCATAGCGTAACATTGGGATTCCTTAATACATTTATTAAGTGTAATTTCTGATTGACAGAAGGTAGAGTTGTTTTGTTGTGTATCTAAGGGATTTTAATGATCTTCAATGGTAAAGTCTATATTATCATTACAATTTTAAAAATGCTACTTTTAGAAAGCTGGCATTTTTCTGCTCTTAAGCCTGTGTGCCTGCTATCTGACTCTAATACATGTCTAGGGTGGGCGACAGCTGGGCCTTGTGCATTCCATCTAGACAGCAACACAAAATGGGAGATTAGGTGTAATTTAATGGGCTTTAGTGGGCCATTAACTGACTTGATCTAGGGTGGAGCTTAGTACTAACTCAGATACACCTGAATATGCTTGTCCTGCCCACACACAATAGGGTTTAACGACCCTGCACTGTCACTACTGCCAGCTTGGAGCCAGGACACGGGTTGCAGGGCATCTGTGCACTTCAAAGGTATGCCTCTAGAAGCTTCTCCCACATTCCAGAACCATGGCACCAAAGTATAAATGCTGAACCTCACTTCAGTACACTTCTGGACTTGTGGATACTCTCCCAGAAAGAAGGACTGCTGTTCCGCTTAAAGTGCTGCCTTACACAGCACACTGCCGTGTGGGCTACCTAGGACAAACCATAGGGGTGTCTTATGTGTAATAAAAGGGGAATTTAAGTCTTGGCAAGTGGTTTTAAATGCCAGCTCAACATGGCAGTTAAACTGCAATGTACACACTCTGCAGTGGCAGGCCTGACACATGTTTGAATGTATACTTAAGTGGGTGGCACAATCAATGTTGGAGTCCCGCTAGCAGCATTTAATTTACAGGCTATGGGCATTGTACTAGGGACTTACCGGTAAATCAAGTATACCAATTGTGTAGATAAGCCAATGATACCACATTTTAAGGAGAGAGCGGTTTAGCGCTGGTTACCAGTGTTAAAATGCACAGAGTCCTAAAGCCAACAAAAACAAAGTCAGAAAAAATAGGAGGAAGGCAAAAAGTCTGTGGTGACCCCACAGAAAGGGCCATTTCCAGAAGAAGTGAAGAAGGGGCTGAAAGGGTAGAGGTACCGCCATCCCAGGGACATCATGAAAGCACCTGAATTATGGTGGTCTGCCAGTTCAGTGGTACTATGGAGAAGGGGACATCCCTCATCACAGAAAAGTGAGAAGAGAGATCTTCTGTGAGGTGTGTGGTCCACATGTAGTTGAGTGGTTGCTGATGAGACTTTTTCTGGATAGAGAAATGCGGGCCACTGAGAGGCAGGGGTGGCAAGAACAGATGGTTGGTAGTTGGAGAGAGACAGGGTATTGGGGCCAAGGCAGTGTGACAGTGTGACAGGGCTGTGGAAAGGGACAATTAGAGGACCCAGGTCATGAAACACGGCACAAAAAGCACAGGAGTAGTAGAGCATGGGATACCTTGGGAGGGGGTTCTGGTGGTAGGAAAAAGGCTCAGGCAAAATAAAGGGGGCATGATGTATGTTTGATACAGTGGGAACAACGTTTAATGTAAAGAGAGAACAGAGAGATTGGCACTCCTGGTCTAAATGCAGGTAGCTCCCTTAGAGATAGTAGGCCAGAATGTAGGCTGAAATGTTTCATAGAGGAATGGTTTTACATAAGGCAATTGGAAGCTGTCAATTTCAGTATGGGACAGGTAAGTGATGAGATAGAGGAGAGCAAGGCAGTGCTGGTAGTTGCAGATGCCGGTAATTTCATTGTGGGATTGGTAGGTTTCAATCCCCCAAAAAATGGTAGAATAGAGGGATGAATGATGGCTAATATTGACCTACAATATTGACCTACAGGCCCAGAAAGGCTGAGTCTTCTTAACAAGAAAAGCAGTGATTGAGTCAAAGTGGGGTGAGTTAGTTTGTTTAGAAGGCGGAGATTTTCAGTTAAATCAATTTATTATTTTGATTTGTGGGATATGTCTAGAGTGTACGACAGAAGTATGAGGATACAAATGATGTGCTTTATTCAGCCTCTGTAATAACACAACATTTACCACGATCCCAATGCTAGTCAGCATGATCTGCCCACCCGCAAAATGCTGAAAGAAAGAACATTAAAAACACATAGGGGATTTATACAAGAGCCCTGCACCTCCTGAGCATCACTTTTTGAGATGCTCCGGTGGCTCAGACCTCTCTATCATATCTATGAGGCAACACAAACTCTGCGTGGCTTTGCATGGCCTCATAGATATGGATTAAGGCAAGACAGCACGACGCACTGTCTTGTCCTATTCTGTTTCAAGGTGCACATGGGTATTGTGGTGGGTTCTCCACACAACACCCATGGATTTTGACGCTGCTCCACAGCTACAAAATCCTATAAACCTGGGGCAGTGCCAAAACCTTATGCCTCCCCAGCGCAGTTGCTTTCATTTCTCCTTGTTTTTCGTCTTTTTATGTGTGGTTCATTCTGCAATGAGGAAAACACCTCCATGGATTGTTTTTGTGTAGGAATGTGCCCCTTCCTGCACAGAATCAATACTGTCAACAGTGCAGGCACCCTTGCACCACAGTGAAAGGGTGCCTGCATTGGCGCTAGGCACTAAAATGTGTGCCAGCGCTTGCTGAAAGGACATTGGCCATCTGGATTAGAAAATGAATGCTTTCCAGGCACATTTGCTGTGTTCTGCTAGTCTTCCATGTGCCTGATTTTGGTAAATTGAGCACTATTACCTAAGGTAAAGGTAAAACTTCATGTATAAAAAATTCAGAAGCATCTGGAGTCTGATTTGAAGCACCATATAAAAACAACCCACCATTTTTACTTTCAAACTGGTGACAGCCAGTGAAGAATTGCTCTAGCATACTTTCCTGAGGCTCAAGAACTACATTCCAACTCACTCTAAAGATCATCTATATTAAATTATCTGGTAAATCCAAAGTATAAAAAGAAATGCATGGAAGGCCGTATCTTCTCTATGCAAGCAGCTACTCCACGGAACTCTCCACCAGATCATCTATGCTGTGACTCAGTTACACTCACTGTCATTCTCCCTGACTCGCTCACATTCACTCTCATACATACTGGTCCTTACTGTCACTCTTTCTCACTCACTGTGACTCATTCCTTAACTGATTTCTCTCACATTAACTCACACATATAGTGACATACAGATGCTCACAGTGATGGGATTTCAACAGCTCTGAACAGTATCTCTAATGGCTGCCACAGGCACCTTTATGCACCTGTGTAAGCAATGAAACAATGCTAATATCTGCCTCAGTTTGCTGCTGAACCTAAAGCGGGTCTGTATTTTGTTTTTATTATAGCAAGAGTGAATAATTACTTACTCTTGATACAAGAAAAATGGACCACAAAACAAGGAGGGTCAAGTGTAGCTGTGGAGCCCATAAAGGAAAGCTGCCACTGGTCCAGGGACACCTACCCATCAAACCAATCCATCCATTCAACCATCCATCCTTTCACTTACCCATCCCCCATCATCCATCCATTCATCCTTTTATTCAATCATCTATCCATCCTTTCACTCATCCATCCACCTTTTCGTACCATCTATCCACTCTTTCACTCCATCCATCCATCATCCTCCCTTTGGCTTATCCATCTAACCCCCAGTTCACTCAGCCATCCATCTATCCATCCAGTTACCCTTTCACTCAGCCATCCATCCTTTCACTCACTCATCCATCTAGCTATCTATTCATTAACTCATCAATTTACCCTTCCATTCATCCATCCATCCTTTCCCTGACTCTACCAACCATCCATCAATCCTTACTCTCATTATCCATCAACCCAGCCATCCAATCATACACCCTCCCTTCCTTTCACTCTTTCATTCTTACATCTATCTTTTCACTCATTTATCCATGCATCTATCCATCCACCCATCCTTTCTTTCACTCATTCACCGTCCCAAGTTCATTGTGAGCCTTTGACTGCCGAGCTGCAGACAGAAGAGGCCCATCAAGAGCCCTACCCCACTGTTGCTGCGAAAGAGGGTGGGGTGACAATGCCCCTGGTGCAGGAAGAAGCTTAACTGCACACATACCTCTTAGTCCACTAGTGCAATGGTTGTCTGCAGCTGGTTATTTCCCTCACTTGGACTTCTACAGTCAAGATAAGGAGCACTCTGTCATGGTCAGCTCCATAATGTTTTTTTCAAAGTTAAACCAAATGCAGTACTAAACATGTGTTACTGCCAGGTTAGCAGCCCCCTGCACACCTCCTGCACACCTCCTACAGCCTGCTTCTCTGTGCAATCAACAAAATTCTGGCCACCACTCCCTCCTTGTCCTCTTTGACCTGCTCCATCCCCAGCCATTGAAGTGAATGGAACTTTTCTTACTCCTCCCACTGCCACTGTTTTTGCACCAAAAAACAACCACATCAATTGCATTGTAAATCAGCTATCCCTTTCCCATTATGTCACTGCTGTAGCTTGTACCTGCAGGTAGGAACAAACTCGCCCGGCTGGCACATGCACAGTAGGACATCTGCAGAGTTCATTAGAGTTTACCCAGGAGATTCAGCAAACTGTCTCAGAGCAGTAATTTATTTTCCTGTTCCTGCCTCTCCACCACAGAGGGTGGCAGGGAAATGCCCCTTTTGCCCATGAATACCAGTTGCCCCTGTTTAAATGGTCTATGAAGCATCTAAAAACATAGCTGTTTAAAGAAGCTTACTGTTGTGACTAATTTCAACCTCCGATTTACTCAAATCTCCCAGAGTACTTAGCACAAGAAACCACTGGTGAATGAGCGCTTAGCTAAGTTCAATTTCCATGACATATAGGGGCGTAACTGGCCTTGGGTATGAGCTTCAGATCTCCTGACAATCATGCTGGCATATTGGCCCTCATTATAAACATTGGCGGCTGAGACCGCCATGCCGGTGGAGGCGGTAATGACCGCCACTGGCATGGCTGTCTCAGCCGCCAAATAATGAAGGCTGTGGAGACCGCCACAGGTGGCCTTCCACTACCACCAGGCTACCGCCGACAGGCAGTCTGACGATGGCGAAAATCATTATCCGACAAGTCAGAGCTGACCTCCAGATAATGATCCCTTTTCCGCCAGCCTTTCCCTGGCGGGTTCCCCCGCCAGTAAAAGGATGGCGGAATGGGTGCTCTGGGGCCCTCCTGGGGGCCCCTGCACTGCCCATGCACTTGGCCCCCATGCAGTGCCTCATCACGCAGGTCACCGCACAATTTAAGGGCAGTGATCTGCACGACAGGTGCTGCTGCACCCAACGCACAGCAGCATTGAAGGCGGCTTCATGTGGAGCCGCTGGCAATGTCCCGGCACTGCATTCTGCTGGGACGGCAGGCGGAAACAATGTTTCTGCCTGCCGGCCCAGCAGAACGTTCTTTCAAAAACGGGATAAGAGCAAGAGAGAGTGTTTGTATCTTTTTTCAGCGAATGCATGCTAAACTCTGAGATGAAATTCAATAGACTCCTCACTGTACAAGACTGAAAGCATCTGTACCCAACTATTTGGCAGAAAAATACATTTTAATAGGTGGGTGTAACACCCCAAACACCTAAGCCACGTCCCTTATAACATAACAAAAGATTCTGTTGCACTTGTCCTTTTTACCACAAAGACTTTTGCAGATATCTTTCTAGTAACTAATATTTAAACATTGCTGTCTTGTAAATGCACTTATTTCCTTGCGGGTTTCTTTAAATTATCTCTGTCAAGCTGCATGACATCTACAAGACACCATAATGTGAAAGGTGCATCTCCTTCAAATGAAAATGGATAATAATATTGGACAATAAATCAATCTGGCATGTCTACCACATCTATCAATGTCCGGAGCTCACCGCTTGCAAATGCAAGAAGAAAGAAGAAATATCTAGCAGGATAAATGTGAATTTATATTGTTCCCAAGCGAGATGACTCCTAAGGAGCAGCTCTTTCAAAATGCGTCAACCCCCGTCTGCTGCCGCTTTATTATTCTGAACAAGCCAAGGTAACATAACTCATGTGATGGCAGGTAATACAGTTTTCGGGTGAGTGACAAAGGCTATTGTAAATGCTATTAATATTGAAGAGGGTTAGTGTTGAGAAGAGCCATCAATGCTTATCCAGTTTGATTTCTGAGTACTAAACAAAGCAGCTATTGAAAGAAACACGCCTATCTCTAACGAGAGCAATAACACTAACTTAATAAGTTTTATTAAGGTGTTGAGGTCAGCTACGAACTAGGAAAACTTCTATACTGCTTACTTTCTTGGAGAAAAACTTTCTTGACAAGCATCTTTGGGAAAACCTCAGGAAATGTAAATGATCGTCATGCAAGCAGTGTAACATTATCTGGTGGGCTAGTGTCTTCCTTTAATAGATGCACTTTCCGCAGGACCCATTTTAGGTCTTGTCTACAGACAGGTTTGTCTCATTATACCCTACACACAACTTAACACAGCAGCCAACACACATTATACACAAACATACAAAAGGCTTGCAGGGGCTTTAACACATTCCCTTTCAGACATTGGCTAGTTGAGTTCTGCCATTCAGCAACACTGCACAACACGCCACTGCACTATATGCCAGTGCAGACCATGCCAATGCACTCTACTCTAAACCACTCCACTCTATGTCAATCTACTGTACACCACTCTGATCTATTCTGCACCACTGCAATCTATGCCACTGCACTTCACACCACTTTACACAATTACACTGTGCCACACTCCTCTACTCCACTGCAGTCTACTTTACACCACTCCATTCTGCTCTACTTCATTCTACCCAGCACCACTCCACTGTACGCACTTCACTCTACTCTGAACCAATCTATTCTATGCAACTGCACTCTGAGCAACTCTACTGTAAACTACTGCAACCTGTGCACCTGCACTCTTTGTCACTGCACTTTACTCTGCACCATTTTAGTCTGTACCACTACTCTTTACACCAATTCATTATACTCTATGGCACTACACTCTATGATACTCTAATCTGCAACACTGCACTCTCTGCAACTGAAATCTCTGCCACTCTACCCTGCACCACTCCATTCTACACCACTTCACTGTACTTTGAAACAATCTACTCTACGCCACTCCACTCTATGCCACTCCACTCTACTCTAAACCACTGCACTCTATGCTACTGCACTCTACATCACTGCACTCTACTCTGCACCACTGTACACCACTGCTCTCTACGCCACTCTACTCTAGGCCACTGCATTCTACGCCAATGAACTTTAGGCTGATTTATTATACTCTGCACCTCTCTATGCCACTGCACTTTACACCACTATACACTGCAACAATCTAAGCAATGCACTCTACACAAATCCCCACTACCCCATGCCGCTCTGGTGTACACCACTCAACACAACTCCATTCTATGCCACTCCAATACACAACACTCAATGTCACTTCACACTACCAATCTACTCCATTGTTCGCCATTCCACTCTACATCATTCCATACCACTCTCACCTACACCACTAACTTTTAGCCATGCTGAACAGCACCCACACTGGTGTCAAAAGCCAATAGCTCTTGCATAGGCAAAACCTATTGGCTTTGCCAGTGCTTGTTTTGAGGAGCACCTAAGTACTCCAGGCCACTGCACTCTACGACACTCTGATCTGGAACACTGCACTCCCTGCCACTGAAATCTCTGCCACTTTAGCCTGCACCACTCCACTCTACGCCACTTCACTCTACTCTGAAACAATCTACTCTAGACCACTGCACTCTATGCCACTCAACTCTACTCTAAACCACTGCACTCTATGCCACTGCACCCTACTCTGCACCACTGTAGTGTACACCACTGCTCTCTACGTCACTCTACTCTATGCCACTGCTCTCTACATCACTGCACTCTACTCCAATGAACTTTACTCCACTTTATTATACTCTTCCCCACTCTATGCCACAGCACTCTACGCCCCTATACTCTGCAACATTCTACACCAATACATTCTAAACAAATCCACTCTACTCTATACCAGTCCACTGTACTCCACTCCACATGACTCCACTCTATGCCGCTTCAATACACAACACTCAATGTCACTCTACTCTTCCCCATTCCACTCTATGACACTCCATACTATCGCGTAGGCTCTCATTATCCTAATGAGACTACTGGATTTTTGGGCGGCAAGATCGTTTGCAGTGTGGGGGACTAAGTCTGACCCACGGTGAAGGACCCTTGTCACCCCAAATCCAGGTTATGCTCCGGCTAACTAGCAGTGCCTCATCTCTCCTGAAGGGAAGAGACAATTGGGCAGCCGAGCACATGACATCTTAGTACTTCCCAGGGAAGTCGTGGTCACTCAGGTCACCACCGGTGCTCTCATACACAGTGCAGTCTCATATAAAAATTACAAAGGCAGTTTAAGTTTTAAAGATTGGTTTAATAAAACAACTGCATTTTATATAGTAAGGCGTGAGCTGCAATAACCAGAACGAAACAACACAGTAGGATTGAAATAGTAACAATGAGAGTGAAGCACAAGAATAAGGCTATCATAGTGCAACTATATTAAGTTCTCTCTAAGTTATATTATGAGCACAGCATGTGAAGCTCTAAGCCTGCCTTTCAGGTTTCCCCAGGAGGACATCAACCCTCATACCTGAGCAAAGGTCTGTAAGCTGCATCAGCATCTGCAACGGGGCAGTCAGCATCTAGTTTTAGGTTCCTGGTCGGAATCTCCGTCTGACCTGTTCTAAGACTAGAAAGTGATTTTATAACAAACACGCAGATGTTCTAAGAAAATGTCCCTACGTAGGGATGCGTATCATCTACGAACACTAGAGACTAAACTTCTACCACGTGTACCGGCAATGTACCAGAATGTAGCCTTGACTGAAGCACAGGGTGAGCAAGAATGCATTGTTTGAGAACACAGTGCTGAACTAAGCTAAACAGTGTGATAGAAAGAAATAAAACAAGACGGTAAAACTGGTTATTGTAAAATAACAGTGCGAGGCTGAATAAAATGTATCTAGGTCAAAGTGCACCGAGGCCTAATATGTTAACCTAACGTGCGTAAAGCTATATTAAAAATGGCTACACTACAAAACCACTCTCCTGTTCACCACTAACTTTTAGCCATGTTGAATCACATCCACCCTGGTGTACAACATAGCTAAAACACATTGTCAAAGTCACTAGCTCTTGCATAGGTGAGACCTATTGGCTTTGCCAATGCTTGTTTTGAGGAGCTGCTAAGTACCAGAGGGCTGATTGCTTCCTTCTTTGACCTCCTTTGCACTTTATTGTTGTATTATTGTTATTTTACAATACCAAAATGCCAGTTGACCATTTTGGAATGGCAAATTTAAAAAAAGCCTAAATGAAAACCATGTTTCTGTTAGGGTTTGTGCACAGCAAAGAGCATGTCCCCTCTCACTGCACTAGTGGGTTCTGTAATAGCTCCCTTTTAAACTTACTATTCAAACCTTTTCTTGTTATCTCACCTTCCCCCCACCCCCTTAGGCTTCTGTGTATGTTGTTTAATGTGCTGTTTTGTTTACACATTGGGCCTTGCTTTTACCAAGGCTTCTTTAAAACACTCCTCCCTAGGCCATGTGTTAATTCAACTCATTTGCATAATAACTGAAACTCTGCACACCTTTCAAGAACATGTGCAGCATGTGAGGACCACACCCAGCCCTTCAAACCACACCCAGCTCTGCTCACCTTTCAAGAACATGTGCAGCATGTGAGGACCACACCCAGCCCTTCAAACCACACCCAGCTCTTCGAACCACACCCAGCCCTGTCTATAAAAGGCAGCCCCCGAGCCTCACCCAGTGCTTGTGCTCGTCTACCTCCCGTTTACCTGAGAACAGATCCCTCGGCGCTGGCACTCCTGCTCTCTACAGACTTTCATTGGCTTCAATGGGCGCAGCTGCTGGCTCTTCCTTCTTCTGGTTTCCGGTTCCTCCTTGCCTCAGCCTCTCTCCTACAAACAACCTGCAAAAGAGAAAGAAGACAAGGTTAGACTGATCAGTATCTCTTGCCAGCAACAAGTAAGTGCAAAACTTTTTATTACCTGAAGGAACTTTGACAACAATTTCTGGATTCGTGTGTGGACGGTTTGAAGCAAGATACCTTCCACGAACATTGTGATTCAGGCTCTTTGTTGCAAGAATACCTTGCGGAGCTTTGTGAAACAAACATTGTTTTTTTTTTTATGGAACTTTTAAGAATCGAACAGTGGAAACCATTAACAGCAAGGCAAACAGTAAATCAAGGACTTGCACAAATTACATGCTGTATTTTGATGTAAAAGTACAGTATTTGTTTTCCAAAAGATTCTGGAGATATGGGAAAAGTGAGTCTGCTATTGGGAATTTAGGCTTTAGTTATATTAAGATGAATGTTTGATATTGGTAATTCTGATAACGGTATTTGTTTAATGTTTTAGAAGCTTTACAGTAATAGAAAGCACATCCCAGAGCAGTAACACATTCCAAACCTGGAAACTCGAGACCAGGATCCAAGAGGTACTTTTAGAAGAGAATTTCTAATAAATAAAGGGATAGTCAGGAACCCATTTAGGAATAGGTTGCACTTATCTGTTCTTTGTTTATGTTTCATTAGGCACCAGTTTCTACAGAAGTCAGAAAGGGCCACAGATTTGTGCAGCACTTCAACAGTGGAAACGCAAGAACGGTGTTGTCTCTCTTTTTTATTTTATCCACTTCCCCCCTACCCTTGAGCTTCTGTTCTTAGTGCACTGTGTTAAAAACTAGTGTGCTGGAACAAGCAGTTTCAGGGTGGGGTCGGATTGTCTTCAACCTCCATCAGAACTGAACAAGAACTCAGGTGAGCTGGGCTTTGACAGAAGCACAAGCCTTAAAAAATTTCAGTTCTGGTGGACGATGAATACCGGGGAAGAAATAGAGGGCATTGACGTCACGGATATGGCGCAGGCCCTAAATGAGGACTTGGCTCATAATGAATCAGTGTCTGGCATCTTACAACATATGCAAGAGGAAATAGAGAGATTAAAGATGGAGAATACCTCTTTAAAACAGGATTTAAGCAGGTATAAATTTAGGGGATCTCAGTGGAACACAGCTTTTACGCCTTTGTTTAAAACCACCTCAGAGACAGGGGCGCCATCAAAACATACAACTTTGCCTCCCCCAGTTGAGGTTACTGTTAATGTTCCTAATGCTGTGCCCTTAGCAGCACCTGAACGTTTTCATGGAGATAGTAACAAATTCCATGTTTTTATCCATCAATGTCAATTACACTTCGTTTGTAAGCCACAACAGTTCCCTTCTGATGCTACGAAAGTGGCATTCGTCTTGTCTTATTTGGGTGGCACAGCAGCCAATTGGTCAATTCCTTTCGTGGATAGAGATGATCCCATCCTCCATAATTGGAATCAATTTAAACGTACCATGACCAGCCTTTTTGCAAAACACACTTTCATGCAGGCAAGTGATAATGAGCTTTTAAATCTTAAACAAGGTAACAAGGATTTATTGACCTATCTCACTAGTTTTAATCGTTTACTCACCGAGACACAGTGGCCAGAAGGAAAGCGTGTCTCCCTTTTTTATAAAGGTTTGAGAGACGAGTTAAAAGACGCGCTGGCTCATATCGTTGATTGGCCAGAAGACTATTCGGACTTTGTAGATTTAGTTGTGAAATTAGAACATAGACTAGGAGAAAGAAAGGGAGATAAATACAAACTGGAATCACGGTTAACTTTTATTAAACACGAGAAGAAAGACACAGATAATAAACTCCCTGAACCTGAGCCTATGCAAATAGGGACACTCAGAGGTCCACTCACATCAGAGGAAAAAGAAAGAAGGAGAAAACTTCAATTATGTTTATATTGTGGCAGGGCAGGTCACTTTGCCAGAGAATGTCCAGTAAAGCCTAAAACTCCACAAAAGGGTGCTGTTTCCTCCACCTCCTCAACTGAATCGGGAAACGATTAAGCTCGACAAGGGGAGAGGTTACTTGTTCGAGAAAACATTTTAATCAGACCTCTAATGCTGCAGCCTTCATGGTACCGCACATACCTAGACATTTCATAATTCAGGTCGTTTTAATTGTTACTACCCAAGTGAGGCATTCTCTCCCTGTCCTACTGGACTCAGGCGCGACAGGAAATTTTGTGGATAATAAGTTAGCTGAAAACTTAGGACTTCCTATGTGCCTAAAGCCTTGTCCAGAAGCAGTATGTGCAGTGGATGGGTCAGAATTGACCTCTGGATTAATCACAAAACAAACAAGTCCACTTGTTATGGTCTGTCAGAACGGGCACACAGAGGTGATTAGCTTTGATCTGATAGATACTCCTAATTTTGGTTTGATTCTCGGGGTACCCTGGTTAACAACTCATAACCCAAAAATTGACTGGGTGAATAGAACTGTTACTTTGGATTCCTCTTTCTGTAGAACCAATTGCTATCAAGAAGCAGGTACAGAACAGAGCACAGTATTACACTGTGCTAGTGTTACACAAGATGAACCAAGTCTCCCTCCTGAATATTCTGACTTTAAAGACGTCTTTGATCCAGTAAAGGCTAGTGTGTTGCCCCCACATCGGTCTTATGACTGCCGGATAGATCTTATCCCAGGGGCCCCTTTACCTAATAACAGAGTATATGCTTTGACTGACGAAGAAACCAAATACTTAAGAACCTACCTAGATGACCTACTACAGTCTGGGTTCATCCGTCATTCCACATCTCCGGTATCATCTCCACTCTTTTTTATCCCGAAGCCGGATAAATCCCTGCGCGCGTGTATCGATTATAGAGGACTAAATAAGGCTACAATAAAGAATAAATATCCTCTTCCTCTAATACCTGTGTTGTTGGATCAATTAAGACATTCTACTGTATACACTAAACTAGATCTGCGGGGAGCTTACCACCTGGTCCGAGTAAAAGAGGGGGATGAGTGGAAGACAGCTTTCAAGACAAAGTTTGGTTTATTTGAGTACACAGTAATGCCCTTTGGGTTATGTAATGCCCCTGCGGCCTTTCAGTTCTTTATAAATGAGGTCCTACACGAATTCCTGGACGTTTGTGTCATAGTATACATAGACGACATCCTCATTTACTCTAAGAACTCAGAAGAACATACCCAACATGTTCGTGCAGTATTATCAAAGTTAAAAGAAAATCATCTTTTTGCTAAGTTAGAAAAGTGTACTTTTAATGTCAGCAAGGTGGACTTTTTAGGATACTGCCTGTCACCTCAAGGAATAACTATGGATGTAAAGAAAATCAGTGCTATTGCTGATTGGCCAGAACCATCCTCTGTAAAAGATATTCAGAAATTTCTGGGTTTCGCCAATTTTTATAGGAGGTTTATTGCACATTTTGCAGACATTGCGGCCCCAATAACTACCTTGTTGCGGAAAGGGCAACGATTTCTTTGGACTGATGAGGCGGCACACGCCTTTCAACTCCTAAAACAAAAGTTCACTTCATCCCCAATTCTGAAACATCCTGATCCTGACTTGCCCTTTTTTGTTGAAGCGGATGCTTCACAAGTAGCTTTAGGAGGAGTTCTCTCTCAACGAGATATAGTAGATGGCCAGTTACATCCTATAGCCTTCTATTCCAAAAAGTTATTACCAGCTGAACAAAATTACACTGTGGCTGAAAGGGAACTACTAGCTATCAAAGTAGCCTTTTCAGAATGGAGGCATCATTTAATGGGAGCCAAGTACCCAGTTACAATCTTTTCTGACCATAAGAACCTACAGTTTTTTGGATCACTTAAAGCACTAACACCACGTCAGATGCGCTGGTTAAATTTTTTTAGCACATTTGACTTTGTTATAACCTATAGACCAGGTGCACAACAAATTCAATCTGATGTGTTATCTAGATACGGACATACCTCAGACATGAAACAAGATAAAATAGGAGAACCCATTATTCCTCCCCAAAAGTTTTTGGCACCAGTACAACAGAAGGATTTCATCACAGATCTATATAATGCACACATGCAAATAGCACCTCAGGATTGGTTAAAGGATTCCCATAACACAATACAACGAGGTTTATTGTATCACGACAACATGCTGTTAGTGCCCACCTCTGAATTACAAACACAGGTGATAATTTGGCATCACGCCTCACCGTTGGCAGGTCATCCTGGTTGGGTAAAAACCCTGGAAAATGTGCAAAAACACTTTTGGTGGGACACTATAAGAAAGGACATTAAGCAATTTGTCACTACCTGTCCAATTTGTGCAAGACATAAATCTTCTCATAAGGCCCCTGACGGCTTGTTAATACCAATGCCAACACCCAAGCAACCTTGGCACACTGTGAGCGTAGACTTTATTGTAGGCTTACCACCTGTAAAATCCTTCACAACAGTGTTGGTTATAGTGGATTTTTTATCTAAAATGGCACATTTTGTACCATTACGGAAATTACCCACGGCGGCAGAATTTGCCGATATTTTTATAAGGGAAATTGTGCGTTTACATGGTTTGCCAAGCAAAGTGGTGTCAGATCGAGGGAGCCAGTTCAACTCTAGATTTTGGAAAAAATTATGTGAAAAACTGAAAATAGATGTGGCATTATCCACTGCTTTCCACCCAGAGACAGATGGACAGACTGAACGACTGAACCAAACCTTACTTCAAACGCTACGTTGTTTATTGGCTGATTATTCTAGTGAATGGTTGGAAGCTCTCCCTGTAGCGGAGTTTGTTTATAATAATACTGAGCATTCAGCTCTACTTTGCTCACCATTCTATTTCTTGCAGGGGTATCATCCAAGAGCTATACCCATTTTGTTAGAAGAGTCCCTGTTGCCTACAGTAACGGATAGACTAACGAGGTTAGGTGACATACAAGACAAAGCCAGGAAACATTTATTAAAGTACAAGGAAAGCATGAAAAGACAAGCAGACAAACACAGATCTGAGGCCCCAATGTATAAAATTGGTGACAAGGTATGGCTCTCCACAAAGAACCTAAACATAGAGGGATCCCGAAAGCTGCAACCACGTTTCATTGGACCCTTTATTATAACTGCCATAGTAAACCCGGTAACAGTAAAATTAGATTTACCAAAAGAATATCCAGTACATACTACATTCCATGTGTCCTTGCTTAAGCCGTACAACCCAAAAACCCGACCTGAACTACCACCTCCACCCATACCAATTAAGGGAAATCTAGAATATGAAGTGAAAAGCATAAAAGACTCAAAAAGAATTAGTGGACGTCTGTTTTATTTAGTAGAATGGAAAGGATATGATGAATCTGAGAATTCATGGGAACCAGCATCATATGTACATGCCCCACAGCTGATTAGACGGTTTTATTTAAAAAACCCAGGAAAACCCCGTCCTGTAGGAGGGCCTTTGAGGGGGGCAACTGTTAGGGTTTGTGCACAGCAAAGAGCATGTCCCCTCTCACTGCACTAGTGGGTTCTGTAATAGCTCCCTTTTAAACTTACTATTCAAACCTTTTCTTGTTATCTCACCTTCCCCCCACCCCCTTAGGCTTCTGTGTATGTTGTTTAATGTGCTGTTTTGTTTACACATTGGGCCTTGCTTTTACCAAGGCTTCTTTAAAACACTCCTCCCTAGGCCATGTGTTAATTCAACTCATTTGCATAATAACTGAAACTCTGCACACCTTTCAAGAACATGTGCAGCATGTGAGGACCACACCCAGCCCTTCAAACCACACCCAGCTCTGCTCACCTTTCAAGAACATGTGCAGCATGTGAGGACCACACCCAGCCCTTCAAACCACACCCAGCTCTTCGAACCACACCCAGCCCTGTCTATAAAAGGCAGCCCCCGAGCCTCACCCAGTGCTTGTGCTCGTCTACCTCCCGTTTACCTGAGAACAGATCCCTCGGCGCTGGCACTCCTGCTCTCTACAGACTTTCATTGGCTTCAATGGGCGCAGCTGCTGGCTCTTCCTTCTTCTGGTTTCCGGTTCCTCCTTGCCTCAGCCTCTCTCCTACAAACAACCTGCAAAAGAGAAAGAAGACAAGGTTAGACTGATCAGTATCTCTTGCCAGCAACAAGTAAGTGCAAAACTTTTTATTACCTGAAGGAACTTTGACAACAATTTCTGGATTCGTGTGTGGACGGTTTGAAGCAAGATACCTTCCACGAACATTGTGATTCAGGCTCTTTGTTGCAAGAATACCTTGCGGAGCTTTGTGAAACAAACATTGTTTTTTTTTTTATGGAACTTTTAAGAATCGAACAGTGGAAACCATTAACAGCAAGGCAAACAGTAAATCAAGGACTTGCACAAATTACATGCTGTATTTTGATGTAAAAGTACAGTATTTGTTTTCCAAAAGATTCTGGAGATATGGGAAAAGTGAGTCTGCTATTGGGAATTTAGGCTTTAGTTATATTAAGATGAATGTTTGATATTGGTAATTCTGATAACGGTATTTGTTTAATGTTTTAGAAGCTTTACAGTAATAGAAAGCACATCCCAGAGCAGTAACACATTCCAAACCTGGAAACTCGAGACCAGGATCCAAGAGGTACTTTTAGAAGAGAATTTCTAATAAATAAAGGGATAGTCAGGAACCCATTTAGGAATAGGTTGCACTTATCTGTTCTTTGTTTATGTTTCATTAGGCACCAGTTTCTACAGAAGTCAGAAAGGGCCACAGATTTGTGCAGCACTTCAACAGTGGAAACGCAAGAACGGTGTTGTCTCTCTTTTTTATTTTATCCACTTCCCCCCTACCCTTGAGCTTCTGTTCTTAGTGCACTGTGTTAAAAACTAGTGTGCTGGAACAAGCAGTTTCAGGGTGGGGTCGGATTGTCTTCAACCTCCATCAGAACTGAACAAGAACTCAGGTGAGCTGGGCTTTGACAGTTTCTCACAACATATGCATTGTGTACATGTGAGCACCTGGTGACCTTCTTAGAACTAAACCGTTCCAAATAACACGTACTGGCATATATGTCCATGCATTGTGATACACCAACAACAATTGTGTTTGTCTTTACTTTACTGTTCTAACATGACTGTTAGTAAAATAATAATTTTAATATAAATTGCTCAGGAGTGTGAGGAAGGAAGAGAGTGGCCCAGCAACACTTAGCAGCTGCCTGACCATCAAAAAATGATTATAAAATAAAAAGCATTTGCAAAGACAATACATCAGTGCCATGGGTAAAGGGGCAATAGTAATTGGAAAATTAACTTTGTCTTTCTCAACTGGGTTATTAAAATTGCAGGCATAATTTATTTTCCCACAGTGCTGATTTTTGCTTAAAGAACTGGTGCATTTCACTTTAGATGTACATGTTTGGGGGGCAATTATAGGGTTCAAAGCATGCTCCTGGAGTTTGAAGCAAGAGAGAAATGTTTGGTTTTCAGATTCTAAATTCATAGCATGTTCAAAGCACTGTAATCCTTTAACTCAAACTGGCCCTGTATTGAAATGTCAATGAAAGGTATGTGTGAAGGGCAATGTATCTAAAATACAAAGCAGTTCAGCTCTCTACACTATGGCCGAGATTTACTGTGGGCGTGCATTGCTCTTGAGTCATGCTAGCTATCACAAGGCAATGCAAGCTATTAAGTCGGATTTACTAAGCCAGTCAGTGCCACATTGTGTGTCACTCTGCTTTGGGAAGGCATTTGATGGGTGGGGTTTGGGCGTTCCCCCACATCCACCCATGGATGTTGCTGCATTCTCAGATTTACTAAGATTAGTACACTTGGGAATGTGTTAAAATGTAAGCCTTCTCAACGGAGGCGTAACAAGGAGAAATATGTTTATTTCTCTGTATTATTGTCTATTTCTAAGTGTGCTGCAGTTTGAAGCACTCATAGAAAGAGGAGAATGTCTCTGAGCACCAACTGCCTGCCTCTAAAAGCACAACTGCCCCAAACCCCCGACCCTAAAAACCAGAACTACCTGATCCCACCAACCCACCCCCAAAAAAACAAACTACCCTGACCCCTAATCCATCCCACCACTAAAAACGACCCTGCCTCTAAAAACTACCCCCAACCCTACTCCAGCCCCACTTAACTGACCGAGTCCTCTCCTGATGCACTCTCCCTCTTTCTCTGCCTTAACCACGCGTATGCATTGTTCAGCACATCCGTGGTTAAGGCAGAGAAGAATGGAGTCTTTGTTCATGCAAGCGTGGTTCCGCTTGTGTTAACAATGTAATAGTTGTTCCAGAGATGTTTTTCCATCCGTTTCCCTGCCTGCATTGGTCCTGGATAGCATTCAGTGCACCAGCGCAGGGAGAGAGCAGGAATGTGCCATATCGTAGTATTCCTGCTCTGTCCCTGTCACACAGTGAATCCAGATGTCTTTTTATTAAATATGGGTCCTTAGTTCTAAGATATAAGGGAGATTAGTCATTGCCTTGACCTAAGCTGTATCTGAACACTGACAATGTTCAATTGATATGACAACTAAATGCTACACTTTCTTATGTAAGGAATCCCTCGTGCAGTGTCATAGCCAGGCATATAGATAAATTTCAGTGTACATGTGCAGCAACTAGACAACTTAACAATGTAGTTCAGTGAATAAAGAATGTCGATGGTTCAGACCAAATGCATTAAAGGACAAAGAATTGAATTATTAAAATGCTGAAAAAGAACAGGAATTATGGCATGGGGATCAAAAGATTTAGGGGCATGTTTATACTTTTTGGTTCAAAACTGCACTAATGCAGGTTTGCATCAAAACTTTTTTCACTGGCTTGCACCATTCTTGAGCACCCGGCGGGCACCATATTTATGGAATGGTGCAAGCCGGCGCAAAGGGTAGTCTAGCAGAAAAAAATGACATTTGCCGGGTGGGGTGACGGTATGGGAGAAGGGGTTTTGCACCAAAAAATGACGTTAGGCAGGTTAGAGTAAAAATAAAATGACTCTAACAAGCCTAGTGTCATTTTCTGATGCAAAACCATCAATACTACCTGACTCCTGTCTTAGAAAAGACAGGAGTCATGCCCACCACCCCAATGGCCATTGCACCCAGTGCCATGTAGGGGGCCCTATTAAAGGGCCCCCAATGTAACTTAAAAAAAATACTTACCTGTACTTACCTATACTTACCTGGGATTGGGTCCCCCATTCTCCGCAGTCCCTCTGGTGTGGTTGGAGGTGTCTCCGGGGCCTGGAGAGGGCACATGTGGGCCTATTTCCATGGTGTTTCACCATGGAAATAGGCCCATAGGTCCTCTAATGCCTGCTCTGACCCAGGGGGTAAATAATAAAGGCCATGTCCCATCTAAGCTTTCTAGTTCATAGAAAACATTTTCAGAGAAGATGCTTTAAAGTGTTTGGCTCAAAACTAACCCAGATCCTCAGTGATTAGTTCTTTAGATGCTAGACCATGTTTTCCAGTTGCAAGAAAAGTCCCATCTCAAATTTAGTACACGAAAATATGTCCACTTCCAGGTGGTCCATGGAATTTCTTCGCAACGGCACCATGTTCATTTGTCCCAAGGCCTCCAATGTCTGAAGGTTTCAAAGTGATAAGAAAGAGAAATGTTCTCTTTTTCCATGGAAGCGCCTAATTTCCCCTCCTCTAGGACCAACAGTCACTCAGAAGGGTCTTCCTAACCCACCGAAGAGCAATATGGCTTAATGGGGCCATCCAGGAGCAGTGAGAATGTCAATCACTGTAAAGCAACTTACTAAACCTACCAAGTGAGTTAAGAGTCCAAGGGTGCACTCAAGGTACTTGAGTTACAGAATGCTTGAAGATGTAGTTTCCAGAACCCCAAAAAAGAATATGAATCTATCACATCCACCCAAGAATGGCCAAATTGCAGTTGACTGAAAGCCATGGGCTTCAGGCTCCATTGGTAGAATAATTTGATGTTCACTGAGCAGCTGCAGAGAATGATTTCCCCACCCAACAAAATATAGAAAATAGACAGCTTTTACAATTAATCGCTGTACCATTGAACCTCTCACCCTGAAGAAAACAGTTATGGGTGTCTTTTAAGTAAGAAAACTACTGAAACGACAAGATTGAATGAGGGGCAGAAGTACCTGAATTTAAGCACTGAACACTACCTGTGGCAGAAGTCCCTGAAAGCATTTGTATATTGTTTTTTTCATAAAGCATGAAGAACAAAGATCTGGAATAGACAACCTAAACTTGAGACTAACTCATCTATGGTACTGTTAACGCTGAATTGTCACTAATGAATATCCATGTATTCTGAGTATTGAATCTGCATAGAAAATTAGTTAACATAGAGTAATAATACACACTTTGAAATTGTGCCTGCTTGAGTGATCATCTATATTCATGAACTGTACTTATTAACAGCTCATTAATGTTAGATGTTGACCTCATGTTTGGATTAAAGTAGTAGTATGTCATATTAATGGTCATGTAGTATGTATTTGCTTTATTAATCATAGGCCTTAATTTAGCAGGCTCTGGGGCCTAATTGCATGGCCTCATGTCAAGTTGCATTGCTTAGGCAAATTATAAAATGGCTGCTTAGAGAATTAACTTGTGATTTTCCACTGCATTGACCAAATGTTAGTAGCTGAAATTCTTTCCCATGAGAACTGCTTACTAGAATACGCTGTACTAGCTAGGGATAGATTATATAACTTAGTGTGTGTAAAGACGACCCACACAGGAGCAGACAATGGATGCACTGACTGGAGTATAAGCTGATACAAATTTGTTATCTAACAAGCCCAACAACGGGAACAAGAGAAGAGGAGCCAATCATCATCATGTGAACAGTGGACTAGTAAATTCTTAGATTTGGGGTTCTACTTTCGTTGGACTAAACGTAAATGTACAATTCTTTGACTAATAGCAACGTGCAAAATAGTTTTAGGGAATCTAACTTAGCCAGACTGCACCGAGAGGAGATACGCCATTCTCCCTATTTCTCTTGAGTGTTTAGTTATATTTCCAAACTGCATGAAAAGACTTTACTTTCTTGAACTTTAATGCTGAATTCTGAAGCCTTGCTGACAGAACTGATGTCCAGTTGACGAACACTGTCACAGCTTGCTGAATCATACTGAGGTAAGGTATGAGTTGATGTTAATGATTGTCATGTCTATTTGCTTTTGTCCCTAGATACCAACCGCTAATTTTGATAGAGCCATAGTTAGATGTTTTTCCAAATTTGTGTTGGCTAAATTGTTTTGCATGAAGCCCAACCATGCTTTTCTAATCTGAAGGTTAGTTAGGGCACCCACTGATGATGCTCGCTACATGTAATAACAGTTGATGCTTTTTTTTTGCTGAATCTAAATGTATGCCATTTCTTTTGCACAGTTATTCTTGCTACTGATATTTACTGTAACCTTAGAATGTATAGTGGTCCAAGCCTTGATTACATTGCGATTCTTTAGGCGATTTGGGTAGCCAGTAATTTTTCTGTATGCCTATCATTTGATTTTGAGACTGTTACGTGATATTAGCATTGTTAATATAGGGAAATAAACCTTCTAACTTTTACTTAAAGGTGTGATTATTCATGGCAGAGAGGTCATGGTGTGTGGAAGTTAATGACTCCTATGATTGTCGATGCTATTGACTGTCATTGTTATTAATTTGTATTGGTACAGAGTCTCATGATGTGAACTACTCCAAGCGCAGTCAAAAAGTCCATCGACCCCCTAACACGTGCCCTTTTAAATTCACATAAATAACGAAATAAGGTCAGATGTGCTAACATCACTGTCTTAATCATAGCCAAGGTGAGGCAGGGCAATCATTTTATGGTCAGAGGTACCAAATGCTCCTGTAAGGTCTAAAAGGAGTTGCATCTACATTGATGATTAATCAGAGATCATATAGGACAGCTTGCCATTTTTTGAAGACACCGGATGACATAAACTAGACTCAGGGGGTCATTCTGACCCTGGCGGTCATTGACCGCCAGGGTAAACGTCCGTGGGAGCACCACCAACACTTCCCACTTCCGCACCCTTCCCACTCCGCCGGCTCCATTCGGAGCCGGCTTCCTTGTGGGAAGGGGTTTCCCGCTGGGCTGGCGGGCGGCCTTCTGGCGGTCGCCCGCCAGCCCAGCGGGAAACACAGAATAACCGCAGCGGTCTTCTGACCGCGTAGCGGTATTCTGTTGAGGGAACTTTGGCGGGCGGCCTCCGCCGCCCGCCAAAGTTAGAATCACCCCCTCAGTCACCTTAGCTATAATGTGAATCTGAGCAATGACCTAGATTATAATGGTCACCTCGATCTATATTGGTCCTCTTCAGGAGGGGCTACACTATATCCCTTTTCATTGCAGGGGGTGCTATACCAGTCTCGGAGGAGAAGTTAAGAATATTTAATAAGCACAATATGCTGACAGGTCATAAGTTATTTTATAGGCAGAGGACCCAAACTTTTAGTACTTTTAATGTGTTCATGATTTCAAAGTTTTATTTGTTACTGTCCTCACAATGTTAAGGTGTGGCTCCTGAATATGGAGTAGAATATTTTAGAACACTAATGGGCACATTTATGAGGGGGGTTGCATCGCTCTTTCACCACGCAATGTGGTGCATGCATGACGCAAGTACAACATACAATTTATCAATCCACGCAAGTCCACTTTTCGTGGCCCTGATTGGCTTGATAAATGCAGAGTAATGCAGTGCAGGGCAAATCGCTGTGTTGCATTTCTCTGCCCCAGGAAGGCATTCTATGGGTGTGGTTGGTGCCCTAACTCCACATCTATGTGCCTTACATATTGTCAAGGCACATATATGTATAGTTGAAAATTGTAAATCTATATTCCCTATGTGCACTTTGTCATTCAGTGAGTGCACAGTTTCTCTGCCAATAAAGATGGAAATTAAAATACATTTTATAAAAGCAAAGTTGACTGCATTATTTAGGCAGTATGATATATCTTCCTGCCAGTGATTTTACTTTAAGCTGGTGTTGGAGATCTCTGGGATGAAGAGTCATAGTGGGTTTTAAGCACTAAAAAGCCTGTGAGCCTTAGGATGGTCTTCCCTCAAACTTGCTGTCTTACCCCTCCATATTTTTCTGATCTTGTATTTGGTGACCTTGGGACTATGTGCATTTTACCACTTCTGAACATTCCCAAAGTATGTGCACTCCCTCCTCAAAACATGGTAGCATTAGCTTGCCTCCAATGGGCATATTTAATTTAATTATAGGTCCCTAGTTAAGTGGTACCCAGGGCTTGTAAATTAAATGCTACCATTGGGCTACTATTGGGCCTGTAGCACTGATTATGTCATCCAATTAAGTAGCCTTTTGCACTTCTCAGGCCTGCCGTTGGAGCCTGTGTGCAGTTCTAAACTGCCACTGTGACCTGGTGAAGTAAACCTCTTGCCAGGCCTGAACCTTCCTTTGTAATACATATGTCACCTATAGGGTAGGACCCAAACAGTTCATAGGGAAGGGTGAAATGTTTTTAAAAAGGAGGACATGAAGTTTTGAGTTTTACATGTCCTGATAATGAAAAATTCTTAAATTTGATTTTCACTATTGCAAGGCTTAGCTTCTCCCAAAGAGCAACTCTGGAGTTACCTTATTATATTTGATAAGCTGTAACCTCCAAATAGAAACACATAAATAGTTAATGTTTGGTGTCTTTGGAATGAAAAATCCTCTTTTATGGTAAAGTTGGAATTTAAATCACAATTTTGAAAATGCCATGTTAGAAAGATGGCATTTTCCTGCCTTAGTCATTTAGGGCCAGATGTAGCAAAGCTTTAGCGAGTCACAAACGGCGAAAATCGCCGTTTGCGAGTCGCTAAAGCCACTCTACTATGTAGAAATGCATTTTGCGAGTTGGAACCGACTCGCAAAATGCATTTCCGACTCGCAAATAGGAAGGGGTGTTCCCTTCCTTTTTGCGACTCGCAATGGTATGTATTTTCATTTGCGACCGCGATTGCGGTCGCAAATGAAAGCGCAGTTACCATCCACTTGAAGTGGATGGTAACCCAGGCGCAAACGGGAAGGGGTCCCCAGGGGACCCCTTCCCCTTTGTGTCTGGCAAAAAAAATTATTTTTCAGGGCAGGCAGTGGTCCAATGGACCACTACCTGCCCTGAAAAATACCGAAACTAAAGGTTTCGTTTTTTTTTTCAAAGTGCAGCACATTTTCCTTTGAGGAAAACGGGTTGCACTTTGAAAAAAAAAGACTGCTTTATTTAAAAGCAGTCACGGACATGGTGGTCTGCTTTTCCCAGCAGGCCACCATCCCCGTGAGTGCCCTGAATCGCTATGGGTTCGCAAATTGCGACCCACCTCATTAATATTAATGAGGTGGGTCTTTGCGACCCCATAGCGACTCGTAGAAGGTGTCTGAGACACCTTTCTGCATTCCAAATTGCGAGTTGCATTTTGCGAGTCACTGGGACTCGCAAATTGCAACTCGCAATTTGGAACCTTGCTACATCTGGCCCTTAGTGTCTGTATTTTGTGTCTGGGTCACATGGTAGGTGGTCTTGGCCATTGGGCTTTGAGTATTCCTCCCAGGCAGCCACACAGAACAGAAAGCTTACGCGTGCCTGGCTGGTCCAGCACTGGCAGGATAGGATGATGGAGCTAGGCACAGTCCTACTTACACTTGAATAGACTGTGTCCTGTCTTTTTCACAAAGGATTGCATACCCCCTGAAGTTAGCCTGGACCAGGGCAGGGGTGGCAGGAAGAGTCAGAAACTTTTGGAAGCTTCTCCCTCTTCAAAGGAGGCATCAGGTATAAATATTGGACCTCAGACGCCAACTCTTCACTACACTTTTGGATCTGTGGAGGAATCTGCCTGGAATAAGGACTGCTGTGTGGCTGCAAGGACTGCCACTCTGCTGGATTGCTGCCGTGTAGGACTTCTGCCAGCTGTGTTTACCTGCTGCTTGCTTCTCTCTTGCCTGTGTAGAAGGACTGGACCTTAAACCGGTACCCAGGACCATCAGAATGATTTCAAAGGCTAGTCTCATCTAACTGGCACCTGGACTCTGCAACCGTGAGCCCAAACCTGCCAAGTGGTGCCACCACAGTGCTGAACCCTTAAGTGGACCTGGAGATGCCCTGGCAGCCCATCTCTGGATCCAGCAGAACAATGCATCCCCTCTGCTGCATGGTGCAACCCTGAACAGAATTGGTGTATCGCCTCTGCTGTGTGGACTGTCCCAGTGTTTGGAATTTGCAGCACAGCCTCGCAGGTCCTTGGAATGGATATATCACTCGACTCTATGCCACATCCTCCACGCTGGACTTCACATCACAAGCCCTCATCAATGGGACCATAACAATGATGTAGGACTGTTGGAAAATGGGTTATTGGTAAGGGCAGGTAGGTACCTACACCTAGCAACAAGCCACCAACCTCCACTTAGGTACAGTTAGGTCTCAGTAAATTAATCCCAGCTCAACCCTTGGTAGCTTGGCAACGAGCGTCAAGGCTTAACTTAGGAGACAGTGTGTAAAGCATTCAAATATCACAAAACAGTAATTAAATAAAACACAGGAAACAGTTTAAAAATCCAAAACCAATTTATAAAAATAGTTTATATTTTTATCTTTAAAATGACACAAAAACGAATAAAATCGGATAAAGGGAACCGGAGATATGAATTTTTAAAGAATTATTATTTTTCTAGCGCTTCGAAACAAAAAGCGCCAATTGGGTCATCTGGTTGCACCACGACCGGGGCAAAGTCAAAGTTTCAGGCCGACCGCGATGGAGCCCTGCTCGGCTGCAAGTCGCGGGAGGCCTCGGTTAAAAAGTTACCTTCTGACTTAGTCTTTATTTTGAAGATTTTCTTCAGCGGGACGAACGTGCCAGTCGAATCCGACCTCCTGGAGCCCTTGTCCGGATACGCGATGCTGGATTCCTCGGTGGAGATTTTTACCTTCGGACTTAGTCGTTTTTTCGAGGTGAAAATCCTTCGACCGGGGTAAACCTGGATCTTGATCCGACGTCCGTGGAGTCCTTCTCGGATACGATGGCTGGGAGGTCCCGGTCAACTTTTTACCTTCGGACTTAGTCTCTTTTTCGGAGATTTTTCTTTACCGGGATGAACCACCAAGTCAGGCCGGGTCGCGGTTGAGGCAAGCCGGCTAGAATTTCCGCGGCGGGTCGGTCCCTCTCTGGAGCTTTTTTACAAAAATTCTCAAATCTTCTCCAAACTTCTGGGGCTTCACCCAGATGTTCTTTTAAGGTTCTTTTGGGGTCCACAGCTCACCCCAAGGGTCCAGAAGTTCTGTGATGGTCCTTGGGGGGTGCAGACTTCAACTCCCAGAATGCACCTGGCACTCCTTTTTGGCCACTGGACAGTGGTCAGCTGGTCACTTTTCAGGAGTTGGTGCAGGGGCACTCTGGATAGCAATTTTTCACCTGTAGCAAACAGGGAGTCCCTCCTTGAACCAGTTGAAGCCAGGCAAAGTCCTTCTTGTGGTGAAGCCCAAGTGTGCAGCTGGTGCAGTCCTTCTGAGTGCAGGTTCCAGGTGCAGGCCAGGGGTCTAGCAGGGCAGTCCTTCTTCTCCTTTAGTTCTTTTCTTCTTGAAATCTGGCAGGGATCTGAGGTGTGGGGGCAGGTCTGCCAGTTTTATCCTTGCTCCTGAGTGAAAAGCAGGGGGGTCCTGGTTCTCCAATCAGGTACAGGGTCGTCTCCCTGTGATGACTACTTCCTGGGAAGTGTGGCAAAAATCCATCCCAAAAGGCAACATTCTCTAAAAATCCAACATGGCTGAATCTGATTTTTGGAGGTTACATCTGGCTGAGCCCACCCACTGGTGTGGCTAAAAATCATAAACACACCCCTCTCCTGCCCTCTCCTAATCTAATCAAGGGGGCACCTAGTTGTCTGGGGTTGCAGGATGTGGGGGTGTTGCTGGTTGCTCCAAATGTCCTTCTCTGCCTTTGAAGACCAGTTTGGCAGCCCTCCCCCTTCATGCCTCACCATCTGCTGAGGGGAGATTCTCTCCCACAAGCACATTCCTTTGTGTGAAGCCAGGCCACTTCACACCTCATCAAGGTAGCTTGACTAAGATGCTGCAGGCTGGCCAATCAGAGCACAGCAGCAAAAACAATGCAGGGCTGAAATTGGCACCTTTTTAGGTAAAGTCTAAAACTCTTTACCTGAACAAGTTATATTAAATCCAACAACTGGAAGTTGTGGGATTTAGTACAACAATTAATTTGATACCAAATTCTTGGTATGCAACATTTAAGGAGACTTTAAAATTTAAAATAAAGTCTCCCCATTCTAGCCTATGAAGGCAATTTACTTCAATGAGGGAAAAACGAATTTGGCTGTTTTTACCTCACCAGGGTTTATAAATCTATTTTTATAAAGTCCCAGCTTATAGTTACATGGCACCCAGCCCTAGGGGCACATAGGGCACACCTTAGGGGTGACTTATATGTAAAAATAAGGTAGTTTAAGACTTTGGAACTACTTTTAATTCCAAAGTCGAATTTGCATATAACTTTAATTTAAAAGCAGCCAGCAAGGCAGGCCTGCCTTTAAAATGACACTGGACACCTCAGCAGTGCACCTAGGTGTGCACCACCTATGCTGTGGTCCCTAAACCTACATGCCCTACCATATACTAGGGACTTATAGGTAGGTTAACTTAGCCAATTATAATTAGCCTAATTTGCATATCCATTTTACACAGAGCACAGGCCCTGGGACTGGTTAGCAGTACCCAGGGCACCATCAGAGTCAGGAAAACACCAGCATAAAGTGGAAAATGGGGGCAAAAAGTTAGGGGGCCTCTGCAATCAGCCCTGTTTCTCACAAGGACCATGCATCGCAGCCTTGCAGCTCTTCAGAACCGATACATCGCCTCGGTTGTGCTCTGTATCCTCAGTGCAGGACTTCGCATAGCAAGCCCTCATTGACTGGATCTTCAATGATGATGCAAGACCTCCCATTGCAGTCTCGCAAGTCCTTGGAACTGTTAGAAATTAGATCTCTAGCTGGCAGCGGTATGCACCCTGTCCAAATAGGGACCACAATTCTAGTCAAGGTAAGTCACAACACAACCTAAATATTCTTGTGCTTCCCCTCCAGTAGCTTGACACAAAGCAGGCAGGCTTAACTTAGATATCAATGTGCAATATCTCATACAGCAAACATGGAGAATACACAACAAAAAGTACTCCACGCCAGTTTAAGAAAATAGATAATATTCATCTGAATAAAATAAGACCAAAACAACAAACAAATTCAATATGCACAAGTCAAGATATCACTTTTAAGAAGTTTAAATGAGTCTCAATCCTTAAGAATCAGTAGTTGTATCCTTTTAACAAACAGTACCTGGGATACATAAAAAATAATGATGCAGAGGGAACACAGATGAGAAATGCATTGAAAAGTAATGCGATGTGTCCATTTTTCCAGTTGCAGCAAAGGTGGTGCGGTGTTTCTTTCCACATTGCAAGGCAATGTCTTGGTTTCCAGGAGTGCAGCCTTGGTTCCTTACTGTGATTTTTTGACACCCAGGGACGATGTA
Source organism: Pleurodeles waltl (assembly GCF_031143425.1). Classification (NCBI taxonomy): domain Eukaryota; kingdom Metazoa; phylum Chordata; class Amphibia; order Caudata; family Salamandridae; genus Pleurodeles; species Pleurodeles waltl. The sequence goes on from NC_090437.1 coordinate 575,037,330, forward strand.
TGGAAAACCCAGAAGGCATTGAGCAGAGGCAGCAGGAGCTGAATCAATCTGGCAAGTAACAAGTTGATTCTTTTGTGGCAAGGCAGGCACTGCGTCGATCTGCCAGGTGTTGCATCAACTTTTGAAGTCATTGCGCTGAATTTGAGATGCACTGGATTTTCCCTTCATTGGTGAAGTCTTTCATAGCCGTGAGACCTCAGAAAAAGAGGCAAGATCAACCCAAGCTCTTGGAGAGCACTTTAGGAGGAAGGGAGAGTCCTTCCAGTACAGTCAGGAGTCAGCAGGCAGCAGGGCAACAAGCGGGCCAGCAGTCCTTCCAGCAAGCAGTCCACATGAGCCCTCTGGGCAGCCAGGGTGTCCTTCTGACAAACTCCAGTTGTAGATCCAGACGTGCCTGATTTGGTGGGGGTCACAGACCCAGTATATATACCCAAAAGTGCTTTGGAAGTAGAAGAAACGTCAAAGAGTGATTTTCAGGTGCACAGGTTCCCCTTTCAACCCACCCCTGCCTTCCAGGAATCCCTGTAAGGATTATCAGTCTATTGTCTGAGGACAGGCCAAATACCTTTTAAGTGAAAGAGAGAGCCCCTCCACCCTTCGTGCCCAGGGAAACCTATCTGTATTCAGAAGATGCAGCTGAGTGTCTTGTGTTTATGGCTGTCTGGTTGTAATGCACACGGGGGGCTGTCAACCAGCACAGACCAGATGTGGATTGGAGACAGGCTGTAAGGCAGTAAGTGCAGAGAAATACGTCCTTTCTAAAAGTGGCATTTCTGAAATAGTAATGTAGAATCCAACCAGTAAGTTTGATTTCTTACTACTATTCCAACCCTACCAAATAAGACACGTCTATTTCTCTCAGATCAGAAATGACCACATAAAGGCATTATAAGGGAAGTTCTAATGCTGCGTTATGAGAGGAGCAGGCTTCGCAGCAGTGAAAAACAACTTTGGGAGATTTTCACTACCAGGACATGTAAAACGTGTACATGTCCTGCCTTTTACTTACATAGCACCCTGCCCTATGGGTTACCTGGGGCCTACCTTAGGGGTGACATATGTAATAAAAGGGGAATTTATAGCTTGACATGTACTTTTAAATGTGAAGTCAAAGTGGCCATTAAACTGCACACACAGGCCTGGCAATTGCAGATCTGAGACATGGTTAAGGGGCATCTAATGTTGGTGGCAGAATCAATGCTGCAGGCCTACTAGAAGCTTTTAATTTACAAGATCTAGGCATGTCTAGCACACTTTACTAGAGACTTATGGGTACATTAACTATGCCAGTTGGGTATGAACCATTGTTACCATGTTTTAGGAAGAGATCACATGCACTTTAGCACTGGTTAGCAGCGGCAAAGTGCCTAGAGTCTTAAAGCCAATAAAAGCAAGGTCAGAAAAAGAGGACGAGGAAGGTAAAAGGTTTGGGGTGACCCTTCAGAGAGGACCACAGGAACCAAGTCACTGCCTCGGCTGCATGATGCATCCTCAATGGGGGACCTCGCAAAGCAGGATTAAAGGTAATCTTGTTGAGGAGGCTTAGTTGAATCTCTATACGTAGCCCTCAATCCATTGTGATCATCCTGAATTTGTGACTTTTGTGCTGTTTCAGCATGACCATATGTCCACAGTTGGTGCTTTGTGCCATTTGGTACTATTTTTACTCTTTAAAATGACATATTTCCGGTTCTACCAACTGAAATTTTGTTGTTTTGGTCTTGTTTTATTTATTTAAATGTCCTCTATTTATCTAAGCAGGTATAGAATCCCTCTTGACGTGTGTTTACACTTTACTACTGTCTGAAGTGTTGCACAAATATTTTACGCATTACCTCTAGGTTATGCCTGACTGCTCTTAGACAAGCTACGCGAGGGTTTGTCACAGGATAATTTGAGGTTTGCTTGTGACTTCACTCTGACAAGGATTGTGGTTGCTGCTTGAGTAGGGTATAACCCACTTCAACTTGTAACCCAATTTCTTGCACACATCAACCTGAATGGACTTCAGGGAGGATCCTCTAGTTCCATCTGTAGAGCTACAAGGAAACAAAAGCAACATTGAGAATTAAAACAGTAATAAATATTATGTACAAGTCCAGGCATCAGGCACAACCAATTTACAATGAATTATAAGTGATCCAGAAAAGAATTTTAAAACAATAAATTCAATCAAAGCACAGCAGCAGTTCAATAGGATGCAATGTTAAAAGCTTACCTGGTAGTGTCCGTTTGTCCCTCATAGACTCTCTTTATGCAGGACCTATGCTGCTCAGGAAATAACTTCACCAATCAGGACTCCTGCACAACGCTCAACACAACGTAGTCCAGGCACACTCTTGGTTCTCTGACTTTCGAGCTACAATGAAATGAACAAAAATACAGGTGGGCAAACACCCTCAACTGTTTCCAGTAAAAATGCTCAGAAAGTGGGTAGCTATTTTGTCTCAGAAAAACTGTTAATGATGTACCTTTTGAACTTAAAACTTTTCATTAATAACTAATTTGCAGACGAATGGTTAAGAGGAAAATGATTCGTGCAAAGTCTAATTTCTCTCATTTGCCTTCATCGTTTTTTGGTACTCGTTGGCAAGTATGAAATACATGTTTCCTATTTATGAACTTGACGAGCCCCACATTCATTATTCTTTCAGTAATATTGCTGTTTGAGGTGTTGCATCCATTTGGTCCTCTTATTCTTCATCAGGGTAAGCCTCCCCACAAAACCAAAAGAATATTTTTTCAAAAGATGACTTTGGCTTGCCTCTCCTTAAGGCTGTATGTTTGCTGTACATTTCAACTAAATAGAGAATTATTCAAAATTCGGACGCAGCCTTTTGGAGATTTTCTGACTGTTTCACCATTTCAAATAGAAATATATTGATGCTCATTGAATTCTATCACAGGACCGGAGGCGAGGATTATGCAAATCTTTCTTCACTCTTTATTCAACAGCAAGTTCAAAGTTAAACAAAACATGAACAGAAAAACTACAAGTTCCATGAGCCCGCCGCCATGGTAACGAGTATCCAATGAGGTGCCCTCCTTCACGTCAGTATAAATGGCCCGAGACACGTCACACTTCCTCTTTCTTCACTGCTCAGATAAGTGCCTTTTCTGCCTCCGTTGGGAGTTTGTTTTCCTAAACTTGGCGCGCTGCCGCTCAATTGTTTTGCGGGGCTTTCTGTTGTTGTAGCAGCTTTATCGCCATGAGCGGTCCGGAACGGACGGGCCGCTCGAGCGTTTAATTTCCTTTCGGCCCTCGGCGTGTTTAATACACGTCGGGCCCACCAGAGGGAGCGCGCGCTGTGTTCTTCGTTATCGGAGAGCGTGCCTCTTTCAGTGCGTGGCTCGCGCTTCGCGTTTGCTTCTTTCTAGGGAAGCCTGTTTGGTCCAGGGGGTTAGGTTCCTGCCTTTCACCCAGACAAGCAGGGTTCAATTCCCAGGCCTGCCAGATGACACACTCAGTCTCTCAGCAGGCATATCTGCATTAATCACTTTGCTTTTTCTTCCCAGAATTGAGGGTTTCTCCTCTATTGCATGTTTGGCACCCTGGTGCATTTTTTCTCTTCCCTACCCTGACACCCGTTTGGGTAAGAATTACCCCATTAGGGAAGGCATTACTTCTTGACTTACTATCAGTGACAGAGAGGGTAGGGATTTTACCCTATATATTGTATATTTTTTGTTGGGTGTACACTCTGTCATAGTCCTCATTATGCATTCCTCCCAAGAGAATGAACCTTTTACCAACATGTCCCCAGGTGAGGGTCCCTCTCACCGTACCCTTCCCCCCGGAGTGGACACTTTGTTTTCCCAGGCTATTTCTCACGCTTTAGCCCCTCTTAGGGATACTGTAGCTAAGCTTACTGAACAGGTGTCCAGAGGTACGGGCATGTTTGGTGTGACGGGAGCAGAGGGTGATTCCTCTACCCTTTCGGCCCCCAGGAAAATGCGCAAGCGCGACGCGGGGCACCTGGGGGATGGTGTATTTTCACCCAATCCCAAGAGTGCGCGCGCGCATAAGCGCGTACCCTCCCGGGAGGACCGTTTGCCCGGAGTACTGGGTGACAAGCTTCACCACCTATGGAACCCTGATCTGGGATCCCCCAAAGGCTTCATGGGAGGTTCAGATGAGGACTCATCATCTTTAGATGACGACTCGGGTCGCCCTTGGCGTCCGGGTGCTACCCTACCAGATCCTTCGGATCACGCCGATTCTGACTCCGATATGTTTGAGCCGGAGGGTATCTACCATCCGCGTTCCTCGGAGTGGCGTCCAGACCACAAGGTGGCTGAATATGTCGCCAGTAAAATTAGGCAACCTCTGGACAAAGAGGTGCGCGCTCGTCTACGGGCGGAGTGCCCACGCCCGTCTTTATCAGATAAGGTCGCTTTCACGCCAGTTATTGACCCAAAAATGTGTACGTTTTTTTCCAAGTACACCAAGGATCCCAAAAAAGGGATTGATCGCTCCTGGAGGGCATGCCAGGATAAACTTCTTGATGTGTTAGGTCCCCTCACACAGATTATTCAATTGGCGGAGCGGGCCAAGCAAGCAAACACTCCCCTACAGAACTCATAGATTTAGAGGTTCAGGCCCTTCTTCACAAAGGTGCCATTTCCTTTACTTCCCTTCACCCCACAGGCTTCGTAAGCAACATCTTCTTGGTGGAAAAGAAGGACAAAGGGTTTCGTCCCGTTATCAATCTTCGTGCTTTCAACGAGTGGGTGGTTTACAGACATTTCAAAATGGAGGGTATTCACATGCTCCGCGACCTCCTCTTACAAGAGGACTGGATGGTTCGTCTAGATCTCAAGGACGCGTACCTCACGGTCCCTATTTTTCCACCCCATCGCAGATTCCTGCAATTCTTATGGAACAACCAGGTGTTCGAATTCACCACACTCCCCTTCGGCCTGTCGTCGGCGCCGTGGTGCGTCACAAAACTTCTCAAACCAGTAGTGGAAACTCTGAGGTTACAAGGCATTCGCCTCATAATTTATCTGGACGACATCCTTTTGATGGATCAGTCCAGGTCTCGGTTGATGTTCAATCTGAACACAACTATTGCGCTTTTCCAGGACCTTGGTTTTGTGATCAACCAACAGAAGTCGCAACTTACTCCGACTCAATCGTTAGTCTTCCTAGGGTTTCTAGTGGATTCCCGCTCAGCGTCTCTCAGTCTCCCGGCGACGAAGATTTCCAAAATAAAGAAGGAACTGAGAAAGGTCCTGCAACGGGACCAGATCTCTCTACGCCAGTTAGCCAGAGTGGTAGGCCTGCTTTCGTCTTCGATTCAAGCCATTTTTCCGGGTCCCCTACACTACAGAGCCCTGCAACGCTTGAAAGCGTTTCACCTTCGCCGAGGGGTGACGTACTCCGAGTTGATCTCCCTGTCTCAAGAGGCAAGGACGGAGTTGTGTTGGTGGCTGGACCACATGGAGGCATGGAATGGCAGGGCCATCTTTGGGGCGGCCCCGGATCTGGTGATCGAGTCAGATGCCAGTCGCCAGGGATGGGGGGCTCGTTGCGGGGACATCTCGTTGGGGGGACGCTGGACCCCGCAGGAACTAACCATGCATATCAACTGCCTGGAGCTCCTGGCGGGTTCTTTTGCAATCAAGTCTCTCACGAGAAACAAGGTCTCATGCGTAGTTCTACTACGGATGGACAACGTATCGGCAGTGCAATACATAAATCGTTTAGGGGGAACAAGATCAAGAGCCCTAGCGGGGCTAGCGATAGATTTTTGGCATTTTTGCCTTCAACACCAAATCTCAGTCACAGCGGAGTATCTTCCGGGAACCCAGAATGTGTGGGCAGACTGGAATTCTCGGTTTCTCCGGGATCCCAGCGATTGGCAACTACATCGCTCGGTTTTTCAGGCGATCATGGATCATTGGGGTCCCTGTTCAGTGGATCTCTTTGCGTCTCGTTGGAATGCCCAGCTTCCCCTATACTTCAGCTGGCGTCCGGATCCGGGAGCGATGGCAGTAGATGCGTTTCTCCAACATTGGGGCACTCTTCAGGGTTATGCTTTTCCCCCGTTTCTTCTTATCCCGCGGGTTGCTGCTCAAGTTCGCCGCCAAGAGGCGACGGTGATTCTAATAACCCCCTGGTGGAGATCACAGGCATGGTTCCCGACTCTGCTGGAACTCTCGTGCGAGTGTCCTCTTCGCCTCCCGGATTTTCCCTCGATACTCCTGGATCCGTCGGGGTTCTGCCACCCTCTAATCCTTCAAGGTCATCTTCCCCTCATAGCTTGGAAGATTTCCGGCATCATTGGCAAAACAACCGGCTTTCGCAGGAAGCTAATAACTTCATCGCACAGGCCTGGGCCCCTGGTACATGCAAACGATATAGATCAGCATGGAATAGGTGGTCTAGTTGGTGTGTGGGCAAACACTGCGATCCCATGGGGGCCAGCATTGCCGACATCATCAATTTCCTGGCGGAATTAGCTGCATCCGGCTTAGCGTATCGCACCATCAATTCTTTTCGCTCGGCCATCTCTGCGGGCCATCCTCCCCTGAATAATCTCCCGATTGGGGGGCATCCCTGGGTTTGTAAACTTCTTAGGGGTATTAGACTCTCCAGACCTCCACAACCTAGATATTCGGAGCTCTGGGATGTGAACTTGGTTCTTAATCTCTTATCCTCTTGGCGGGACAACCAATATTTGTCGATGAAGGAATTGTCGGCAAAATTAGCCATGCTTCTCTGCCTCATTTCCTGTAAGCGTGTGTCAGATATCAGAGCACTGGATGTTTCCGCTCGAGTCTTTACTCCAGAAGGAGTCACGTTTACTATTGCAAGGAGAACAAAGAATAATACCAGGTCGGTGTCCTATCCCGTTTTTCCTGATTCCCCGAGGCTATGTGTGGTTAGATGTCTCAAAGTCTATGAGGAAGTGACCAGTTCTTGTAGACCTCCAGGTGAGACTCAATTGTTGATTTCTATTAAGAAGCCGTTTAGGGCGGTTTCTTCTCCCTCCATTGCCAGATGGATTCGGTGGATTCTCTCTGAGGCAGGTATAGATATTCGAGTTTTTGGGGCTCATTCTACTCGGGGAGCTATGGCTTCCAAAGCCATACAAGTGGGGGGCAGGTTGGAGGACATCATGCATGCTGCTGATTGGTCTTCAGAGTCTACTTTTAAGAAGTTTTACTTTAAACCAATTCACGACGCAGCCGCACTGGTGGTAAGTAAGCTTTGAACTTGCATAATCCTCGCCTCCGGTCCTGTGATAGAATACGAAATTTCCTAGCTATCGTGAAGGAGAGTTTCAATTCTATTAAGGACACGGAGGCGAGGATTATCCCACCCACATACATTTCGCGGATATGTTCCCTCCCGATTACATCTATCTGCGTAGCAAGGTGGTATACTTGCGTTTATGCCTTTGTTTATTGGTTATTCTGCTCATATTTTTAATTTTTCAGGTAAACACTTGATTCAGATATATTTTCATTTATATGTGTTTTAGAGTTCATAACTTTGTTGCCTTTGGTAGGTTTCCTGTGTTCTATCGGACTTGCATCTAATTACACCTATTTTTTAGGTTCCGAAACTACGACCAATTGACTCTACCAGGATTCCTTCCGCAGTGAAGTCGAGGAAGTGTGACGTGTCTCGGGCCATTTATACTGACGTGAAGGAGGGCACCTCATTGGATACTCGTTACCATGGCGGCGGGCTCATGGAACTTGTAGTTTTTCTGTTCATGTTTTGTTTAACTTTGAACTTGCTGTTGAATAAAGAGTGAAGAAAGATTTGCATAATCCTCGCCTCCGTGTCCTTAATAGAATTGAAACTTTCCTTCACGATAGCTAGGAAATTTCGTATTTCTGTTAACCATTGGTCGTGTAACTCTCTTTCAAAAGTGTCTTACTTTGTAAATCTCGGTTTTGATCTTGAATTTTCTCCTGATTTTTCACTCCTGAATTTTTTAGTGTTAGTTTCTACCACATCTACTTGATGCATTTTGTAATTTGTTTATACTTGTTTTGGTCAGTGTTCCTTGTACCACTCTAAACTACCAAAGAGTACTGAGCACACCTGCCCTCCTAAAGGTGAATTGTCTATGATGCGAAAGACAAGTAGATGATTAGCAGCACTGTGTGAGTAATTTATTCGGGTCAAGGAGATTGTAAACCGGAGGGCCTGCTATTTGTAGCGTGGTTACCTGCTACAAATCACCGAGGAAAACGTTTGTGCCAGGTCCAATCTGTCTCCAAATTGCAATTAGCAATATTTGCATTCGAAATTAGATTTTGTGCACAAATCCACACAAGCCCCAGAAGTGAAATGTTCATGGCTTGGCAATCCCCAGTTTCCTCTCCATTGTACAAAAGTATAGATGTATGAAAGAAAGTATGTGGTAATATTTCAGCCGCGAGCAAACACACTTTTATTTTCTAAAACAATGCTTCTAGATAAGTACGAACATTCAGGTATTAACAAAAGGCATATCAGGCAATTTCTATAAATTATGATTCAGGCGAAATTCTGACTTATCTTTCTTTACGCAAAATGTGGGTCGTATTTACCTAAGCAAAGATATACTTTTCCCGAAATAACCAGCTCAAGTTTGCATGGAACAATTAATTTTTATGGAAGTTGTTTCCTTCCTTTGAATATATGTGCATGGATCAGAGAAAACATGATTCACTAATTCTTGTGTCAGTAACCACAATTTGGAATTCATCAGAATGACAACCATTTTGTTTATTTTCAGTGTTTGATTTTGTCTTTAACTATTTAGAAAACACACGTGACTTAAGATTTTTAAGCGCATGAGCAAGCAACAGCATTGTCATTTACACAATATGCAGTGTGTCTGTTCATTAGAATGAATGATACAGAATGTATTTTATTGATCTAAGTTAAAACAACAGGAGACGGCAGTCTCCAAAAAATTATACTGCATAACACACCTGTACTAGAAGGAGGAAGAAACGAAAATATGGTTGTGTTTTTCCTTCTTTTCATGCATTTTTTGCGTAATAAAGCAACACTGACATTTGCAGTTTAGGTTTGTTAAGATGACAAAATATGTTGAAATATGTCCTATTGTTATTCTCCTTTTAAGCCCTGGCCTGGCAGGGCAACTCTTGCTAGGTGTAATGTGACTAACCTTAAAAAAAAAAAAAAAAGTGTACTACAGAGAGGGAATTTAGCTCCACCCACATTTTGACAGCCAGGATTGTGTTTTCGTTAGGCAGAAGTTGTGCCGTTTCATTGAAAAGTGAGCTCTCCCACAAACAGCTGTGATTATTTGTCTATTTACCCAAGTGTCTGAGACACCAGCAGTATGGCTGCCTGGCCTTGACCTTTCAGGGGCATCGGCTGACATTGTAATGCCCTTAGAGTATCTTGATATTTAGATAATTTGTTCTATATTAATAATACATGTTTGTTTTTCCGTGGTAGTCATGAATGTTTTACAGTATCAGCACCCTCAACTTCCATCTTTACCTTAACATTTCAGGATGCTGTTTTGTTTTACATTAGTATGGGAGGCCAAGGGCTACAATAATCTACATGAACTATTAGGTCTGGCTTGGTAGTGCAGCTATCACCTGACCTTTTGTGATCAGCAAAAAAGAGATAACAGAATGCTACTGAGAGAAGGGCTTAGGCTCCACCAGATGTTGGTCCCCCCAAGTACAGTATTTGATATTTGGCAATGTATTTACTTCAATCTTGAGTGATTCTACGAAAGAGACTGCTTGCATTGCACATTTTTGCCTCGTGGCAAAGCTTATACTTAATACAGCAGGAATGGTTTGGTTATGGTGAACTTGATGTTAAAGTCTGTGAATTGCTTCAACCCAGAGGTCTCAGCATTGGAGGAATTGCCATTGTCAGGGTAAGTAATATTGTCAAAGCCATGGCAGACAGAAGATTCTTCAGAGTCCTCTGTTTAGGGCATTGCACAAACCTAATTGGGCAAGGTTTCTTAAAAAAAGAAGAAATAGTTGACAACATAATGGGCACCTATTGAAGAATGCATACTCGAAGGAGAGGAGATGTAACAGGGTGGACAAATGGGGAGTTGTGGAGTGCCTGTTGTAAATGCTAGACTCTTTTGAGATTATGATGTGGTGATTCAGCAAGGAGGAGAATACATTGAGCCAGAAAATCCAGGAACATTTGCAAAAGCAGAAAACAGCTATAGAAATGTTAATGAAAATGCAGTTGCTTTGTTGAAAAGCTTAATTTTTCACTTGAACACTGATCAAAGGCTGCAAAAGGAGATTGTGCCCTTTAACCTCTTAGCTGATGGGCCTTCCCCCCCCCCCCCACCCCCCCCCACTGCTGAGCCCTTTTTTGGCTATTTGGGGTAGTTTGCGCTTAGGCCTTCATAACTTTTTGTGCACATAAGCTATCCATGCCAAATTTGCGTCCTTTTTCCCCAACATCCTAGGGATTCTAAAAGTACCCAGAGTTTCTGGGTTCCCCTGGAGGAGACCAAGAAATTAGCCAAAATACACCTAAATCTTTTTGTTTGTTTTTTAAATGGGGAAAAAGGGCTGCCGAAGAAGGCTTGTGGTTTTTACCCTGAAAATGGCATCAACAAAGGGTTTGCGGTGCTAAATCACCATCTTCCCAGCTTTCAGGAACAGGCAGAGTTGAATCAGAAAAACACATTTTTCAACACAATTTTGGCATTTTACTGGGACATACTTAATTTTTACTATTTTTGGTGCTTTCATCCTCCTTCCAGTTAGTGACAGGAATGGGTGTGAAAACAACACTGGATCCCAGAAAGCTAAGTGTTCCTGAAACGTAGACAAAATTCTGATTTCAGCAAAGGGTCATTTGTGTAGATCCTACAAGGTTTTCCTACAGAAAATAACAGCTGAAAAAAACAAAAATATTGAAATTGAGCTAAAAAAACAGCCATTTTTCTCAGCGTTTTACTCTGTAACTTTTTCCTGCAATGTCAGATTTTTTAAAGAAATATACCATTACGTGTGCTGGACTCCTCTGGTTGCAGGGATATATAGGGCTTGTAGGTTCATCAAGATACATACTGTAGGTCCCCAGAGCCAATAAATGAGCTGCAACTTGCAATGGGTTTTCATTCTATACCAGGTCTACAGCAATTCATTTGCTGAAATATAAAGAGTGAAAAATAGGTATCAAGAAAACCTTTGTATTTCCAAAATGGGCATAAGATAAGGTATTGAGCAGCAGTGGTTATTTGCCCATCTCTGAATTCCAGGGTGTCCATACTAGCATGTGAATTACAGGCCATTTCTCAAATAGACGTCTTTTTTACACACAGTCTTACATTTAGAAGGAAGAAATGTAGAGAAAGACAAGGGGCAATAACACTTGGGGGCATATTTATACTCCGTTTGCGCCGAATTTGCGTCGTTTTTTTCAACGCAAATTCGGCGCAAAACTAACGCCATATTTATACTTTGGTGTTAGACGCGTCTAGCGCCAAAGTATGAGGAAAGAGCGTAATTTTTTTGCGTGAACGCCTTCCTTGCGTTAATGAGATGCAAGGTAGGCGTTCCCGTCTAAAAAAATTACTGCGACGCAAATGCGTCGTATTTATACTCCCGGGCAAAAATCACCCCCGGGAGTAGGCGGGGCAAAAAACCCCGCATTTGCGCCGGATTTTAGCGCCGGGGTCAGGGCAGGCGTTAAGGGACCTGTGGGCTCAAAATGAGCCCACAGCTGCCCTCCCATGCCCCCAGGGACCCCCCCTGCCACCCTTGCCCACCCCAGGAGGACACCCAAGGATGGAGGGACCCATCCCAAGGACATTCAGGTAAGTTCAGGTAAGTATAATTTTTTAATTTTATTATATTTATTTTTGGCATAGAGGGGCCTGATTTGTGCCCCCCTACATGCCTCAATGCCCAATGACCATGCCCAGGGGACATAAGTCCCCTGGGCATGGCCATTGGGCAAGGGGGCATGACTCCTGTCTTTACTAAGACAGGAGTCATGTAAATGGCGTCTGGGCGTAGTTAAAAATGGCGCAAATCGGGTGGAGGCGATTTTTTGGCGTCAACCTGACTTGCACCATTTTAAGACGCCCTAACGCCATGTTCCCCAACGCCGGCGCTGCCTGGTGTACGTGGTTTTTTTCCACGCACACCAGGCAGCGCCGGTCTGTTAGCGCCGGCTAACGCCATTCAATAAATACGGCGCCCGCATGGCGCTTCAGAATGGCGTTAGCCGGCGCAAAACTTTTTTACGCTAAACTGCGTTAGCGCAGTTTAGCGTCAAAAAGTATAAATACGGGCCTTGTTGTGCTAATCTGTGTTCCCCCCAAGTCTCCCGATAAAAATGGTACCTCACTTGCGTGGATAGGCCTAATGCTCGCGACAGGAAAGGCAATATGGACACATCACATTTTTACATTGAAATCTGATGTGTATTTTGCAAAGTGCCTAGCTGTGGATTTTGGCCTCTAGCTCAACCGGCACCTAGGGAAACCTACCAAACCTGCACATTTTATAAAACTAGCCACCTAGGGGAATCCAGGATGGGCTGACTTTTGGGGCTCTGATCAGGTTCTGTTACCCAGAATCCTTAACAAACCTCAAAATGTGGCCAAAAAAAACACTTTTTCCTCACATTTCGGTGACAGAAAGTTCTGGAATCTGAGAGGAGACACAAATTTCCTTATATCCAGCGTTCCCCCAAGCCTCCCGATAAAAATGATACCTCACTTGTGTGGATAGGCCTAGTGCCCGCGACAGGAAATGCCCAAAAAACACAACGTGGACATTTCACATTTTCACAAAGAAAACAGCTGTTTTTTGCAAAGTGCCTAGCTGTGGATTTTGGCCTCTAGCTCAGCCGGCACCTAGGGAACCCTACCAAACCTGCACAATTTTTAAAACTAGACACCTTGGGGAATCCAGGATGGGCTGACTTGTGTGGCTCTGATCAGGTTCTGTTACCAAGAATCCTTTGCAAACCTCAAAATGTGGCCAAAAAACACTTTTTCCTCACATTTCGGTGACAGAAAGTTCTGGAATTTGAAAGGAGCCACAAATTTCCTTCCACCCAGCGTTCCCCCAAGTCTCCTGATAAAAATGGTACCTCACTTGTGTGGGTAGGCCTAGTGCCCACGACAGGAACAGATCACACAACGGTCAATGTTGGTACTTACATGAGGCAACTGTTGAACCTGGGGTGATCCATTCCTTATGCAGGCACTAGGTATAGGCACTCAAGTGGGGTAGTGTTTTTATTAGGACAGGTGAGGAATCACTGGGTGGTAGGAATTTTGTGGATCGCAGCATATTCCTGTAGTATGTGTGACAGAAATGCAAGAAAAATAGAGTTTTTATTCAACATTTCAGCTTTGCACCAGATACCAGGGAAGTAACATGGGGGTCGGCTCTTGTGCAAGTGAGGCATAAAACTACAGCCATTTTTTCCTGGGCTAGTGGGGTAGACATGATTGACCCCCAGGGGGTTAAATGTTTGAAATCATTTTTTTTAAGTGAGGGAATTGGAGGGGGTCACCCTTTCTGCTGCTAATGGGCTGACACCCTCTGAGGCCTAATTTTTTTGTTATAAATGTGTGCTTTCCCTGGGGGGCGATCGTCACATTTATATGAAAGAAAACATGATCTCTTCCTCTAGCTAGCATTCTATCACTCTATCGATCTATCTATCTATCTATCTATCTATCTATCTATCTATCTATCTATCTATCTATCTATCTATCTATCTATCTATCTATCTATTTGTATTCGCTGAAAAAAAACAATGTGTACAGGGATGCTAGAGTTAGGAAAGAGAATAAAAAAAAACATAGAAATTCACTTTAAAAAAACAAGATTTCCGGAACATTATAGGTAGATGTAGGAAAGTACCTTTTTTTCAATGATTACCCCATTTTCTGCCTGAGGTCAGTGTGCTTGACTGTGTTCACTGGGATCTTGCTAACCAGGACCCCAGTGATTATGCTCTCTCTCCTCTAAATTTTGTTGTTGCATACTGTTAACTCAGTATTTCACCCAAAATTGGCATACTGGTGCCCCTTTATAAGTCCCTAGTATATGGTACCTAGGTACTCAGGGCATTGGGGTTCCAGGAAATCCCTATGGGCTGCAGCATATCTTTTGCCACCTATAGGGAGCCTATGCAAAGGCTTCTACAGGACAGCTATTGCAGCCTGTGTGAAAAGGTGCATGCACCCTTATACTGCACCAGGTCACTTATTAGTCACCCCTATAGCAGGCCATCCAGTCCCGAAGGCAGGGTGCAGAGTGCCTATGTGTGAGGGCACCCCATGCACTAGCAGAGGTGCCCCATGACCTCCAAGACCATTTTCCCGGACTTCGTGAGTGCGGGGATGCCATTTTACGCATGTACTGGACATAGGTCAAGACCTATATCCAGCTACATAATGGTAACTCTGAACCTAGGCATGTTTGGTATCAAACATGTTGGAATTATACCCCATAGCTTTTGCAAGCAGTGGTTGTATGATTCCATGCACTCTGGGGGCACCTTAGAGGACCCTCAGTATTGCCATTACGGCCTTCTGAGGTTTTCCAGGCAGCCACAGCTGCTGCCACCTTTCAGACAGGTTTCTGCCCTCCTATTGCTTCAGCAGCCCAATCCCAGGAAGGCAGAACAAAGGATGTTCTTTGGGAGAGGGGTTTTACACCATCTCCCTTTGGAAATAGGTGTTACAAGCTTGTGAGTGATAGCCTCCCCAAGCTATTGGAAATACTTTGAAGGGCAGATTTGGTGCCCTCCTTGCTAAACCAGTCTACACCAGTTCAGGGACCCCCAGTCCCTGCTCTGGCATGAAACTGGACAAAGGAAAAGAGGGTGACCGCTCCCCTGCCCATCACCACCCCAAGGGTGGTGTTCAGAGCTCATCCAGAGGGTCCCTGGCTTTTTTCTATCTTGGAGACCAAGTTGGCAGGGAACTCTGGGAGCCTCTGAGTGGCCAGTGCCTGCAGGTGACGTCAGATCACTCCCCTGATAGGTGCTTACCTGTGTAGATGACCAATTTGGATTGCAAAACTTGGGCAGGAATCCTCTGCATCCTTTACTTCACCTTCTCACCGAATAAATTGCATCTGAACCCTCCAGGAACTCTACAAACTGCAACAAAGGAGCAAAGACGACTTCTGCAACATTGTATCTTCAGCTCCTGCCAGTAACTGCAACTGTTTCATGGTCGTGCATCCTCAGAGGACAGCCTGTTTTCAGCCTGCACCTAAAGAACAAAGGAATCTCCCTTGGAGAGAAGGAGTCACTCCCCTGCTTCAGTAGGCACCTCTCTGCATTGACGACCGGTGGCGGGGGTCCCGTCTCCTAACGAGTTGTGTGGATCCAGCATCGCGGGTGGTGGACTAAAGTGGTCCCAGCGGTCCTGACGTCTTACTGTCCAACTTTGGTGGAGGTAAGAGCTTGCATTCCCATGCAAGACAGTACCCCATGCACCACGTGTTTTCCACTTGCCAAGGCTTGTTGGTATCCTTCCATGAGGTTCTTCATGCACCCTGCAGCTCAAGCCTCCAGCACCCTATCCTGCAATGCACAGTTTCCTGAGTAGTTCTCTGGCGGCACGGGATCCTTTGTTGTAGTGCTGCATGGGCCTCCTTTTTGACCTTCTTTGTCCCCATGCTTTGGGACTCCTGTGCATGCTGCCTGATCTTCCAAGGGCTCTTTGAGTTGCTGAGAGCCCCCGCTGATTCCCCCTCCTGGGTAGAACACACCATGTCCCTCCTGTTCCTGGGCAGCGCCATTTTCTGCTAACCCCAAGCTTTGCATGTGCCAAGGCTTGTTGGTGAAATTCAGTGACGCAAACCAGACTGCTCTCTTCCATCCAGCGTGGGACATCGTCTACACCAACCAGGAACCCACATCCATCTTCTTGGGTGCAGTACTGACTGTTGTTCCTCACCGGTGGTTCCTCTTTTGCACCTTCATCCGGGTCAGCAGGGCTCCTGTTTTCCCTGGACTCTTCTGTGCTTCTTGGACTTGGTCCCCTTTTTCCACAGGTCTTCAGGTCCAGGAATCCACTGTTGGTGTATTGCAGTCTCTTCTGGTTCTTGCATTATCTTCTTTCTCATGTTAGTGTGTTCTAGGAAAGTTACTGTGATTTACTCCTTCTTTCCTGGGCTCTGGGGTCGGCTCTATTACTTACCTTTGGTGTTTTCTAATACTCCAGCACCCCTCTGTACACTACACTTGCCTAGGTGGGAAACCAACATTCACATTCCACTTTCTTAGCATATGGTTTGTGTCCCCCAGGCCCATTTCTAACTATTGTGATTTTCACTATTTGCACTGTTTTCTAACTGTTTTTGCACCTGATTTTGCATACTAGTGTATATAATTTGTGTATTACTTACCTTTTAAGAGAGTATAGTCTCTACCATATTTTTGGTAGTTGTGCCACCAAAATAAAGTACCTTTATTTTTGGAACACTGACTAGGTTACTTCATGTGTGTGAGTACTGTGTTACTACAGTGGTGTTGCATGAACTTTGCATGTCTCCTAGATAAGCCTTGGCTGCTCAGCTACAGCTACCCTTAGAGAGTCTGGCTTCTAGACACTGCCTGAATTTCACTAATAAGGGACAACTGGACCAGGTATGAGGTGTAAGTACCATAGGTGCCCACTACAAACCAGGCCACCTGCTACAGTAGCCTCACATTTTAAATGCACAAAACCATAGAAATTCACCTGTTAGAGTTATCTCAACTAACTACAACTCATGCCCTAAGGTACATATAACTCACACTCCTGCCATGCACCGTTTTATCATGAAAACTGCAAATATTACCTTGATATTACCAATGATGTTATCAAAGATGTCATGAGTGCTGTAATTTGTGGGGTAATTAGCAGTGCGTGTCCAGGGCACAACCCCCTATACCCACTCTACCCTGTGTCAAGCATGACCTTTATTCATGCGCTGCAGGGTTCGGCCTCAGCAGTTTACAAGAAAGAACCAATTCATCACAGTCACTACATGAGATACTGCACTGAAATGGAAAGGATGCACATACCTCTGTCAAGGATTACAGGTAATATTTCAAGGTGGAAATGCAAAGAGAAGACACTTGCTTTGTCTTGGCCATGTGCACAAAGTTAGGATGATTAATATTTTCCAGAAGTGGGGCTTCAATGTGGGCACCTGCTTTGTTTGAATCTGTAAGTGCTTGCTGCTGAGGTTTAACTTCTGTAAAATGAGCATCATTCCAGAATGAATCCTGCCATGTGTATCTATCACGTAAGAGCCTATCGATTTGGGCAAAATGCCTGCCCAACTGGAGTACTTTCTACTGGCTGCTTAGTAAGGTCTACCTCATTGGGTAAATGTATAGTACAAATCCTACACAATACTTGCTTATTTTACATTAAGGAAATGTCTCCAGTGACCTGGTCTGTTTGTAACTTTGCAAATGTGATTGTTCCTCGAGCTTCTTCATCATATCATTTTCAAGGTGGAACTCAAAATCTGTAGTTCCGCCTTGAATATTATTAGTTTTTTATTTTTATTTTGTGGGACTGCAGGCGGAGCCTCAAGGTCCCCATGGTCCCATCAGGTTCTGGACTCCGCCAATGCTCCCAAAAGCAGGAAGCTCATTTAATTAGCAGCTCCCTGCTTGTGGGAGCCAGTTTATCTGTTTTCCTATACGCATATTTGCATGCAGGGAAACAGATGAAAACTCAGTTTTCTGTAAGTGAGTGCTGTTTGACAGCAACTGCTTGCAGAAAGCAGAGTTATGTTTGCTTTTTCTTTGTGAGAGCTGTCAACTCCCACCAAGCAAAAGCAAACAACTACCTCCCAAAGGTGGGCACCTCAGGAGGTAGCAGGAACCTGGTCCTGTAGGGGGTGGTGGTTGTCAGGGCCATCTATGGCTCCACGAGAAGAGCCACGCGGCCTCACTCCATTGTAGAACCTAGCCCAGGGCTGGGGGTCCACAAAGAACCCCCTTTAGCAATTTATGTTAGCCCTGGGACCGCAGGCGGCTGTGCAGCCCCTCCATAATGTTTATGATTTGCCCCAGGGATGTGGCAGTCCCTGGGGCTTCTGGGGCTACGTAGCTCCCCATATTAATTTAAGATGTTTAGCCATGGGAAGATGGCAGCCCCTTGGTTTGCGTGGGGCAGTGCGGCCCCCCCATATTAACTTAACATGATTTGCCCCAGGGAGGAGACAGTCCCTGGGGCTGTGAGGGGCTGCACAGGCCCCCCACCTTAATGAAGATGTTTTGCCCCAGGGAGGTGGTCCCAGGGGTGTGGTGGGGTGCATTGGCCCACCTGCATTCATTTATAAACATTTGCCCCAGGAAAGCGGTGGTCCCTGGGGCAAGGGGTGTTGCACGGGCAATCCCACATACATAAAAAGCAGTGCCCCAGGGAGGTGGCATCCTCAGGGCTTCCATAGGCCCAAGTGGGGGGGCCCATGTGCCCCTTTTTATTTTTATGCTATGGCTCCACGGGCAAAAAAAAAAAAAAAAAGCAAGAGGAGGCAATCGTGCTTGCTTTAAAAAAAAAAAATCACAGCAAAATTAATTGATCTGCCTCAATTTTTTCTGTAATTTAAAAAGAAAATACTTTTAAGCCTTGGGAGGGGTCCCTGATGGACCCCTGAACCAATTCTATGGGGAAGGGTAAGAGTGCCCTGCCTCCTTTTCATTTTTTTAGTTTTTTTTAGACTCACCTGAAGCTTCCTGGTTGAAGAGTTGGCAGCCAATCACATCTCTGCACACGATTGGGAGGATTTGCGAAGCCTTTACTACGCTATATTTTCTCTTTTTCTACTGAATAAATTTACACCATTTACAAAAAGTGTGATCTGCATACCAAAAGCTACCTTTGTAACATATTTTTTTGAATCCCGTCCGGTGGCTCACAGTGTAGTCCTGCTCAAAGCTTATATATATATATATATATATATAGATAGATAGATAGATAGATAGATAGATAGATAGATATAGAGAAACTAGGTCCTAACTATTACTGTATATATATTATTATATATATATATATATATATAGATAGATATATATATAATGTATAATATATATATATATATATATATACACACAAACATAGGATGTATTGAACATGTATATGTGTGTATATATATATATATATATATATATATATATATATACATAGGATGTATTGAACATGTATATGTGTGTATATATAAATATAGATAGATATATATAGATATATAATTATGAGATTGCTTTTTGTTTAGAAAATTAGCAAGACAAAAACCAATGCGTTTCAAATCCCATGAGTCCTGTTCATGGTTAGTGAGTCATTTAGTCTAGTTCATGGTTAGTGAGTTCTTTCTTTGCATCAGGTTTGGAATTTGGGTCTCGAGTTGGCAGAAGTATAGAAGTACGCATCCTGTCCAAGTAGGGACCACTTCAGGGAAAGTCAGATACACACTCTAAATTAGTCTGTGCTCACCCTCTGGAAGCTTGGCACTGAGCAGTCAGTCTGAAATTAAGAGGCACTGTGTAAAGTATTTAATTTCAGTAACTCAGTGAAAGACACAACAAAAAGACTCCACATCAGTTTAGAAAAATAGAGAAAAGCCTAAAACAACAAATATCCAATAAATGGAACTAATTTTTAAAGAATAAGGGCCTGATTTAGTGTTTCACGGAGAGGGTTACTCCGTCACAAATGTGACGGATATCCTATCTGCTTTATGACAATTCTATTATAGTCTATGGAACTTGCAATACTGTGGATGGGATATCTGTCACATTTGTGACAGTGTCATCAATGCTGTGGGCCTACTAGTAGCATTTATTTATAGGCCCTAGGCACAGAAGGTGCATGTTACTAGGGACTTACAAGTAAATCAAATATGCCAATTGTGGACACACCAGTGTTACCATGTTTTACGCAGAGAGTACATACACCTTAGCACTGGTTATCAGTGGTAAAGCACCCAGAGTCCTAAAGCCCAAAAAAACAAGGTCAGAAAATGAGGAGGATAAAGGCAAAAAATAGGGGGATGACGCTTCAGAAAGACCTATTTCCAACAATCAGTATAAATATAACTGACTGTCCTGCTGATAATGCAGCATTCTTGGTGTTGTTCAGATTTAACACAAATACAGAAATGTAAAATAACGGTATGTCAGTCTGTTATATGCTCAATTATACAGAAAATGTGTGACTACTCCTAACAACACAAATGTATTGACACCATACACAGGTCATATTTTACATTAGCCCTGCATTAATGGCTTAGTGCCTGTATTTTTTTTTTAAAAAGAGAAAGATATGTGACATTCCTGGCTTTGAAAACATTGTCAGCAATATGGATGGGACACTCATGTTCAGATCAGTGCTATGGATACTCAGCCCGTGATTACCAAGATGTTTCTATATTATTCTGGCGAAAATATATGTATTATTTATATTATATGTACTGGCACTATTGTGGCAAAATCATGGTATTATCCACACTATAATAGTGACAACATGACAGTCTACATGCAACTACTGCCATATTTTTCGATTGTACCATACACCTTATTGAATGATCACCTTGGAAATTTAGTTATCTTGTCCGAATAATAAAGGCAGATCGCATTAATGAATTTAATAAGAGCAACTGCATGCTCAAATAATGTTTTTCTCTTTTTTTCTACTCAAATTATGGAGAACAGCTCTTAGGCAGGATCAAAGACTGAGACAGCAGATCCTGAGACAGCATCAAAGGGAGGGGAAAATGGAGCAGAATCTGAAAGTGATTTTTTAGTTGGCAGAGTCCCAACCAATGACTTCTCTTCCAGCAATTATGAAGTATACAATGATGGCAGTCATGCTGTTCCTTTGTAAGCACAGTTTGTGCAGCGGGGCAACTGTAGCACGTTAGACCATCCCGAGAGCATTCACATGTGGCAGCAATCACAGACGGAGAACTCTCTTGGCAGCCCCCCAATTTAGTACAATCCCAAATTCTGCCTTTCACTGGCAAAGCTGAATTTACTGTCAACTTTCTGCCAATTGAAAATGCCTATCTCTTTTTGGATTTTGACTTCCTTGTGCAAATTGTGTAGCCCAACAATTTCAGAGGGAGCATGGAGTGATTCTAGGATCTTGTTTTAGGGCACACTAGTTGACTCCCTCTTTGCTTGAGGAGCTGTAAATATTTAGGGTCTTATACTCAAAACGGGGTTAGTGCAGGAACCACCCTTGCAGTCCTACCGGTCTGCTTACATGGTTTGGGTAAACCCCAGCTTTGCACCATAAATGAGCAGAGATAATTATTTGTTATTGCAGCTCATGGTGCATTTCAATAACAATTCTGCTGCATTGCCTAAAGACCAGACCATGACAGGTGTTTCAGAATTCAGTCTGTCGTGGAACAATTGTCTGCCAGATTTTCAGAGATTTATACTTCTGGAAAGAATATAGCCATTGGTGGGTCCTTGTTCCTGGACAAAGGGTGGCTACTGTTCAGGCAGTACATTTCGAGCAAAAGAGCTCACTTTGGCATCAAGCTGTACTCACTGTGTGCGAGCTCTTCTGGCTATGCGTACAGCTTGATAGTGTATACAGGGAAGGATTCCTCTCTAAACCCTGTAGGTTGCCCTCCCGCTCTAGGAGTCCCAGGAAAGATTGTGTGGGATCTGGTCCAACCACTACTTCACAAAGGTTATAACCTTTCTGTGGCAATTTACATACAGGAGTAGAGCTGTTCAAGACTGGCACTGTGACATGCAGTACAGTTTGTTGTCATTGTAAAGGATTTCCGCAGGAGCTTGTTTGTAAGAATCTCCAGAAATTCCAGAGCACTACTTTGCATTCCAGCGAACTGCTCCTTGTTAAGTACTCGGATAGGGGTGATGTGTATGTGCTCACTACAGTTCATGATGAGAACATTTCCCCTTCAAGGATTGAGGTCAAATGGCTGAAGTTCATAAGCACACCTGTATACTTGATTACAACAAGTACATAAAAGGAGTGGACAAGAATGACCCGGTTCTTCAGCCATACAATGCGAGTCGTAAAACTCCTACTTGGTACAGGAAATGGTTTATTCATCTGGTTCAGATGGCAACATACAATGCATATGTTGTTTATCATCAGACAACCACAGGAAAGCGTTTATCTTTAATTGACTTTTAGTTGTCCATCATTAAAAGTCTTGCTGCCACAGAAGCAGCAGCCTCCACTTCCTATGTTCTGGAGGGTGTGGCTAGGCTGCAGTAGTGGCACTTTGCTGATTGCATTCCTGAAACACCTAAAAAGCTCCAACCATGTTGTACTTGTAGAGTCTGCTCTGAGCAGGGAAAGAGGCAGGACAGACGTGTTTACTGTCCCCAGACCCGATCTCAGCCAGTCCTGCATTTTCCTACTTGATTTATGTTGTAGCATACAAAAGTGTAGTACTGGAAAATTGACTGAGATGGAGATGCCGTTAGATAAACCTTTCAATGGCTGTGCATGGATGACTACCTTCTATGGGCCATTGGAAAGCAGCGACAGAATTTTACTTCCTTGACTTAAGGAAATCATGGACTTCATTATGGCCTGCATGACACCTTTATCTGCTGTCAGAACATGGTAAGTGTTCTGTTCGCAGATTGACAAGTGCATTATAGTCCCCACACTGCACATAATGGTGGGCAAAACAAATGCCACATTGTCTCAGAGTAACCTGTGAAGCAAAATGTTAAAGGCTTGACTATATTTTAAAGTGCTTTTTATTGACCGTATGTATACTACACAAGGACCACCTGGATTGCCCACCAGAAGTGTAATAAGTCAAACAAATGTCTCATGAGACTTCTTCACCAACATTTCTGCTTGCCTTGAAAGTGTGCAAACTCAATTAGTAAATTGTATTATAGCCAATGTTATTCAAAAGAGGTACAGGACACAATGGCCCGCATTATGACATTGGCGGTAAATCCCACTTACCGCCATGCTGACTGCCGCCAACATACTGCCGCCACAGTGGATTACTGCTACCCATATTATGACACACACATAGCAATCCGTCACTGTACAACCACTCACACAAGTCCGCCAGCCCAAAGGTCAGTGATAAACTGGCGGTATCCAAACCCACACCGTTACGCCAACAGAACTACGCCCACAAGATTATGATCCACGACTCATCGGGGTGGACATTCAATGGCAGTAAACCATTGACGGTACATACCGCCGCGCTCAAAATACACACACACAAACAAAACAACACCACATTGGACAATTCAAATAACACACACCTGACACCCATACACACACCACACCCACACCACTATAAAACACCCACCCACAACCCTTTATGAATACAAACAAGTGCCACTAGAGAGATAGCAAGACCACAGACAAGACCACAGCCACACACCACCATCACCTATACACCATCCACGCACCTTACATCACACACCCCAACACATCACCCTACACACCCTCACCCACACCACTCACACGACACCCATGGCACCACAACGACACCCCAGGTTCTCAGATGAGGATCTAAGGGTCATGGTGGAGGAAATCATCCGGGTAGAGCCACAGCTATTTGGATTACAGATGCAGCAGACATCCATTGCTAGGAAGATGGAGCTATGGTGGAGAATCGTGGACAGGGTCAATGCTGTGGGACAGCACCCCAGAACAAGGGATGACATCAGGAAGAGGTGGAAAGACCTACGGGGAAAGGTGCATTCCGTGGCAGCAAGACACCAAATAGCTGTACAGAACACTGGTGGTGGACCCCCACAACTAACAACATGGGAGGAGCAAGTCTTGGCATTCATGTAACCTAAGGGCCTTGCAGGAGTAGGAGGAGGACTGGACTCTGGTAAGTCATATCTCTATTACTATCACCCCCCCACCTGCATGCCATCAAATACCCCAACCCTTACCCTCACTCCCATCACTCCACCACCTCCCACACACCCCATCACAACCCACCCCTCCCAATACCAAGCCCTGCATGCAACACCAATGCCTGGACCCCCATCACAGACCTGCATGGAAACCCATCACTAAAGCATGCACACTAGAGGGAAACTGCAAGCCCACCAAATAACTACTCACACAAGGCAAAGCTGCCAGGTCAATAACAACCATGGAGGGCAACACACCCATGCACAAGATGTAACACGCAGAAACAATAACACTGCATTTACATCCCCACAAGTCCCCCAGCCAAGGTCACCGGAGAGGAGGTGCCAGCAACATCCAGTTCCCCCCCCAGAAGAAGCCCACAGAGATGACAGCAGCTCTGGATGCCTGGCTCTGGATGACCAACCTGGCCCATCAGGGATCTCCGGGCAGTCGGTTACCCAGGCACAGTCCCATACCACCACAGAGCCTCCCCCCTCAGGAAATACCAGCACAGTACCCACCCAGCGGGCCCATAGCTCTATCCCCAGGACACATCAATCAGCAGTGTTTCCACCACTAAAGGGACCCCAGGCCACCCCGCAAACACAGGACAATCAGGGACCTGAGGTCATTGGCAGTGGGCACACGGTTCAGGTGACAGAGGCACAGGACAACAGGGAAGCTGGGAGGACTGCTGTGCGACAGGGGAATACAGGCCCATGGAACCGACTCTCCAGGAGGCACTCACCAAGATCCTAGGAGCATACCACTATTCCCAGGAGACGATGGGCCAGATACTGGACAAGATGCAGGAGAACCAGTGGCTGCAGGAGGGACAGTACCTGGGGATAAGTGAGGACTTGAAGGACATCAACACCACCCTGGCCACCATTGCAGGGGTGCTGGCAGACATGGCCAACACGATGAGGGAGGTAGTGGCACACCACTCAGCCCCTACCACTAGCCAAACTGATGAACAGCCCTCCACCTCCACTGCTGCTACTGGACAGGAGTCCCCGCCACAGGACCAACAGGCCACCAGCACCCCTCCCCCTGCAGAAGGAGACCCACCCCGCAAACGTTCCCTGCGATCCAGGCAGAAGCCAGAGACTATTGTCAAGACCCCTGCCAGGAAATAAGGCTCTCCTGATTGTCACCCTTGTGTCCCACCTTGTCACCCTGTCCACCTTGAACTGCCATTGCTCCTCTTCCAATGCCCCCTTGGACAATGCACCTGTGATCCACATAGACTGGACTCTAACCTGGACTTTCCTCTACCATCACCCTAGCCGATTGCACATCCCCTTCTACTTATCAGCACTGAAATAAACACCATTTGACAGAATACAATTATGGAGTCTGTCAAAAGATTGAACTAATTATTTGTTTAACCAGCTTTAAACACTGCAATACAACTGTACAGTAGTGTATACATAGGAATGACCTGTAGTTGGCTGCAGTCAACACACCAGGAACGATAGTGGGGCACAAATATCTGCAAATAGAGATGCCAAAGTGTACAGTAAGTGGCCATAGAAGTGGGAAAGTCAGTCTGCCAGTGACAATGTCAAACACAAACCTGTCAATGAAAAGTGAAGTTACACTGTCTTACCTGTGTGTCATTGGAAGTATTGTCATATTATTGCACTTCTGTTGTCCTCATCCTCATCTTCTGCCTCCTCATCTTCACTTTCCACAGGGTCCACTGCTGCCACATGCCATCTCCAGCCTCATCCTCCTGCAGAAAAGGCACCTGGCGATGTAATGCAAGGTTGTGCAACATACAGCATGCCACGATGATCTGGTAGACCTTCTTGGGTGAGTAGTACAGGGTTCCACCTGTTAGATGGAGGCAACGAAACCTGCCCTTCAGGTGGCCGAATGTCCTCTCTATGATTCTTCTTGTTCGCCTATGTGCCTCATTGTAACATTCCTCTGCCCTTGTCCTGGGATTCTGCACAGAGGTCAGTAGCCATAAGAGGTTGGGGTAACCAGAGTCACCTGTAAATATCGAGGGACAACTGTTAGACAAACACTAGCTCTTAGGGCCCACACCATTCCCATACACCAACATCCACTGGGTGGGAACCAGGGCTCACCTATTAGCCACACCCGGTGCCTCTGGAGTTGAGCCATCACATACGGGATGCTGCTATTCCTCAGGGTAAAGGCATCATGTACAGACCCAGGATACTTTACATTGACATGGGAGATGTACCGGTCCAGCAGGCACACTATCTGCACGTTGAAGGAGTGAAAGGTCTTTCGATTTCTGAACACCTGTTCGTTGGGGGGGGGAACAAATGCAATATGTGTACCATCAATAGCCCCAATAATGTTGGAGATATGTCCCTTTGCATAGAAATCAGCTTTCACTGTGGCCAAATCCTCCACCTGGGGGAAAATGATGTAGCTGCACAAGTGTTTAATCAAGGCAGGCAACACTCTGGTCAGCACTATTGAGAACATTGGCTGTGACATTCCTGCTGCCAAGCCCGCTGTCACTTGGAAGGAGCCAGTTGCCAGGAAATGGAGCACAGATAGGACTTGCACAAGAGGGTAGATTCCGGTGGGTTGACGGATAGGAGATATCAGGTCATGCTCCAAATGGGCACACAGCTCTGTGATTGTGGCCCTGTCCAGTCTATAGGTGAGGATAATGTGCCTGTCCGCAATTGTTGCCAAGTCCACCAGGGGCCTGTACACGGAGGGATGTCTCCATCTCCTATTCATCCACAGTGGTTGCAATCTAGGGGGCAAAACGGTGAGCAGCTGGTCAGTATCCCATATTTTCAAACACTACACTGCATTGTATGTTGTGTCTGTAACAGTATATTGTTGGATAGTCCCAAATGATGCTTATGTGCACTGTGACGCAGTTAGGTGCCATGGCTTGCCCCCCCCCGAAATGGTGTCCGCCTGTCCTGTATGGAGGGACATGTGGAAATTATGTAATTCCGCTGACGTTGTGCGCTGTCGCGGGAGGCAATCAAGAACTATGGGTTTCAGTGGTCAATGGTGATGTACGCCGGCGGTGACGGTACTCACCGCTGCGGACGTGACCGCCATTTTCTATCTGTTCACTCACTTGCTACCTGACCTTCAACAGGAGAGGACCTACACTGCAAGTGCTGCTGTGACCTGGGTCTGGAACCAACCATGACTCGTGTCACTGGGGAAAGGGCCACTGCCTTCACCGCAGCAGAGTTGGAGAGACTGGTGGATGGGTTCCTACCCCAGTATCGACTGCTGTATGGGCCTCCAGCCCAACAGTGAGTCCACTGTGAGCACGATACATGGGGCATGAATGCGTGGAGTGCTGTGTGTGAGGGCCTCGTGTAGGGGGGGTGGTGGAAGGGCCCTGGACAGCATGCTGCATGTATGGTGTACCATGTCTGTGCGTAAGGGGATGTAAGGGCTATGGTGGGCCATGAGTGTAACAGGCAGGGCGGTCTGACTGATATTGTTTCCTGTGTGTATTTCTCTGCACGTCAGCTCCCATCAGAAAAAGGGTATAAGGACGTACAGACCCTGGGGGTCTGCGGCAGGCTGAGCACCCACTGTTGGAAACGGTGGGAGGACCTGAGATGCTGGGCATGGAAGACCACAGAGGCCCAGCTGGGGATGGCCTTCCAACGAGGAAGGGGTGCCCGTCAAACCCTAACCCCCCCTGATGGCCTGAATACTGGCAGTGGCCTATCCTGGGCTGGATGGGCACTTGGGAGCATCACAGCAGCCACAAGGGGGTGAGTACAGGGCCCCAATATACTACTTGCACATTGTGGGGTAGCATTCAGGTGGGAGATGTGGGCCTGTGGGTGCCCCTAGGCCAGGCCAGACATTGCGGGGTAGGTCCCATGTTGGGCAGGGTCTGATGTAAACCTCTTCCAACCAAGCTAGTAGGTATCCACTACTGGGCAGGGGTCTGTTGGTCTCAGGTGTACTGCAATTGGCATTAGGTATCCCTGTCCAGGGGCTTCTGACTGTTAGTGCATTGCCCAGTGCATAGGGCTGTTCCCTGTGTGTGTGTCATGTACGGCAACAGTGGTGTTGTTGCTGCCATTGACAAAGTGTATCCTTTGTCCCCCCCCTTTTTGTTTTGTCACCCTGTCCTTATGTGCATTAGCATCATCGGGCGGAGGAGCAGAGGCACCGGCGATGGGGAGAGCTGCATCCCACAGGGCCCAGGAGGCCGAATCTAGTGACGGTGAGGACACCAGTGGGACGGAGGGCGAGGAGAGCACCATGGTGGAGACTGGAGGGGACAGTTCTGACAGTGATACCTCCTCTGATGGAAGCTCCGCAACTACAGGTACTGCCGCCACCCCAGTACCAGCACTGCACTCCAAGCAGCCCCTCAGCATGTTTCCTGTGCCCGCTCACCCAGGAGGGTGGGCATCTCCTTCACCCCAGGCACCTCAGGCCCTGCCCCAGTTAGCCCTGCTTCCCTGAGTGAGGAGGCTATTGACCTCCTGCAATCCATCTCTGTTTGGTAGTCAACCATTGTGAATGCCATCCAGGGGCTGGCAGCCCATTTGCAACAGACAAATGCATTCCTAGAGGGCATTCACTCTGGCATGGCGGCCCAACAGAGATCAATCCAGGCTCTGGCCTCCTCCCTGATGGCAGCCACTGTCCTTGTTTCTAGCCTCCCCCCTCCAACTTCCTCTACCCAATCCCATTCCCCTCAACCCCAACCTATCCCAAGCACACAGGCAGACCAGCATGCACACATGACAACACACAGGAGTGGTTCAGGCAAACACAAGCACCACACATCATCCCAAAGGCACTCACACAAACACCATCCAGATGCAGACATACTAACATTCACTCCCTCTACTGTGTCCCCCTCCTCCTCGTCATCTACCTCCCTCCAAGTAGCTTCTACACTCACACCTGCATGCATTACATCCTCATCCACTACCACCACCATACCTGTCACTACACGCCCCTCACTGGCAGTCACCACCCCCACATCCATGCACACGTCCCCTGTGTCCTCTCCCACTGTGTCTGTGCCACCTCCTCCCAAAGTACACAAACGCAAGCACTCAGACACCCAACAGTCATCCACCTCACAACAGCATCCAGCCCATGCACTTGCACCCAAAATCAGCAGACACCTCCCACAACCACTTCCTCTTCTTCCACTACCAAACCTTCACCGTCTTCCTGCCTCAATGTCCCGAAGATGATTTTCCTCTCCACTGTTGACCTCTTCCCTACCACTCTCTCCCCCCGTCCTTCACGTCGGGCCAGGGTGGTCAGAACCCAGGCGAGCACCTCAGCCACCCAGTCAACGGCCACAGTAGTGTTGACAACTACTGCAGGTGGGAGAGGATCCCGAGCACCAGGCAACCACACTGAAAGGATGCCTGCACCAGGTGCTTCAAGGAAGGGCAAGGAGGCACCACCAGCTGCTACAGGAAAGGGCAAGGAGTCACCACCAGCTGCTACAGGGAAGGGCAAGGAGGGTCCACCAGCTGCATCTAGGAAGGGCAAGTAAGGGCCACCAGCTGCGTCTGGGAATGGCAAGAAGGCACCCCCAGCTGCTCCAGGGAAGAGCAAGAGGCAATCCCCGGCTGCTGATAGGAAGGGCAAGGGGCCTGCACCAGCAGGCAGGAAGGACAGGACACCTGGTGCTGGGACTCATTCGGAGACCCCACCATCAACCATGGTGGTTCAGCTGTCTGAGGCTGCAAGGGAAGGGCTGGAGCCTCCCCCACCACTGGCAGCACTGCCACCAGCAGCCCCAGTGGGCAGCTGTCCGAGGCTGCAGGGGAAGGGCTGGAGCCTCCCCCCACCACTGTCAGCACCGCTACCAGCACCACTGCCAGCAGCAGAATCCCCAGTTGTTAGCTGCTCGAGGCTGCAGGGGAAGGGCTGGAGCCACCCCCCACCACTGCCCGCACCACCACCAGAAACCACCAGCAGCAGCAGCCCTAGTGGGCAGCCGTCAGAGGCTGCAGGAGAAGGGTTGGAGCCTCCCCCACCACTGACAGCAACGCCACCCGCACCACCACCACCAGCAGCAGCCCCAGTGGGCAGCCGTCCAAGGCTGCAGGGGAAGCGCTGGAGCCTCCCCCCACCACTGCCAGCACCGCCACCACCAGCAGCAACCCCTATGAGCAGCGGTCCGAGGCTGCATGGAAAGGGCTGGAGCCTTCAGGTTCAGTTTGTGGCTCGGCATGGATTACAGTACTTTCTGTAACAAAAATACAAGGAAAGTGTGTTTTTTTGTCAAAGTTTGAAGGATTTTGGATAAGTTAAAAAGTGGTAACATCACACAATTATCCCACCTGTGTGTCTAGTTTTCAAAAATGTACAGGTTGTTCAGGTTTTTATAGATGAGCTAGGGTCCAAAATTTAGAGCTACACATATTGGAAAAAAGGGTCAATTTTCAGTGTCAAAATGTGATGGGTCCTTGTTGCATTTTGGGCAGTTTCCTGTCCTGGGTACAAGCTACTCCTACAAGTGAGGCACAGTTTTTATCATAAGTCTTGGGGGAATGTCAGGTGGAAGGATGTTTATGACTCCCCAAAGATTCCAGAACTTTACATCACAGAAATTTGAGGAACATGTGTTTTTAGTCAAAGTTTAGGGTTTGCCGGGGATTCTGGGTAAAATACCTTTTGAGGGCCATGCACGTTGGTCCACCCTGCATACCCCGAGGTGGCTAGTTTTTTAAAAAATGTACAGGTTGTCTATATTTAGTTAGTGTCCAAAACCTAGAGCTATCCACATTAAAAAAAAAGGGACAGTTTTCAGTGATAAAATGAGATGCGCCCATATTGTGATTTGGGTTATTTCCTGTTGTGGGCATTAGGCCTACCCACACAAGTGAGGTACCATTTTTATTGAGAGAATTGGGAGAGTGATGATTGGATGGAAGTTTGTAGCTCGGCATAGATTCCAGAACTTTCCATCACAGAAATTTGAGGAAAAGTTTTTTTATAGTCAACGTTTGAGGTTTGCAAGGCATTCTGGTCAAAATAAGTGGTGAGACTCACACATGTTAGCCAACCCTAGATACCCCTGGATTTAACAAATAGACAGGTCTACTAGTTTTCAAGGTGCTGGCTAAGCTAGGGTCCAAAATCCAGAGCTACCCATTTAGCACTACCCATATCCAAACAAAAGCAGTGCATCCATGTTGAATTTTGGGCCATTTCATGTCACAGCTACTAGGCCTACCAACACAAGTGAGGTACCATTTTTATCAGAAGACTTGTGGGAGCGTAGAATAGTAGAACATTTGTTATTACCCTTTGCATTTCACTGCATTTGTGCCTTTCAAATGTAAGCCAGTGTATAATAAAAGATAAAAACATTTGGAAAATACCCTTTAAATCATACACTAGAACAGCTACCTACACATTCTGAGATGTACAAATAACCACTAATTCTAAACTCCATATTTTGTGCCCATTTCAGAAAAACATAGGTTTCCTTGATACCCATTTTTCACTCCACCTATTTTGCTGTATGAATTGGTCTATACTCAATTAAAAACTTTGTACAGTGCAGTTCAACTGTTGGCTCTGGGTAGCTTTGGTTCTTGGACAGTCTACAAACCCTATATATCCCTGTATATCCCTGCAACCAAAAGCATCCAATGGACATAATAGTATGTCACTTTTGTATATTGGTTATTGTGACAAAAAGTTACAGATGAAAACCTTTGTCACAAATGCCCATTTTTGTCTGCTTCTTTTAAATATTTATTTATTTCAAGAGTTATTTTCCTTGAGAAAACCATGAGGGATCTACACATATGGCCACTTGCTGAATTTTGAATTTTATCTACCTTTCAGAAATCTATAACTCTTCTGGCTCACCCATGGGTTTCACACTGGTTTCCCCGACAAACGAAGACGAGAGCACAAAAAGGAATATAGGCTGCCTCTTAGAAAAATACCCAAAATGTGGTTTCAATACTAGATTTTTGATTCAGCTCTTCATGTTTCTGAAAGCTGGGAAGATGGTGACTCTGGTACCCAAAAAATGTCCCCTACCCTATTTTTCCCCAAAAAATACAAAACGTTGCTATATTTTGCTTATTTTTTCTGTCCCCTCCATGGGAAGCTAAAAACCAAGGACACCTTTAGAATTCCAGGAAATTAAAAAATAGATGCAAATGTGGCCTGGATAGTTATAAAGCCCTAAGTGTGAATTACATCAAATAGCCAAAAAATGGCTCAGCACTTGAGAAGGAAGCCCAGCAGCTAAGGTTTTATGATTTAATGGACTGCACTGTATTGTGTATCATTTCCATGGGAAAGAGAGACACACAGGTAAATGGACCCGACACCTGGAACAGGTAACTTGCAGCAATGAACGACAAATGATGATGTTTCATCTGGTAGCTAGAAGGGTAGACCAAACTTGTTATTTAATGTTTGGGTACCATTCTGAATTAATGGTTGCCTTCCACGTGTCATTCAGACAACTAATTTACTTGATTGTTTTTTTGTTAATTAAAGCCCGTGATCTCTAGTTTCTTCTGAGACCACTCAGTTTGCCTAAAATAAACTAATATTCAATTTCGTTTAATTTCCTAGTTCAACAGGTTGATCTCTTTCCACACTTAAATCACCTGTATAGATGAACTATTGTACCTCATCCAAATCCCAATTCTTGTGTGTTTAAGTATATATTGGGTACTGACTGAATAAAGGCATTTCCTTTATGTATAGCCTAAGATATTTTTTTTAGTACCTTGTATCCTTGCTTTAATCAAGTACTAATTTATCCAAGAACTTTCATCAGTGGTTGAGTGGTAATGACCTACCTTGGTGTTGATAGGTTACCTATGACAAAGCATGCCACAATAAGTTGTAGCAGAGGTGACCTATCCAAAAATCTAAGTTTGAAAACGACTTGCAAAAAATCAATGAAACTTATCAAAATATACTTTTTTAAATGTGGGCTTTGGGCATATGACAGAGAAAACATTATTGGTCAATAGTTACAGAGGATGGGGCAAGGGCAATATGTATCCAACTATTACTAATGAGAGGAAGGAGACTTTTTAGCCTGATCAAAAAGTGGCGCAAATGCAGCACTAAAAAAGTATAAATATGGCCCATAGTATGAATTAAACCATGAGTACCACTGAAATTAAAAATAGGCTGTTTTCTAAAACAGATGAAAAGAGTTGAAAATAATTAATGTGTTGACAGTCAATCGCTTTCAACTCACACTTAAAATGTAATGAGCTGCACAATATAAAGATATATTGTAATTGAAAAATATAGTGCACAAAATGTATGCTGCACAATTTATTTGACTATATTTATAAACATTGTGCAACCCTAATGGAGACAACCTGTCAGGGCTGCTTGCTTTTAGGGACAACTAATGGCATGTCAGATATTCCAATGGTCCTGCTCCTATTCTAGTCCTTTCTGAGTACTGCCCTGAGTCTAGAGTGAGTCCCAAACTACTCCCTCCACACCAAATTCATTAATGGTACAAGATTTATTTTATTTCTGTGCTACAGAGTAAGTAAGTGTTAAGTAATATAGGTTCTAATATGACATCAGTGTTTGGGCTAGGTGTAGGTTTAGCTATGGACAGTTTGGGTGATCAATCATGTAGCAGGCTTAGCCGCATGGCTAATGGAAGGTAGAAGATGGACCAGTAATGAAGGCCATGAAAAGTAAATGCAAAGGCAGAAACTGATTTAGAATGTGCGCTTGCAGAAACAGAATAGAGGAGGTAGTAAGGTATGAGAGGGCAGTGGACGACACACCTTTTCTTCTACCGATTACTGTCAATGGTTAGGATGATGAGGCAGAAATATAGGAGGCAGGGCAACTTTTAAAAGGATTGGTATCAGTATTTGGAAGAAATTAAGGAACATCTTAACAGAGGCAGAAGTTAATATTGAGAAAGGAAAGTGACCTAAAACTTTTCCCAGCAGTCATATCCACCCCTCCATCAACAGAATAGAAATGCCCTCCTCAGCAGCAACATGAGCCTGGAGAACTTGAGGACCTAGACACAAACGTAACACCCGTATTTAAACTACCTGTACTGACAGTAGTGTTTTGCCCAATTTAAAAAAACAATACCTAACCAAACTAATGTGAAATTATAGGTATGCAAAGTATCACTTTGGAAAGTTATCTTTACATATTAAAAATAAATTAATAAATAATAAACAATATGCAAAATAATAGAAGAAATTGACTATGAAAGGGTCACAAAAACAATTATGAATGGAGGGAAGGGCAATAGAAAGGACATGTGAGAACAGTAGCCTGCCATGTATGATGGGGATTCCACAGAGTTGGCTTTGTGAGACTTAGACCTGATGTTAGCTGCATACATCACTCTGTTGGGGGTCCGTGACATGTTCTATCGACTGATTGGTCAATACAGGCTTTTTAAAAATGTAATGTAAACTGCTCATTACCATGCCCTGCACCCACCACCCCTGCAGTGCATATCCTTCAGCACAGGGCTGGGTACCAGGCCGGGTGCCCAATCCCATGAGATCACCCTACTCATCAGAGTTTACTGTTACATGTGCAGCATGGGGTTGGGCACAGGGCTTGATGGGTGCCCAACCCCCACCCCAAGGGTACGCATGGCTGACTATGTGATGTTAAAATATAGAACAGCTTTAATTTTAAGTAAAGCAGATCTACTGACTTAGCCACAAATGTCAGAAGACTAAGATATAAAAAGCGGGCCTATAGGCTTTATTAGGGGTTCAGCGCAACAACATATATAATGCAGATGTATTGTCATTGTCAAAAAGCCATCAATAACTATAATCAAATGTATGTTGTATATATTAACAGATTGCAATGTTTAATAAAAGTGATTAACATAAAATATTTTTTGTAATGCCTTACTAAAAAATTCAACATGTCTATGAGTCTTTATTAAACATTTTCAAGCCGCAAAATAGGATTAATATGTCAACAATAAATCTCATCCAGACTGCTACATATTACTTAAAATGATAATTTATCACAGTCCAGGGGGTCTATTTTTCCCCAACCTATAAATAAGGTTACATGTGTGGGAAAAAGGAGGTCACCATGTCTGTTATTGTTTCTGGAGGTGTAGCTTGATATCGCAAATTAAAATTGGAACAGAAGCATGAACATTTCTGTGTTTTTCAAATGTTCAAGGGGTCTTGCTCTCAATCAATCATAATATTTATTAAGCGCGCTATGTACCCGTCAGGGTTTCGAGGCGCTGAGGGGGGGGGGGGGGGAGCGCTGCTGGTTTAGCGGTCGAAGAGCCAGGTCTTGAGGAGCCTTCTGAATGCGAGGAGGTCCTGGGTCTGGCGAAGAGATGTGGGGAGAGAGTTCCAGGTCTTGGCGGCGAGGAAGGAGAAGGACCTGCCGCCGGATGTCTTGCGCTGGATTCGGGGTACGATGGCGAGGGCGAGGTTGGCGGATCGGAGTTGACGTGTTGGAGTGTAGAAGTTGAGTCTGGTGTTGAGGTAGGAGGGTCCGGTGTTGTGAAGTGCCTTGTGAGCGTGGGTCAGGAGTTTGAAGGTGATCCTCTTGTCTACCGGGAGCCAGTGGAGTTCCTTTAGGTGAGGGGAGATGTGACTTCGGCGGGGTATGTTGAGGATCAGTCGGGCGGAGGCATTTTGGATACGTTGGAGGCGTTTGATGTCTTTGGTTGGGATGCCTGTGTAGAGTGCGTTGCCGTAGTCAAGTCTGCTGCTGACGAGGGCCTGGGTCACCGTCTTTCTGGTTTCTGTTGGAATCCACTTGAAGATTCTGCGGAGCATTCGAAGGGTGTTGAAACAGGAGGAGGAGACGGCGCTGACCTGTTTGGACATGGTGAGGGCGGAGTCCAGGATGAAGCCGAGGTTTCTTGCGTGGCTGGCAGGGGTGGGTGGGGGTCCGAGAACGGAGGGCCACCATGAGTCGTTCCAGGCTGAGGAAGTGCGTCCGAGGATGAAGACTTCCGTCTTGTCGGAGTTAAGTTTCAGGCGGCTGTTGTTCATCCAATCGGCGATGGATTTTAGTCCCTCGTGGAGGTTTGTTTTGGCGGTGAGCGGGTCTTTGGTCAGGGAGAGGACGAGCTGGGTATCGTCGGCGTAGGAGATGATGCTGAGATGATGTTGGCGGGCCAGTTGAGCGAGGGGGGCCATGTAGACGTTGAACAACGTGGGGCTGAGGGAGGATCCTTGGGGGCATGCTTTGTTTCCTTGATCATGATTGATGGATGTATGCACTGAGAACACGTCTACAGTGACCATGACATAAGATGTTTTCCATAGTATATAATCATTTTTTTTTTTTTAAAGTTAGACATGTCCCTTACATATGACGCTAAGCTTGTCTCATAGGGAAAGGAAAGCGGTCCAAGTTTTTTTCCAACAGAGCTTCAATAGAAGTCACAATTAGCCAGCCTGTTGATGGATACAGACTCTTGTGCTATGTCATGTTTATTTGTACAGCATACCAATCACCCATGATGGTATCCAGGTGCTATGCGGGTGGGTATGTGGTTGTCTCCCTGCTGCATTTATTTAAAAGGCCAGGTCTTCAGCTTCTTGCAGAACTCAAGAAGGCATGAGTAGGCTTTGATGTGGGAGGTTGTTCTATACTTTGGGAGAGATGAAAGAGAAAGCACAGCCTCTTGTTTATGCTTTTTGAATGCAGGGTGCATGTGCTATTGAGAGTTTGGCTGTATAGAGGTGCCTGGGAGGTAGTTGAAAGTGTAAATGGCTGTTGAAGTAGGCTGGGCCAGTCTTCTATAGTGCTTTGTATGTTTGTGAGTATGGGGAGCCATTGAATTGTCCTGAGGTGTGATAGATTGAGGATGGGTCTCGCTGGGGCATTTTGGATGGATGTGGTGATGTCTGCATAGAGTTAGTTGCTGTAGTACAGTCTGCTGGTAATCAGGGCACTTGTAATAATTTTTCTAATGTTCTTGGTGTAGGAAATTACTCCTTTTTACCCTGGTTACCCCTAAACCTTTTGGACAGATACTGGTGGTTACTGACTCTTGGCTGTGCCCTGGGTACTGCTTCCCAGTCCCAGGGCCAGTGATCTGTGTAAAGTGGATATGCAAATTCGACTAATTATAATTGGCAGTTCCAACCTACCTTTAAGTCCTTACTTTGTTGTAGGGCATGTAGGTTTAGGGACCCCAGTATAGGTAGTGCACCAACTGGTGTACTGCTGAGGTGCCCAGTATCATTTTAAAGGCAGACCTGCCTTGCTGGCTGCTTTTAAACTAAAGTTATATGCAAATTCGAGTTCAGAATTAAAAGTACGTCCAAAGTCTTAAACTACCTTATTTTTTCATATAAGTCTCCCCTAAGGTGTGTCCTATGTGCTCCTAGGGTTGGGTGCCATTTAACCATAAACAGTGACCTTATACAAAATTGCTTTATAACCCCTGGTGAGGTAGAATAGCCAAATTTGTTTTTTCCCTCACTGTAGTGAATGGCCCCATAGGCTAACATGGGGAGACTTTATTTTAATTAAGAAAGTCCCCATAAGAGACAGAGACCTTGAGTTTTTCAATCAAATTAATTGTTATAATACATCCCACAACTTGCCATTGTTGGATTTAATATAGCTAATTCAGGTAAAGAATTTTAAAACTCTACCTTAAAGTTGCCAATATCACCTCTTTAGTGCCATTTTCTGATTGTCCAACCGATGGCAGCCTGGTCAGGCGCCTTGATGAGGTGTGAAGTGCCTGGGTAAGGAAATCTGCCTCAGCAGATAGTGAAACAGGATGTGGGGAGAGCAGCCAAACTGGTCTTCAAAGTCAGGGA
This sequence comes from Pleurodeles waltl, assembly GCF_031143425.1. Classification (NCBI taxonomy): domain Eukaryota; kingdom Metazoa; phylum Chordata; class Amphibia; order Caudata; family Salamandridae; genus Pleurodeles; species Pleurodeles waltl. The sequence goes on from NC_090437.1 coordinate 575,074,948, forward strand.
ACGATATTTGGAGCAGCTAAGGGCCTGCCCCATTTCCTGCAACCGCAGACAATTTGGTGCCCTCTTGATCAGATTTTGATAGGGCAGGAGAGGGGTGTGTTTATGATTTTTAGCCACACCAGTGGGTGGCTGAGCCAGATTTAACCTCCAAAAATCTATTTCAGCATGTTGGATTTTTGAAAAATGTTGCTCCATGAGATTGATTTTTGCCACACTTCCCAGGAAGTTGTCATCAAAGGGGGAATGAGCCTGACTGTGATAGGACAATCAGCCCCCCTGTTTTCCACCCCAGGAGCAAGGAAAAATATGGCAGACAAAGAAGAACATCAGAAGAAGGAGGACTGCCCTGCTGGACCTCTGACCTGCACCTGGACACGGCACTCTGAAGGACCGCACCAGCTGCACACTTGGGCGTTACCACAAGAAGGACTCTGCCTGGCTCCAAGTGGTTCAAGAAGGGACCCCCTGTTTGCTACAGGTGAAAAATAGCTACCCCTGCATCAATTCCAGAAGGAACTGACCAGCTGGCCACTGGTCATTTTGGAGTTTGAGCCAGGTGAATTTTGGGAGTTGGAGTCCTAACCCTGAAGGAGCAACGCACAACTTCTGGAACCTTGGGGTAAGATGTGGACTCTAAAAGGCCCTTCAAAGACCATCTGGAAGAAGATCCAGAAGTGTGGAGAAGATTGGAGAACTTTTTGTAAAAAGCTCCATAAAGTGAATGACCAGCCGTTGAGAGTCAAGCCAGCTTACGTCGACTGCAACCCATCCTGACTTGCAGGTTTGTCCTGCTGAAAAGCTCCGGAGCCTCAGACTTCCAGGATTTCACTGGGGGCTCCTGGAAAGGCATTCCAATGACGTCAACTCGAATTTGGCTTGATGGGGAGGGTTTTCTGACGTCAGAGAGAAAAAGCTCCAAAAAAGTGATTAAGTCCGGTAAAAAGTTGACTGGCAATTCCTGTGCAGTGTATCCGAGGAGGGCTTCAGGGACATCAGATCAAGATCCAGCTTTGGCCCAGATGAAGATTTCCATCCTGAAAAATTGTCTAAGTCTGAACATGGAGATTTCACAAGGTCTCCTGTGAAGCAAATCCAAAGACGGCTCCAGGGAGGTCGGGTCAGATTTATGACTTTGTTCCCCTGAAGAAAATCTTCAAGAAAATGACTAAATCAAGAAGTAAACATTTGACCGAGGCCTCCTGCTGGCTGTAGTCGAGCAGGGCTCATTCGCGGTCAGCCTGAAAGTTTGACTTTGCATCGGTCGAGGTGCGACCAGATGACCAGATTGGCTCTTTATCTGTCTATCCGGTTCCCCTTATCCGATTTTATTTGTTTTGGTGTCAAATTAAAGATAAACATATTTCTTAGTTTTATAAATTGGTTTTGGATTTTTAAACTGTTTCCTGTGTTTTCTTTAATTACTATTTTGTTATATTTGAATGCTTTACACATTTTGGGCCTCATTACAGGTTTGGCGGTTTGGGGGCAAGAGGTGGCAGTAAAGGGTCTGCTGTATTACGAGTCACAAAGAAGTAAACACCCAAATCCAGCCACAAAACCAGCACCACCAGGCCAACCTACGGCAAAAGAGTGACTGACCAACCACCGGCCCCACCACGCCAACAACATTCCGACCGCCCCATTACGAGTCAGTTCCCAGCACACCAGCACTTGCACAGTGGTAAACCATTGTCGGTTCACACCACTGCAGTGCAAAAAGGCACCGTCAATAGTAGCCCACACCACATTGGACAGTTCGAATCCCCCACACCTGAAGAACATACACATCACAAACCTGCTCACTGTACTAAAACATCCCTCACACACACACACACACAATCTTTTGTGACTCCCACGGCCAGCCACAGAGACACAAGCCATAAAGCATATCCCACCTGCACCCACTTTCACACACCCCCACACCACCAATCCCCCCACACTGCACCATACCTGCACAGCATACCCCCCAACAACATGTCACACCAGAAGCACCCACGGTTCAGAAACAATGAGCTGCAGGTCATGGTGGACGAGAGCGTCAGAGTAGAGCCACAACTGATAGAAGCCCGAGCCCAGCAAACATTGTTTGCCGGAAAACGGAGTTATGGCAGAGGATCGTCGACAGGGTCAACTCAGCCAGCACCTCTCCACGCACAAGGTAGGATATCAGGAAAAGTTGGAACGACCTCATGGAGAAGGTCCGTTCCATGACATCCAGGTGCCCTGAACAAGACTGGTAGAGATCAAATCAAATCAAATCAAATCATTAACATTTATAAAGCGCGCTACTCACCTGTGCGGGTCTCAAGGCGCTAGGGGGAAGGGGGTTACTGCTGCTTGAAGAGCCAGGTCTTGAGGAGTCTCCGGAATACGGAGTGGTCCTGGGTGGTCCTGAGGCTGGTGGGGAGGGTGTTCCAGGTCTTGGCCGCCAGGTAGGAGAAGGACCTCCCACCCGCCGTGGAGCGGCGGATGCGAGGAACGGTGGCGAGAGCAAGGCCGGTGGAACGGAGGAGACAGGTGGGGGCGTAGAAGCTGAGGCGTCGGTTGAGGTATTCTGGTCCCTTGTCGTGGAGGGCTTTGTGTGCGTGGGTGAGAAGTCGGAAGGTGATCCTTTTGCTGACTGGGAGCCAATGCAGGTGTCTCAGGTGGGCGGAGATGTGGCTGTTGCGGGGTACGTCGAGGATGAGGCGGGCGGAGGCGTTTTGAATACATTGCAGGCGTTTTTGGAGTTTAGCGGTGGTCCCAGCATACAGGGTGTTGCCGTAATCCAGGCGGCTAGTGACGAGGGCGTGGGTCACGGTTCTTCTGGTGTCGGCGGGGATCCAGCGGAAGATCTTGCAGAGCATGCGGAGGGTGAGGAAGCAGGCGGAGGACACGGCGTTGACTTGTTTGGTCATGGTGAGAAGAGGGTCCAAGATGAAGCCGAGGTTGCGGGCGTGGGCAGAGGGGGTCGGAGCGGTGCCAAGGGCCGTGGGCCACCAGGAGTCGACCCATGCGGTCGGGGTGTTGCCGAGGATGAGGACTTCCGTTTTGTCTGAGTTCAGTTTCAGACGGCTGAGCCTCATCCAATCTGCAACGTCCTTCATACCATCTTGTAGGTTGGTCTTTGCGCTGGCGGGGTCCTTGGTGAGGGAGAGTATAAGTTGGGTGTCGTCGGCGTAGGAGGTGATGATGATGTTGTGCTTGCGTACGATGTCGGCGAGGGGGCTCATGTAGACGTTGAAGAGTGTCGGGCTGAGCGAGGAGCCTTAAGGGATGCCGCAGATGATCTCGGTGGGGTCTGAGCGAAAAGGAGGGAGGTAGACTCTTTGGGAGCGGTTTGGAGAGGAAGGAGGCGATCCAGTCCAGGGCCTTGCCTTGGATCCCGGTGGAGCGGAGGCGGGTTATTAGGGTGCGGTGACAGACGGTGTCGAAGGCAGCCGAGAGGTCGAGGAGGATGAGGGCGACTGTTTCACCGTTGTCCATCAGGGTTCTGATGTCGTCTGTGACTGAGATGTGGGAGGTTTCAGTGCTGTGGTTGGCTCGGAATCCGGATTGTGAGGGGTCAAGAAGGTTGTTGACTTCCAGGAAGTTGGTAAGCTGTTTGTTGACGGTCTTCTCTATTACTTTGCCAGGGAACGGGAGGAGCGAGATGGGTCGGAAGTTCTTTAGGTCGCTTGGGTCAGCCGTATGTTTCTTTAGTAGGGCGTTGACTTCAGCGTGTTTCCAGCTTTCGGGGAAGGTAGCCGATGAAAAGGAGGAGTTGATGATGGTCTGGAGGTGCGGGGCGATGATGTCGTCGGCTTTATTGAAGATGAAGTGTGGGCAGGGGTCCGAAGGGGCGCCAGAGTGGATAGAGTTCATGGTGGTTTTGGTCTCTTCAGTGTTGATGTGGGTCCAGGCGTTGAGGGTGATGGCTGGGGGTGTGGGTTCCGTGTTGCTTGGCTGGGTCTGGTGTCCGAAGCTGTCGTGGAGGTCGGTGATCTTGCGATGGAAGAAGGTGACGAGGGAGTTGCACAGGTCTTGTGAGGGCGTGATGGCGTTGGCATTGGCGTTGGGTCAGCCACAACACCAGACTGTCTAGGAGGCCCTCACCCAAGTCCTGGGTGCATACCTCCAAACCCAGGAACCCAAGGCCCAGATTCTTGCCACTGTACAGGAGACTCAGAGGCTGCAGACTGCACACCATCAGGAGGCCATGCAGGAATGGCAGACCCACAATGCCACCATGGCCTCCATAGCAGGGGTGCTGAAGGAACTCACCACCATCCAGCAGGCCCATTCCAATAGCCATAACCCATCTGAGCCCTCCAAGTCAGTGGGCGATAGTAGCATTGAGGCCCTGCCCCAGGACCTGCAGGATACCAGCACCCCTCCCCCTGTAGCTGAGGAGCCCTCACGCAAGCGACGTCCAACCAGACATCTACATCGAACTGATAAAAAGACCAAGACCACTGCCAGGAAGTGACCCTATCCTGAACATTATCCCCTGTGTGTCACTGAGACACCATGTTGACTGTCCACTGTCATATCTCTGTTTTCCCAAGGCCACCATACTGGACTGCAACTACCCACTGCTGGCCTACATACTCTGATGAACCCACCTGCCATGACCCCACTCTTCACCCCTTGCACCTTCCAAATAAACACCATTGAGCACAGTTACTGTCCACATCTGTATTTGTCATGAGTACGAAATATACTGCCATTACATGTGCAACAGGTAACCCATTGTGATGCCAACATATGTGAGAGTGACAGAAGGGGGAGCAACATGTAGCAATGAATACCGGGGAGCGGCCACTGGCTGGAAACATTTGTCAAGGAATGCAACAAGTGAGTCAGGGACCAGTGTGCACCACAACAATGCCCTGTAAATGGTAGAAGACAGGGACACCAATCACTAACAAAGTCACATATGCCTAATCAGCACACATGCACTGTAAGTACAGGAAGCCAATGCTGAGATGGTAACACAAGTCCCCAACCATATGCTCATAACAAATCCACAGTCCCAAAACATACCTCCTCAATGGTCCCGCCCTCACACCAAACAGATCCAGACGTGAGGCAGTTCCTCTTGGCACTCACAGTGATGTTGCACAGCCCCCCAGGAGAGGATGTAATATAGAGAAATCTACCTAGTGCAACACATATGGAGCACTGGATCTGCCAATCCAGGCAACAATGGTCATGCACATAGATGTCACTGGTGCAGCAACACAACAGCAGGTACAGAATGACACTGACCTGCGAAAACAGTAAGGAACCAGCTCATAGGGGCATGTTACCCACCCCACAAGCCACCCAGAGTCAGAGTTGCACCCAATCCATACAGTGATTACAGACACCAGGTGACAGCATGGAACAAGGAAGACAGTTGTACCGGTCACATCCAAGACAATTGATAAATACCCGAATCTCAGTGGAAGTATTGTCATATCAGCTCTGCTCTGGAGTCAGCTGCATCCTCATCATCTTCCTCCTCATCACTCCCCATGTCCCCTTCATCAGCCACTGGTACAGATGCCACATCCTCTGCATCCAGCAATGGGATGTGACATCTGAGGGCCCGATTCTGTAGCATGCAACAATAATCTGGCACACCTTCTGTGGTATGTAGAGTAGGGCACCTCTGGAGATGTTCAGACACCAAAATCTGGCCTTTAGCAGACTGAAGGTCCTCTCAATGACCCGTCTTGTCCTACTGTAGGCTTCATTGAAACTGTTTTCAGCAACTGTAGTCGGATGCCTCACGGGTGTCAGTAGCCAGGGAAGGTAGGGATAACCAAAGTCACCTATGTGCACCTATGTGCACAGAGGTAAGAGCCATGTCAATTCCAGAAGGGTGAAAGGGCAGGTGGCAAAGAGTGTTGAAAGGATACATACTGATGAGGCAGGCCCACTCCCAATGAAATGGTGCCATCATGTGTGGAACAGTGCTATTCTGCAGAATGTATGAGTCATGCACAGAACCAGGGAACTTTGCAGTCATATTGGTCAGGGAGACACACCACCTGTAGGGCGTTGGAATGTACGTTTTTACAGTTCCTATACACTTGTTCACCCCTCCTGGGTGGCACCAGTGCAATGTGTGTGCCATCAATGGCCCCTATCACATCAGGTACATGTGTCAATTCATAAAATGCAGCTTTAACAGTGGCCAAATCAGCACGTTGGAGGAACCTGATGTAGCTGAGCAAATGTTTTAGCAGTGCATGTTGTATGTCCCTCAGGACGTTGCTGAACATGAGCTGTGACATCCCTGCTGCCAAGACCCCTGTAATCTAGTATGACCATGAGGCAAGGAAGTGGAGGACTGACAACACCTGTACTTTGGGAGGGATGGCATTGGGATGACGATTGGCAGGGAACAGATCCAGCTCCAACTGGCTCACCAGCTCCATGATGGTCTGACGGTTCAGACGATAGGTGTGAATGACGTGTCACTCTTCCAGGGTGGCATGGTCGACTAGGGGCCTGTACACCAGAGCATTCCTCATCCTCACCCTTCCACTGTACCTGGGAATAAGCAAGAGTAGGAATCACGATGTGCAAAATTGACTGTGAGGACGTAGCTGTGTTGTGCACAGGTCACAAAACTAAACCAATAACACACCTAAAATGCACTCTCAATTCACATTGCACATGTAAAATGACAGCCACCTGTCCTGCATGCACAGGACAGATGGAAGTTAGCCCATCCCACTGGCGTAACACGTCATGACGGTAGGCTTTCGAAACCTCCGACATTGGTTATCAGTGTTGCCTATGAGATACAGGAGCCAATGCTGATTTCTGCCAGCGGTGACGATGATGTCTGCTGCGGAAGCGACCACCATTTTCTGTGCTCAGACTCACTTGAATCCTGACATTCATGCACAAAAGACCTCCACTGCATGTGCTGCTGTGTTCTGACTCTGGTTGCCAAGATGCCATGTCCTGTAGGAGACCGAACACCAGCCTTCACCCAGGAGGAATTGGAAAAGCTCGTGGACAGGTCCTACCCCTGTACAGCAGGTGAGGGCAATGTCCTGTCCTGTCTGTGGGTGGTGCGTACGGGGGCCTTGGGACGAGGCAGTGTGACTGGAGAATGGATATGGTGAGGAGTCAGAGGATATGTGGATTGATGTAATTTGCATGTGGAAGTGAGATGTGTGCTGTCCACTGCTGTCCCTGTGTTGCCATGCTACATGATTTTGTCCTTCTGTTTGTTTCACCCATGCAGGTCAGCGCCCATCAGAAGAAGGGGATGTGGTGTGCCATCCCCAAGCAAGTGAGGACCCTGGGGGGTCTATGCCCGGCAGAGCACCAACTACAGAAAGCGGTGGGAGGACATGAGACTCTAGACTCAGAAGACTGCGCAGGCCCAGCTGGGGATGTCCTCCGAATGAGAGGGGGTGCCCGTCAGACCCTAACCCCCCTAACATCCCGCATTTTGGAGGAGGCATACCCTGAGGTGGATGGGCATTTCAGGGCAGCCGGCAGCCACAAGGGGGTGAGTACACACTCTCACTTGAATTATGTGTTGTCTTAGTGACTCAGGATGTGCACTATTGGATGGCTGTAGCGTGGGTGCTAGGTAGATACATGTCCACTATGGGTAATAGACAACCGGGAAGGATATTTTTCATAAGTCTGTGCTGTCACCCACTGCCAAGATGAACTTGGGAGCTCAGTGCAACAGGGTCATTGCACCTGGGTTGTCAGGCCATTGTAATATGTTCTTGCCAACCACTGTGCCAGGGGTGAATGTAGAGTCCTCAATGAGCTGGCAGGTAGTGTATGTGAAGTGAGGTAAGGTTGGCCAAGATGTCACAGTGCAATCTGAGAATGGCCTAGTTGGCATGCCACCTACCCATGCAGGATTCAGTTGGTTCAGTAGTTCAGGAATTATGAGTCTCAGAGGGCATGGGAAGTGGCCAGGTACTGTGCAGCTGTGGCAGGTATGCCTCTCATCATGTACATAATTGCATCTGTGTCACCATCAGCGTTACACATGTGCATTGCTGTGGTTGCCCCACGGCGTTCCATTGTTGAAGCATGTGTAAGTGAGGACATGGTGTGTCATGGCATGGCATTAGAGGATGTGGTAGTTACTGTTTGTGATTGTTGGCATTGACCAATTGCACCCTGTCTCTCTATCTCCCACCCTGCCACCCTCACTCCCTCTCCTCCTCTGTCTTTGTGTGCATCAGCATCATCTGGTGAAAGGAGAAGGGGCACCAGTGAGTGGTGAAGCTGCAGCCCATGGGACCTAGGAGGCTGAATCCAGCAGAGCTGAGGGGACCAGTGGGACGGAGGGTGTGGGGATTGCCATGGGGGAGACGGGATCGACCACAACATCTTCTGATTCCTCCTCTGATTATGGCTCCCTGCGGTGGTGGACCCATCTGGGCCCGAGCCTGCATCATCTGTCCACCACCCCCCTTACCAGAACCACCTTCCCTGTAGCTCCCCACTCAGTTGTCCGTGCCTGCTAACCCAGGAGGGTGGGCATCTCCTTCGCCGCAGGCACCTCTGACCCTGCCTCAGTCAGCCCTGCTGCCTTCAATGAGGAGGCTATTGACCTCCTGAGGTCCATCTCTGTGGGGCAGGCAACCATTGTGAATGCCATACAGGGACTGGCATTGCAGATGCAGCACTCAAATGCCCTCCAGGAAGGCAGTCATGGTGCCCTCTCTGCCCTGCAGAGATTGTTAAAGCCTCTGCCCTCCTCATTAACAGCAGCCAGTTTTCCTAGTCTTTTTCCCAATCACACATCCCTCTCCCATCACCCATCACCCATCCAAGGCGCACCTTCATACCACCATGCATCCACATCAACAGACCGAGATCACAAGAACAAACACAAGCACCACAGGAGACACCACTGCCATACACACACACAACAGACACATGCAGACACAACAACATTCACTCCCTACATGGATTTCCCCACCACCTCCCCACTCACAGTCACATCACCACTCACACCTGCAGTCACCACCTCATCAGTCCCAGATCCTGCCACATGTGCTCTCATTGCCACCGTCACCACAATATCATACCCCCACACATGCACCACATACACCACATGTGCACACACCACAACAGTCAACACAACCACATGTAGCACATTCACCCTAACTGCAGGCACCACCCCAACATTCACTCACACATCCCCCTGCAATCTCCCAGCATTTCCTCCCTCCTCCTCCCAGTATACCTAAACACCCACACTCACACACCCAACAGTAACCCAGCACACATATGTCATCCACCCATGCACCTGCACCAAAGGCACCTCCAAGTACACACCTCTCAACCATTCCCTCTGCCTCCACTCCCAAACAACTTTCCCATGACCTACCTGGTGCCCCTAAGAAATGTTTCCTACAATAATTTTCCCTGCCCCCTCCACTGGCCCAGTCCCTGTTCCACCCAAGCACCCTGCTACAGTTCCCAGACCCCTGCCTTCCACTTCCCAGTCCTCCTCTGGTCCTCGCCATGCCACTCCACCACCTGGGACCTCCACCCTCACAAAGGGGGTCATTCCGACCTTGGCGGGTGGCTGAAGCTGCCCGCCAAGGTCTGACTGCCGGGCTGCCGCAAATGCGGCCGCATTCCCGCCACGGCCATCAGGAGATCCCCGCTGGGCCGGCGGGCGGAAACCTGCTTTCCGCCCGCCGGCCCAGCTGGGATCTTGGCTGTAACACAGGAGCCGGCTCCAAATGGAGCCGGCGGTGTTGCGGCAGTGCGATGGGTGCAGTTGCACCCGTTGCGCTTTTCACTGTCTGCACAGCAGACAGTGAAAAGCTGCACAGGGCCGTGGCATGGGGCCCCAGCACTGCCCATGCAGTTGGGGCTTGATTCTGTGCCCAGTGTTCTCAGGGCACTGTGAGACATTTGGACTAGCCCTTTACCCTATTGTACATAGTTTGGGCTTTTATACTTGTTCTGAGATTACATCTGCACCACGGCAATGTTGGTGGCAATGGTAAGATCCGTGTCCTGGCATTCCTTCCACATGTATGTGTGGTGGATGTACGATTTTGTGTGTGTGCACTAATGTCCTTCCCAGTGTGTGATAGGCTGGTGTACTTACAGTTGATGTCTTGGTCAGCGTTGCTGGTCCTAGAGGTCAATGGCAGGAGCATTGGGAAGACTTATAATTCGAATGCCATGGTTCCTACGGACGTGCCTGTGTTCCTGAAGGTGAGTGTTCCCTTTTATGTTGTTCATTTCCACCAGGCTTTACATGGCAGTGAGACCGCCCCGAAAATCCTGGGGGTGTGCAACCTTGTAATACGGTTGCAGGAAATAGCCTGGCTGCCGGCCTCGAGATGCCTTCTGCCAGCTGCAGCGGTTCTTTCACTGTGGCAGTTCGAACAAAAACGTGGCTGTGTTCTGCAGGTGCCTTTCCAGTACTTGTAATAAGGTGGTCTTCGCCGCTGGACGCGCAGTGGTGCGACCACCACCTCCACTGCAGCGGTCCACTGACTGCCTTGCCCATAATGAGGGCCTTTGTCTCCTAAGTTAAGCCTCGTTGCTCATTGCCAAGCCAACAAGGGTTGAGCTGGGGTTAATTTATTGAATGCCTACATTTGTTTTCCACTACTGTGAGGCCTGCTCCTTTCATAGACTTCATATATTTTTTGAGTGGTAGATTCTGATCTCAATGGGGTAACCACGTCATATTTAGTATGGCCAAAATGGTAATAGAAAGTTGTGCTTATTGATGATGTTGGATTTTATATTGCAATTTTAGAAATGCCACATTTAGAAAGTGAGCATTTCTCTGTACTTTAAACCCATCTGTGCCTTACAGTCGGTCTCCAATTAATGCCTGGGCTGGGCTGGTTGACAGCTCCCTTGTGCATTTCACCCAGGCAACCACAAACACAGGACACTCAGTCACACCTGCACTCATCTGCACATTGAATGAGTCTTTCTGGGCTGGAAGGGTGGAGGGCTTGACACTTACATTTCAAAGGCCTCACTCAATGGAATGCCAAACCCCCTACTGGGACCGTGACCGACAGGACTGTACTGCAAAGAGAACATGCACACCTCAAAACCACTCTTTGAAGTCTCCCCCACTTTAAGGGCATTTTAGGGTATATAAACTGGGTTTCTGACCCCACCAACTCAGACACATCTGGATCTATACATGCATTCTGTCAAGAGGGACTGCCTGGCTGCCCAAAGGACTCATCTGGACTGCTTTGTTGTCAAGGACTGCTGCCCTGCTGTAGTTAGTGTAATAATATAAATACATCAAAAATATGTACATCTAATCTAAAAGTATATACATATGTACAAATCAAGGGACACTGTCCAGCCCTCAATGTGCGTGGGCCACAGGGCCACATTACAAAGCCCAAGGCCCAACTTGTCTCCTGCAACAACACAGAGAGAATACTGCGGGGCATAATTTCGAAAATAGGCAGGCATCTCAGGGGGGATGGGGAATGAGGGGCACCTCAGCCGGAAGATGGTACAACACCACTGGTCCTGGAGGGGGCAACATGCCCTGTGCCCTGTGTCCTGGGGAGTGCAAGGCCACAGTCTCTTGGGTGGGTGATTTGGCCACTGGTCCTGGAGGGGGCATTGTGCCATGTGATCTTCATCCTGGGGAGGATGGGTTGAGTTGGTGTTTTCTCCACTGGCTCTGGACGGGGCATTGAGCCCTGTTATGCAGATCTTGGGGAGTGGGTGTCATACCCACAGGAATTACAGGGGGCAGGCTGCACAGCAGCCCTTGGATGCAGGACTACAGACTGTCCGTCGGTGGTGACGGCTGCTCAGTGATGGTGCTGCTGATGCTGCTGCTGGTGGTGGGGGAAAGCTCCAGCCCATCCCCTGCAGCCTCGGACGGCTGCCCACTGCTTGTGGTGGTGCTGCTGGTGGTGGTAGTGGTGGGAGGAAGCTCCAGCCCATCCCCTGCAGCCTCGTACAGCTGCCCACTGCTGGTGGTGGTTCTGGTGGTGGTGGTGGTGCTGCTGGTGCTGGTGGGGGGAAGTTTCAGCCCATCCCCTGCAGCCTCGGACGGCTGCACCACCATGGCTGGTGGTGGGGGCTCTAACTGAGTCCCAGCACCAGGCCCCTTATCCTTTCTGCCTGCTGGTGCAGACCACTTGCCCTTCCTGGCTGCAGTTGAGGATGGCCCTTTGCCCTTTTCTGGCAGCAGATTGGGGATTGCTCCCTGCCCTCTATGGCAGCAGCTGGGAATGGCCCCTTGCCCTTCCTGGCAGCAGCTGGGGATTGCTCCTTGCCCTTCATGGCAGCCGCTGGGGATTGCTCCTTGTCCTTCCTGTGAAGGCAGCGGTCCTTCCCCCAGTCACCAAGCCATTGCAGGTTCCAGACACTGGTCACAGCAGCACATACAGTGCAGGTCCTCTCCTGTTGAAGTGAGGTACTGGGTTTTTCACAACCGGTACTGATCCGGTAACCCAGTGGTGCCAGGGTACACCCAAAGACCTCGGGTACTTTCCTGATTCAGACCACAGAAACTCAGATTCTTCTAGGTGAAGTCAAAGATCTAATTTATTGACTGCAACCAAGTAACAAGCGTCCTAGAAGTACAACAGCACGGTTTGTATGTTCTCAGGAGACTGTGTTTCAATGCAAAGTCAGGTTTCCTTATATACAGTTTTTTAAGCTTCAGGCAAACATTCTTGACATTTTGGTTGGTCATTCACATGTTTTCACTACAAAGGAAAAAACAGTGTCATGATGAAACCTCATATTTCATGTCATCCAACCCATAATAAATTACCCGGCAAGGCCTAGTATTTTACATCAGATAAGTGTGGACCCCCAATAAAAACGGGCACCTCCCCCTCGTAAAGTAAGAAGAAGAAAAGAGCAGGTGTGAGCAAGATTAGGCAGGGTGTGTGAGCGATAATAAGGGTTTTATGACATGGTGTGCCTTGATGCTATCTGATTCGGCCACTGGGAGAGGGACTGACCAAACAGGTTTGGCCTGAGGCAATGGTTCCAGCTTGCCCAGGTCAGAGAAAAGTCAATCAAGGTGTACGTGTCCTTGGAATCAAATCTGACTGTATTATAAGCCTATGTGAGAGCAACTTTTAAAAATGGCTGCCGTGTATAAAATGGGAGCCACGAGTGCAGGACGAAAATGGCGATTTCGAGGTGAAAACGCTGCTGGAATTGAGCGAAAATGCTCATGCTTAGTGTACTAGTCATTATTGGTCTTTTGATACTAAAATTGTACTGCTGTGGCAAAGTAAATTACATGGGTCCAGAATTTTTAGAACCGCAAACCCTCCTTTTGCCCTTACATAGGCAATAAACCTATTCTCATGCTAATCTGAGTCCAGGTCTATGTTTCTAAAGTCGTTGAGATGTTGCTGTAACATCATTCTAGTATTTAGCTCGTCTCTTGGTGCAGGTTTCCTTATGCATGATGTAACACAGAGGCCACATATGGCAGGACAAAGTAAGGAATACCTCTATCTGCAGTAGGTGGCATAATATCACACACCCAACAATTAGTGATGTTCACTACTAACTAGTGTTGATGCAGAAGCTGTACAAAAGAATTGCTTACGAATTCTGATCTTCTAACCTGCTCATGTTCAGGAAAAGGGTGAAAAGAGTGCAAAGAAACAATAGTAGGAAAAGACATAGGTTGGGAAGTGGGTGCAGAAGTCAATTGAGTAGAGAAAAACAATCCCACCCATAAATGACAACGTCATGTTTAAAAGACACTAGAAAACACGTTATTAAGAACATATAGACAACGGGAGAAAGTAGTGACCACTATTACAAATGAAATAATAATTTTTCACAACCCTAACCAAAAAGCAAATCCTAAAATTATCTAGTAACATTTTTAGGGCTCTTCTGCATTTCAGTAATTTTGGTATGTTCAGGTGGAACAGTGGTGACTCTCATCAATGCTCTAAGGTGAAAAGGGGGTACTCTTTCCACAGAAAATGGACTTTATTCTGCTTTTACTAAACAGAATAGTACTTTAAAACAATGCCAGCAAAACAATCAGTCTCCTAATACCTAGTCTATACAATCACACGGAAACCTCTTGTGAAACCAATTATGCCCAGAGTCCGTTCAAAAAGCCTCTCTGGCAGGCTTCTAATGTCCATCAAATTTTCTTTTGTTGTTTTCTTTCGCATGGGCCTCTCAATTCAGGCCTCTTCGTGAGAAAAGTACTGCTTAGTTGGAGTGCCCTCCTGGCAAACACCCACAGCTCACTCAAAAGTCTCAATGTCTTAAAGCAATGCACCAGTGTCTCTCCTCTGTGGCAGACACTACAAACAATGTGCTCTTCATTGATCACGGGCACAAATCATCTTGTGCAGACCCAAGCACCATTAATTGGGAAATAGCTCAAGCTCAGCAGCACTTTCAGACTCCAACACTCATTATTTAGTGTCAGAGGACGCTCAAGCTGCTCTTTCATGGGCACCACAATATAGTGCCTTTTTCCAAACTTGAAATCTCCGGTGCACTGCCCTTCTTCCGTTGGAGCAAAGAAAAGGGGGGGTGTGGCCAAAACTCAGGCCAAGGGGCTCAAGGGATTGCACACTGTCAGAGGTTACCAGCACATGACAGGTAGAGAAATGAAACCTCATAACAGCTCTGCCATCAACAACCAACAGGAATCCTTCTCTTTAGCTCTTTTACACTGAAACTTTGGTTTTGTGATGTCCAACGCCGTCTGATGGAGCAAGTACGATACCATGCGCTGGCGATCGCTGTCCAGCTTTGCTACTTTCTGGGTGCTGAGACTGTAGGGCCAAAACGTCCGTCTTTCATCTGTAGCTGTCACTGATGGGAATTAGGCTTAAATCAATGTCCTGCAGGTTATTATGACTTGATATCCGCAGAATCTAGTGACGTAGGAAATGTGCCACAGTTGTTAGTTCCCTTCAATTTAGTACAAAAACAGTTCATGGTTTTTAACAAGGGGACTGCAAGCAGGTGGTCTGCAATCTTCAAAGGAGTAGCCATACACCATGGGCATAAAATACAAAGACAAAGGCAGAAGGGCAAAACAGGGTCTCTAGCATCTTTAATTGGGTTCTCTCCATTATTCTCTGCCATCTATAGCTACATGAGAATTCTATCTGAATGGATTTCCTCACACAGTGGCATTGTCTAATGGGGTAAACACATATTTTCCTCAATGATTAAGTCTAGGTGTTCCTCCTTATCTTAGAACATCTCAATAGAGAAATCACATGATACCGATTATCAGGGACATGTAGAAACCTTCCTTTAAAAACTGTGCATCAGGTGCACTATGCAATACACAGGCTAATAGTCAAATGTGCAAACAAAAAGACAAGAACTAGAGGGTCCTGATATTTGCATGATTAGGACACATCTGATCCCACCAAAAATTAAAGTAGCAGGAACAGAAGGGAACCGAAAACCAAATTAAAATAGACATTGAAAATTCGTCATGTTCAAAAAGGTAAACATAAGATATCTCCTATTGAGATGGAAAACTTGTCTTACTATAATATTGAGTCAGTTAACCAGTCTATCGCTACCCTGACAGTCAGGCTGGAAAACATTGAAGCAGGCCTAAGGCAAATTCTTGAAAACCAGTCTGGTCATACCAAAGGGAATTATACATAACATGGGGGTCCCTGGTACATCACTGCAGTCTGGAAATGTGAACCTGAACAATACATCAATAATAATAAAAGGTCTGAATGGTGAAAGGAATTTGAAAAAGAGAAATGGGACTAGGACATAGCTAAAATCTCAATAACTAAGCATGATGCAACATTGGTCAGGGGAAGTAACAAAAGAAAAAATCTATAGGAAGAACAAAAAAATTATTTGGGTGATAGTCAGGCATGTGACACAACACCGAGAGTACGGGTGATACACAAAGGCCAAAGTTACACACATTTTAACTCTACCGTTGGTGACTACACCATATACGGTACTCCTAGCTAATGTTTCAGTTACTTCTTCAGGAAAAAATTAAAACCTGGTTTTCTTTTAAGGAACAAAAGCCATATGCTACTTAGGAAACAGAATATCATTAACTAATGTAATATAGAAATTACGCCACCTTGAGTCACAGATCTATAATTTCATCCTTAGGTCCAATCAAGGCTACATAAATGTAGGGCTGCCTGTTCCTTTAAGGGAAGGGGCAGTAACGTGACTAACTGCAGGTGACACACTTTGATCCTGTATATCTCTTTTTATTTTCCTTCAATACCATTATAGCCAAATAGACATGCACTGGTGAAGTGTTGTCTCTTATGTTCACAGCATGAAATATCATTATCTGTGGAATTTAGTAACCAGAACAAGTTTAACCAACTGTTGCGTAGCGATGGCCATCGTCATGACCATCCCCTCACAACACAGGGGAGCTTGTAATAGTATCAAAAGCAGCAACAAACATGCAAAAAAAACAAATAAAAATGCACAAAACGTCAAGCTATCAGATATACTTGCTGTGTATCAAGCACAAAAAGCATAGACAAAACAATAGCATGTGTGAATAAGCGGTGACCCACAACACCATGTCATGTACTTTATGCACTGTAAACCTGCAGCCCAAAACCCAATATTTGGGCCTGTTTAATTTGTCAGGTTTAAAATCCTTACCCTCCTTTTGACAGTAGATCACCAGGCAATGGAAATCTGCTGTCAAATATAACTTTACTGTTTCTCTTCTAATATACAGGACCAGCAAGAACAATTCATGATAGGACCAACTACACGAAAATAAATTTCCATTACTTAACTGTTACCCTCTTGTCAGTTACTTCGCAACATCAAGCCACCTTAGTTTTACCTTTCTAAAAGTAAAAATTGTTACACTGACACTCCATATTAATTTGGCACCTACAATTTCCACTGTGAAAAATAAGACTTGATTGGTAAATCGTTCTCATTAAGGCATGTAGCCTTCAAATTTTTTGAAAAGGGCTGCATTTTATTTTCTGTCTAAGACTTAATGCAACACTTCGTTTTCTGTCAAATAAAAGCAACTAGCAGGCATAATTTTATTTTTTTAGAGCGGAGACACAAATGTATCAGTTCTGCAGAGCATTTAACATGATGTTGGGACTTTCGAAGAAACCCCTTTTTTTTATATTTTCCCTTTCACAGAGACAAGGCCCTAATTTAAAAGGTCACAAGTGTCAACATGACAGCCTCCTCCATTGTTTATGGGAAAACTAAAGATAGCATCTCAGCAGCGTGACTTGAGCCAGCCTCTGTAGCTCTCCTAGCTTCTGCCACTCTGAATCTGTCAAAGACAGTAGGCCTTCCTGTTTTCCTTCTAACCTGCAATAATTCACTCTATTTGTAAAAAAAAAAAAATTCCTTTTTAGGCGCTAAATTTTTTTATCTCTATTTCCAGATTATTAAACTACATTTACTGTGAATAATTCACAAACCTTAATAACACACATACCAGTTGTTAGAATAAATGCTTGTTGCAATCCCATGCAATGGTACATATTTCATCAACCTCGAATGAATGAACGTCTCAGTAGGCCCAGCTGAAGTTAGAACCTTCAACCTCGATATTAAAACAAGCCTTTGTACTGGCACATTGACTCATTGAATCATAAGAAGGCACAACCTGCAAATATATATCAAACCTAAATGTATGCATTTACTGAAGCCTGAGACACTTTAAAAAGTACTCTGAATGAAAGAAAATGCAGTTTAAACAGTGCTTTTGCCCAAAATCGACTTTGATATTTTAGGCATTAAAAATCAATATCCTACAATTTTCTTGCATAATATGCATTACCAGAATGTCTATTACACAATCCATGAGTCAGCCATTGAAAATATTAACTTTATACTTTATAGAAATGAGCTTGTTTGCTCCTGCGCCAAGGGAAAATTGCACATACAAATGTCATTTTAGCGGTGCAACATAACTTAAATTAAATTTTAATGCTAGGAGGTCATAGTATAGGTATTAAGCTTTATAAATATTAAAAAACGATTTTGAAAGGCACTTATTTTTTAAATAATTTTTCCATAATTAATAATTTTCTTTTTTAAAAAAAAAACCAATTATTCTTTTTTTTGTGATAATTCCACATATAAAAGCAAGCTGCATCCCTTGCCTATTATTTGGGATACATTAACTCACAAGCCTAAGCGCATAAGCCTAACTTGAAATGCGTCACATTTTTGCACCACTTTCATTTAAAAGGAAGGTTATGCAAAATTCCACCCGTGTTTAACTGGGAAAGTGCTGGCTGAATTGAACATTCCTATCAAATATACTGCAGCTGAAAAGTTTGCCTGTGAACATCTAATACAATGCATCTAAGAAAAATGCTGTAAATGTATTTATTTTTTTGCAAAAATAGATATTTTTTTTTTTTTTGGGGGCCCTATTTATATCTATTGAATGTGTTTTCTAATTTATTAAGCATTTAACGGCAGTTTTGTATATGTGCACAATTGCTCATTCCTTAAATTAAAGAGCAACATATAGCTATGTTAGCACATAACATGGTTAATTTCTGGATTTTTTCTAAGTTTCTACTTAATATTAATTAACCAACATTTTACTTAACAAACTGAAAACATCAAGAAGACCCACAAACACACATTGAGCTCATTTCAGATATAAACCGAAAACACTCAGGAAACACAATACAGCGCGCTTTAGCCATTTTTCATAAATAGCGCCGTCGCAATTTACTTACAGAACCGTTTGCAGATCCTAGTTGTAAGTCATATTTACAAGAGAAAAGAAAACTTTTCTCAATAGTGTTCCAAAAAACTGCAAAAACAGCCTCACAGACATTTATTTTCAAGAATAGCGGACCCATACTTTATTAAACGTGATGGGGCCCACTCCGTGCTTCACATATAGTTCATAGGTTGGAGTTCCAATCGGAGGAACCAGACAAGAGTCCTCCAACCGGGAGTCCCTTTTACAACCAAGACAAAACAAATTTCCAAGTCTGCTAAGACCAGGCATCTTCGATCACTAGTCTAGCTTCAAACTTCAAAGGATTATCGTTTACGATAGTCTTGTGAATACACGAGTCCTTCGGCTTTGGTACTTGCAAGTTCCAAATCAAAGTGATCCCGAAGGGATACCAAACCAAATGTCCAACTAAGGACCAAACCAAGTGTCCAACTAAGGACTGGGAGACGCTCCACTTATACTTAACTGAAAATATCAATGACGTCACCAGAAGACTCGTCTTATCGTTTCGCTCTACCAGACATCAAGGGTCTAAATCAGGGCGATAGCCAGGGCAGCAGTCCTTCGTAGCCGTCGGGAAGTGGGGAACCTCGCAGCAAAGACTTTCGGACCACGTCGACATGCAGGGGTCGATGAAGTGGCGGCCTTCCTCCAGAATTTTCACACGAAGCTCCCCACGGACCTCAGGCTTGGACCAGTACCGCTGATATCGCCCCACGTTGGGCACCAACTGAGGTACTGGGTTTTTCAGAACCGGTACTGATCCGGTAACCCAGTGGTGCCAGGGTACACCCAAAGACCTCGGGTACTTTCCTGATTCAGACCACAGAAACTCAGAGTCCAGAATTTTTAGAACCACAGAAGGTAAGATAGCAATTGAGTGAACAGATAGAAAATGGTGGTGACGTCAGCGGCGGTGCATACCGGCACCACCAGCGTACATCACCATTGGCCACTGTACCTCATAGGGCCCAATATGATCCAATGAGGCATTGTACAGTGGTTCCCGACCGCCTCCAGCAACAGCACACAAAGTCACCGGAATTACCTCACTTCCACCTGTCCCTCCATACAGGACAGGTGGACGCCATTTCTGGGGGGGAGCAGGCCATGGATCATAACTGCGTCACAGATCACAATTGTGCATACAGGGAAAATGCCAGTAATACACTTAAAATTCACATCATGCATTGAACTGTAGTGGCTACAATATACAGTTTATGACTGGCTCCTCACTCTTTTGCCCGATAGATTGCAACCGCTGAGGATGAATAGGCGATGGAGACATCCACCCATGTACAGACCCCTGGTAGACTTGGCAACAATGGAGGACAGGCACATTATCCTCACCTATAGACTTGACAGGGCCACAATCACGGAGCTGTGTGCCCAACTGGAGCCTGACCTGATATCTGCTATCCGTCACTCCCACTGGGATCCCCCTCTTGTTCAAGTGCTATCTGTGTTCCATTTCTTGGCAGCTGGTTCTTTCCAAGTGACAGTGGGCTTGGCAGCAGGAATGTCACAGCCAATGTTCTCAAACGTGCTGACCAGAGTGTTGACTGCCCTGATTAAACACATGTGGAGCTACATTGTTTTCCCCCAGGTGGAGGATTTGGCCACAGAGAAAGCTGACTTATATGCAATGGGACATATCCCCAACATCACTGGGGCAATTGATGGACCACCGGCAAAATGAACAGGTCTTCAGAAATCGAAAAAGTTTGCACTCGATGAATGTCCAGATGGTGTGCCTGGCAGACCAGTACATCTCTCACGTCAATTAGAAGTATCCTGGGTCTGTGAATGATGCTTTTATCCTGATGAACAGCAGTGTCCCAAATGTGATGGGCCAACTACAAAGGCACAGGGTGTGGCTAATAGGTGAGTCCTGGTTCCCACCCAGTGGATGTTGGTGTATGGGCATGGTGTGGGCCATAAGGGATAGTGTGTGGCTAACTGTTGTCCCTCGATATTTTGCAGGTGACTCTGGTTACCCCAACCTATCATGGCTACTGACCCCTGTGAAGGATCCCAGGACAAGGGCTGAGGAATGTTACAATGAGGTACATTGGCGTACAAGAAGGATCATTGAACGCCAGGTTTTGGTGCCTCCGTCTAATAGGTGGATCCCTGTGCTACTCACCCAAGAATGTCTGCCAGATAATCGTTGCATGCTGCATGTTGCATAACCTTGCCTTGAGATGCAATGTGCCATTTCTGCAGGAGGAGGAGGCTGGAAATGGCTGTGTGACAGCAGTGGACCATGTGGACAGTGAAGATGAGGAGGCAGAGGATGAGGATGAGGATAACAGAACTGCAGAAATGAGACAATACTTCCAATGACACACAGGTAAGACAGTGTAACTTCACAATCCACTGAATTTTTTTTGTTTCACATTGTCACTGCCATTCTGTGAATTCCCACTTCTATGCCTACTCACTGTACAGTTGGACAACTCTTTTTGCAGATGTTGGTGCCCAACTATTGCAGCTGGTGTGTTCTCTGCAGCCAAGTACATGTCTTTCCTATGTAAACATTACTGTACAGTTGAATTGCAATGTTTAAACCTTGTTTAATGGTTATATACTTAAATAATATGACATACTCCATACTTTTATTTTTTTCAAAGTGTGATTTTTGCAGTGCTAAGAAGAAAAGGGAGAAGTGCAATGGGCTGGGGTGATGATGGAGGAAAGTCCAGGGTATAGTTCCAGTCTATTTGTAGCACAGGTGCATTTTCCAAGGGAGCATAGGAAGGGGAGCACTGGCAGTTCAAGGTGGACAAGGTGACAGGGTGGGACACAAGGGTGACAATCAGGAGAGTCTTATTTCCTGGCGGGTGTCTTGGCAATAGTCTCTGGCTTCTGCCTGGATCGCAGGGAATGTTTCCAGGTTGGTTCTCCTTCTGCAGGGGGAGGGGTGCTGGTGGCCTGTTGGTCCTCTGGAGGGGCCTCCTGTCCACTGGCAGCAGCAGAGGTGGAGGGCAGTTCAGTAGTCTGGCTAGTGGCAGGGTCCCGCTGTTGTACGACTGCCTCCCTCATAATGTTGGCCATGTCTGCAAGCACCTCTGCAATGGATACCAGGGTGGTATTAATGTCCTTCAAGTCCTCCCTGATCCCCTGGTACTGTCCCTCCTACAGCTGCCTGTTCTTGTGCACTAAGTCCAGGACCTGGCCCAGCGTATCCTGGGAATGTTGGTATGCTCCCAGGATCTCAGTGAGTGCCTCCTGGAGAGTTGGTTCCCTGGGCCTGTCTTCCCCCTGGCACACAGCAGTCCTCCCAGCTTCCCTGTTGTCCTGTGTCTCTTTCCCCTGAAACATGTGCCCACTGCCACTGACCCCAGGTCCCTGATTGTCTTGGGTATGAGGTGTTCCCTGGGGTCCCTGTAGTGGTGGAAACACTGTTGATTGACGTGTCCTGGGGACAGAGGTATGGGTCCGCTGGGTGGGTGCTGTGGTGGTGTTTCCTGAAGGGGGGAGGCTCTGTGGTGGTGTGTGACTGTGCCTGGGTAACCGACTGTCTGGAGGTCCCTGATGGACCAGATTGGTCATCCAAATCCAGGCGAGCAGAGTCGCAGTCATTACTGTTGGCCTCTTCTGTGGGGGGACTGGATAGTGATGGCACCCCTTCTCCGGTGACATTGGCTGGGATAACTGTGGGGACGTAAATGCAGTGTTATTTCTGTGTGACATATTGTGCATGGGTGGGTTGCCCTCTATGGTTGTAATTGCCCTGGCAGCTTTACCTTGTGTAAGTTGGTATGTGGTGGGCTAGCTGATTGTCTCTAGTGTGCATGCTTTAGTGATATGTGTTCATGTAGGTTTATGAGTGGTGTCCATGCATTGGTATGGCATGCAGGGCTTTGCATTGGGATGAGTGGGTTGTGATGGTGGGGTGTGTGGGTAGTGGTGGAGTGATGGACTGAGGGTTGGGGTATGTGATGGCATGCAGGTAGGGGGGTGAAAGTAGTGAAGAGTTGACTTACCAGAGTCCAGTCCTCCCTCTACTCCTGCCAGGCCCTTAAGATGCATGATTGCCAAGACTTGCTCTTCTCATGTTGTTTGTAGTGGGGGAGGAGGTGGGGGTCCACCGTCAGTCCTCTTTACTGTGAGATGGTGTCTTGCAGGAATGGAATGTACCTTCCCCAATAGGTCACTCCACCTCTTCTGGATATCATCTCTTGTTCTGGGGTGCTGTCCCACGGCGTTGACCCTGTCCACGATCCTCCGCCTCAGCTCCATCTTCCTATCAATGAATATTTGCTGCACCTGTGCTCCGAATAGCTGTGGCTCTATCCTGATGAGTTCTTCCACCATGACCCTTAGCTCCTCCTCAGAGAATCTGGGGTGTCGTTGTGGTGCCATGGGTGTTGTGTGAGTAGTGTGGGTGAGGGTGTGTAGGGTGATGTGTTGGGGTGTGTGTTGTGAGGTGCATGGTTGGTGTATAGGTGATGATGGTGTGTGTCTCTGGTCTTGTCTGTAGTTGTGGTGTCTGACTCGTGCCAATGGTTTGTAATGGTAAAGGGTTGTGGGTAATGTGGGTGTGTATTTTATAGTGGTGTGGATGTGTGGGTGTGGTGTGTGTATGTGTGTCAGGTGTGTGTTGTTTGAATTGTCCAATGTGGTGTTTTTTTTGTCTGAGTGTGTGTATTTTGAGCACGGTGGAATGTACTGCCAATGGTTTACCACTATGGAATTTGTGGGTCATAATGTGGTTGGCGTTGTTCTGTTGGCTTAATGGTGTGGGTTTGGATACCGCCAGTTTTTCACTGACCTTTGGTGTGGCGGATTTGTGTATGTGGCTGAATAGTGACAGATTAGTGTGTGTTTCTTAATAAGGTGGTGAACGGATATCCACCGCAGCGGTGGTATGTTGGCGGCATTCAGCATGGCGGTAAATCCCACAATGAGGGCCCTTATCTCTTTAGGAAACTCATTGTGCATCGAAAATCAATCCACTGTCTGCCAAAATTGACACAAAGCCTGTATTGCAACCAAGAAATCACCACACAGCTGACCGGAACGACGCAGTCGGACTCCTCGAGTGGAAATTCGACACAGAGCCTGCCTTGTGATGGAATATTCGACACATCGCCTACCAGATTGACGTAGCACCTATGCCTTTGGCGTGTAGGCTCTCATTATTCTAATGAGACTACTGGATTTGAGCAGCAGAGTCACCTGTGGTGTGGGAGACTGAGTCCTAACCCACTACACGTTACACCTGTTGCCCGAATCGGGGTTTTGCTCCGGCTAACTAGCAGTGTCTCATCTCTACTCAAGAGCAAGGATGATTGGGCAGCCGGGCACATGACAGAATTGATTCCTCTGGGAAATTGTGGTCACTCAGATCTGATCTGTTTCTCTCATTTACGTTAATCTCACATATACCAGGACAAGAAGAGGCAGTTTCAATAAGGTTTTAATGATGCATATGCATCTTAGACAATAAAGCATGTACTGTAATAACCAGGACGATAAAGCTTGACAGGATTAAAATTGTGACAAAGACAGTAAAGCATAGAAATATTGCTACCGTATTGTCACTAGAGTTAATAGACTAATTCCTACCTAGGCTACAGTAGAGCACAGCATGTTAAGCTCTAGTTCTGCCCTTCGGGATCTCCTGGGAAGACATTATCCCCCATACCTGAGCAACGGCCTGAAGTCTGCATAAGCAGCTGTAGCGAAGCGTTCAGCAATCAGCATACAGTTATGGTCATCTGGCTGGAATCTCCCTCTAATGTGTATGGGACAGGGAAGTGATTTTATAAAAAAACAGCTGTTGTTCTGAGAAAATGTCCCTAAGTAAGGATGTGTATGTCTCTATGAATACCAGAGCTAAAATGTTACCACATTTACCGGCAACCTATCTTACTGCAGCCTTCAGAGTAGCACAGAGTGAAAGAAATGCCTTGTTTAAGAACACAGTGCTGGCCTAGGCAAAGAACAGCTAGAGAGAAATAAAATAAGACCGCAAATGCGGCTATTGTCAAAATAATAAACAAAGCTCAATAAAATATCTTTAGGGTAATGTGCACAGCAGAAGGCCTAGGTGGTCATTACAACCCTAGCAGACGGTGTTAAAGCTGCGGTAATACCGCAAACAGGCCGGCGGACAAAAAAAGGGAATTATGACCGTGGCGGAAACCGCCAACATAGACGGCCACTTTAAAACGCCGACCGCCATTGCGGTACAGACAAGCAGCGCGGCGGTCACCGCCAACAGACAGGCGGAAGACAATGTACCGCCCACAGTATCACAACCTGCCAATCCGCCACCTTTTCCGGGGCGGATTCACCGTGGATAAAAACACGGCAGAAACAGCTTTTGCAATGGGAAAACGCTCACCTCAACATACTCCACGAGGAAGGAGGCCACCATGGAGCCCGAACTACAAATACTTCCTGCGCTTGTCTTCCTGCTCCTCTACGAACACCAGCAACGTAGGCGCCGAAGACAACGGTGAGTACTGCACCTACGACATAGGGGAGGGGAGAGGCAAAAGTCACGGACACACACACGCAACACCCCCACCCCAACCCCGACCCTCACCCACTACAACACACACACCAATGCATTTCCAAACAGCACAGTAACAACCCCCAAACCCCCGGAAGAATGCAAAGACAAAAGGAAATGAGTTTATCCATTGTAATGTATCAAAATACAGTAACCAAATATATACAGATATATAAAAACAATTGAAAATCATACATCACGATTATTACTGCAGGTATGCACATATCAATGTCCGTGGACCACTGGGCCCACAATGCATGGGCGAGGCCCACACTAGATACCTGTCCACAAACGGAGAGAACACTGCAGGGGCATCAGAAAGAAATACAGGCACCTCAGTGGGAAGGGAAGCGGGGGGCACCTCAGCCGGATTACAGCACCACGCCAGATCCACGACGGGGCTCCATGCCCATTGATGTATCCTGGGGAGTGCAAAGCCACAGTCTCTCAAGTCTCTACAGTGGGTGGGTTGCCCACTGTACCATCCTGGGGAGTGCAAAGCCACAGTCTCTCAAGTCTCTACAGTGGGTGGGTTGCCCACTGCTTTATCCTGGGGAGTGCAAAGCCACAGTCTCTCAAGTCTCTACAGTGGGTGGTTTGCCCACTGTACCATCCTGGGGAGTGCAAAGCCACAGTCTCTCAAGTCTCTACAGTGGGTGGTTTGCCCACTGTACCATCCTGGGGAGTGCAAAGCCACAGTCTCTCAAGTGGATAACAGTCTCCACTGGTTCTGGAGGGGGATTGGTGCCCAGAGTGCATCACGCTCCCCGTGACGGTCCCAGTTCCGTCACTGTCCCAGCTGCACATGGGCTAACGATGCTTGATTTGGCGGTCTTTGCCCTGTTCAGCGGTCTTCACCATGGCGGTCTTTGCCCTGTTCAGCGGTCTTCACCATGGCGCCCATTGCCCTGTCCAGCGGTGCTAGCCTTTGCTGTGTCTGACCTGTTCAGCGGTGCTTTGCCATGGCGGTCTTTGCCCTGTTCAGCGGTGCTTGCCTTTGCTGTGTCTGACCTGTTGAGTGGTGCCTTGCCATGGCGGTCTTTGCCCTGTTCAGCGGTCTTCACCATGGCGGTCTTTGCCCTGTTCAGCAGTGCTTGCCTTTGCTGTGTCTGACCTGTGCAGCGGTGTGTGGCATGACGGTCCCTCAGTGCCCAGCGGGGCTGTGGCTGCCGGGGCCCTCCAGATCACTGACTCTGGCAATGGTCTCCGGACCAATGATGACCGTGCTGCCCTCCAGGGCACTGACTCTGGCGGTGGTCTCCGGACCAGTGACAATACTGCTGCCCTCCAGGGCACTGACTCTGGCGGTGGTCTCCGGACCAGTGACGATACTGCTGCCCTCCAGGGCACTGACTTTGGCGGTGGTCTCCGGACCAGTGACGATATCCGGACCAGTGACGATACTGCTGCCCTCCAGGGCACTGACTCTGGCGGTGGTCTCCGGACCAGTGACGATACTGCTGCCCTCCAGGGCACTGACTCTGGCGGTGGTCTCCGGACCAGTGACGACAGTGCTGGCGGTGGCGTCCCGGCCGGCGGGGAGGATGGCGGCCTTCTCCGCCGTGCTGCTCTTACCAGACTTTAGAGACTTCTTCTGCCCCTTCACCACCTTGGGAGGAGTCACAGCTGACTCGCCACTCCCCCCGGGACCCTTGTGAGCTGTTTTGCCAGCAGGAGTATTCACTGTCTCCCGTCGGCCACTTTCCAACTTAAGGTGCTTTACAGGGGGTGGACTGGCAGTGCTTTGGCTCCGTGTCACAGTGGCTGCCCTGGTGGCCGGTGCACTCCACACATCTTTAATACGCACCACTGGTACCTGACTTTTTTTGGCTGAGGTGCTACTACGGGACCTCTGAATTGGAGGGGTCGGGGTGGTGGGAAAGAGGCCAACGTTGCTGAGGAAGAGTTTCTGACGAACACTGGGACAGGTAGCTGGAGGGGGTCTGGGAGTGGAGGAAGAGGAGGTGGTTGTAGGAGGTGTAACTTTAGGTGATTTGGGTGCAGGTGCAGGTACTGGAGGCTGTCGTGAGGTGGATGGATGTTGGGTGTGTGGGTGCCCGCGTTTTTGAACTTTGGGAGGGGGCGTCACAGACACACTGGGAGTGGACACAGGGGATGTGTAAATGGTAGTGGGGGTGGTGAGTGCAGGTGAGCGAGTCCTAGTGCCTGTAGATGTAGTGCATGCAGGTGAGAGTGTAGACGACACTGGGAGGGAGGAGGGAGACGACGAGGAGGGGGACACAGTGGAGGCAGTGGATGTTGCTGTGTCTGTATGTGGGTGATGCTTGTGTGAGTGCCTGTGGGATGTGTGGTGCCTATATTT
This sequence comes from Pleurodeles waltl, assembly GCF_031143425.1. Classification (NCBI taxonomy): domain Eukaryota; kingdom Metazoa; phylum Chordata; class Amphibia; order Caudata; family Salamandridae; genus Pleurodeles; species Pleurodeles waltl. Next base: position 575,102,464 of record NC_090437.1, read on the forward strand.
GCCTGAGCTACTTTTGTGTGTTGAGGTGTCTGCATGCTTGTCTGATGGTGTGGTTGGGATAGGCTGGGGTACAGGGGATTGGGTCTCGGTGGAGGAAGTTGGAGGGGGGAGGCTAGACACAGGGACAATGGCTGCCATCAGTGCTGAGGCCAGAGATTGCAGGGTTCGATGATGGGCAGCCTGACCTGAATGAATGCCCTCCAGGAATGCATTTGTGTGTTGCAACTCCCTTTCTACACCCTGGATGGCATTTACAATGGTAGACTGCCAAACAGTGAGTGACCTGAGGAGGTCAATGGCCTCCTCACTGAGGGCAGCAGAGGTGACAGGGGCAGGGGCTGAGGTGCCTGGGGCGAAGGTGATGCCCACCCTCCTGGGTGAGCGGGCACGGAGCGAAGGCTGAAGGGCTGCTTTGAGAGGGGTGCTGGTAGGGGGGTGGCGGCTGTACTTGTAGAAGTGGGGGGACAGATGGTGCCACCACCACAAGGGAGCTCCCATCGGCGGACGAGTCCGTGTCGCTGTTTACTGATCCGGTGACCAACGTGAAGCTCCCCTCGCCCTCCGTCACACTGGTGTATTCGTAGTCTGTGGTGTGGCCCTCCATGGCCATGTGGGATGCAGCTCCCTCGTGCTCCGGTGCCACTGTACCTCCGCCTGATGATGCTGATGCACAAACAAACAGGGAGAGCACAAAAAGGGTGGGGGACGACAGAAGAAAGACAGGTTGAGTGCATGGCTTACCGCTACCGTTGGCGGACAATACAGACACAGCAGCCCCCTGCACTACGCCGTGCTCTTGGCCTCTACAGATGCAATTCCTGGGATATGGCCTACATGGCTATGAGTGTCATCTGTCCACATAGATGACACAGGGGTATATATACCTGTACTTGGCACTTTACAGAGGTGGGGTGGAGGGCCACAGGGCCATGCCTTACGAAGTGGCCTAGCTTACGTAACTCGCCCTGGCCTAGGGAAACCCACAGCCCTCCTCCCCCACACAGACCCCTCCACTGCGCGCAAAGTCATGAGAATGAGAGTGTACTCACCCCCTTGTGTCTGCTGTGATGCCCTCAAGCACCCATCCAACTCAGGGTAGGCCACCGCCAGGATCCGGAACATCAGGGGGGTCATGGTGCGACGGGCACCCCTCCCATGTTGGGAGGCCATCCCCAGCTGAGCCTCTGCCGTCTTCTTGCTCCAGCGGCGAATGTCCTCCCATCTTTTACGGCAGTGGGTGCCCCGTCTCTGGTGGACCCCCAGGGTCCGTACGTCCTTGGCGATGGCACGCCAAATGTCCTTCTTCTGGTGGGCGCTGACCTACATGACATGTACAGGGGAAGAAGAGAAGTCATTAGCAACTGCACCGTCGAAGTGAGTGCCCCCCATCCCTACCCTTGCCATGTGACACATGCATTCACAGCCCTTCCTACTGACATCCAGCCCTCTCCACCCAGCATAGCCCATACAACGTGCTCCCTGTGTACTTACCTGTTCGTCTGGAGGACCGTAGAGTAGCGTGTACTGGGGGAGGACCACGTCCACGAGCTTCTCCAACTCCTGAGCAGTGAAGGCAGGGGCCCTTTCCCCAGACGCAGCAGCCATTGTCTCTTCCAGACCGAGGTCACAGCAGCACTTGCAGTGTAGGTCCTCTCCTGTCGAAGATCAGGTATTGAGTGATTAAACAGATAGAAAATGGCGGTCATGTCCGCGGCGGTGACGTCCACGTCGGAGCATAACAACACCACCGGCGCACTTCATCATTGGCTCCTGGGACCCATAGGGTCCAATGTTAACCAATGCAGCATTGCGCCGCAGTCTACGACCGCCTACCGCAACGGTGTACAATGCCAGCGCAGATACCTCACATCCCATTGTCCCAGTTTAGAGGTCAGGCAGCCACCATTTCAGGGGTCCACATGGCTTCATTTACTACTGCGTCACACATACAATAGGCCTACACTCAACACACATACAGGAAGAGTTTTGTATTTGGTGTCGTGTTCTGTGTAGCTGTGGGTACATACCTGAGAATTTGTTGACTCTGTGCTCGCTGTTGTCCTTCTTAGGCACCGTCAGCTGGGACATTTGAGGAGATGGCGGAATCCTCCGGTGTACCGACCGCTGGTGGACCTGTTAACAATGGAGGAGCGACGTTTGATGATCACCTACAGGTTTGACCGTGCCACAATCCAGGAACTGTGTACCCAATTGGAGCCAGACCTGATCTCACCAATCCGCCATCCCACAGGAATCCCCCCTGAAGTGCAGGTGCTATCAGTGCTCCATTTCCTAGCAAGTGGATCATTTCAAACAACAGTGGCCGTGGCATCAGGGATGTCCCAGCCTATGTTTTCCAACGTGTTGTCCAGAGTGTTGTCTGCCCTGCTGAAACACGTTAGGAGCTACATTGTTTTCCATCAGGTGGAGGATTTGGCTACAGTTAAAGGTGACTTCTATGCCCTGGGACATATCCCTAACATCATAGGTGCCATTGACGGGACCCATGTAGCTCTGGTCCCCCCACGCAGGAGTGAACAGGTGTTTGTGGAGAAGTGTGGCTCAATGGTTAGAGTGGCAGACCCTGAAGCAGAGATCTGGCTCAAGACCAGGGTTCAAGTCCCACTTCGGCAGGTCTTGGGCTCAATTCCCCTTGACCAGATAATTCTCGCCTCGGTGCCTAATCTAATTCATGGGTGCAACTCTGGGCAATAGCTTGCTTAATCTCCACAACGGCCCCAACAGCGCTTGGATGCCTGGGGGTGCTCAGGAGTGGGCGCCTCACAGGGAAAAGCCAGGAGGGGTTCCATAGCGGTATGAGTACAGCGCCTTGAGACCCTAACGGGTCAGTAGTGTGCTATACAAGTGCTAATTTACATTTACAATTTACATTTTACAGGAACCGGAAGAGTTATCATTTGATGAATGTACAGATGGTATGTTTGGCAGACCAGTATATCTCGCAGGTAAATGCTGTGTTCCCTGGCTCTGTGCATGACGCCTACATCCTGCGGAATAGTAGCATCCCTTATGTGATGGGTCAACTCCAGAGGCACCGGGTGTGGCTATTAGGGGACTCTGGTTACCCCAACATGTCATGGCTACTGACCCCAGTGAGGAATCCCAGGACCAGGGCAGAGGAACGCTACAATTTGGCCAATGGGCGGACTAGGAGGGTGATCGAACGCACCTTCGGCCTCCTGAAGGCCAGGTTCAGGTGCCTCCATATGACAGGTGGTTCCCTATTCTACTCACCAAGGATGATCATCATCGCCTGCTCAATGCTTCACAATCTTGCTTTGCGACGCCAGGTGCCTTTTCTGCAGGAGGATGGTCCAGATGACGGTGTTGTGGCAGCTGTGGAGCCTGTGGACAGTGATGAGGAGGAAGCTGAGGTCCCGCTAGGTGATACCAGCCACCTAGCCACCTAGCAACTCCACCATACTGCCCATACTGCCCATATCTGCCCTAACTGTACATAGCAGAGCTGAGATCAGGCAACATACAAGGCAGGTCTTCACTTACAAACAAGAGAAAGAGAAAGGAGGAATCACTGCCCGCTGGAACTCAAACAAAAAGAAGAGCAGGAGTAGACAGCAGAGTCTATCTTGCGAGATCACCCAGGACCACCTATACAAGCCCTCAGTGCCCCTCCACTGCCCCTATGGAGCCCTTGCCATTACGGGACCTTGCAATCGAAGAGGCTATAGCTAATTCACATAATGAGGTAATTAATCATCAGGCCGGGGGAATAGCCTCCCCTTCTCCCCTGCCTTGGCACCAGCTAAAACACGCAAAATAACAGACTACTTTGAGGTAACAAGCATGACTACTAAGCATCAACCATTCCTCTCCACCTCATTGGTCCAGAACCAGGCCTTCAAACAGAAAAGGGGCCCGAAAGATAAAGGTAACAACCCCCCACCCCCACCACTTTCCCCGATCCTGGATGGTGGGGGCTAGCTCCATGGACCCGAAAGACACCAAAACTCTTAAAGAAAGCTCTCCTACACCAGGAGGGGCACGGACCATCACAAATGGCCAGGAATCAGTACTTCATCCCCTGGTGGGGGGAATCCTGACCAAACAGCATCCTGCCTCCCCAAACAATTTTACAGATGAGGAGGACAATGCCCGGTGGGGAGTGGGGAGAGAGGGGTGACAGTCACCCCCAATGAATTCTAGACCCAAATATTTTCAAATAATTGGAAGATGCAGAGGTCATCAAATTCCTGGGCTCCTTTGATACATAATGTTGCAAGACACATGGGCACCTACGAATCTTCCCTTAATTGGTTACAAAGAGTATAATATGCCTGCGGTTAAACACAACACGTTTGGAAGAACAAAAAGAGGTCTGTCAATTTATATCAACTTTAAGCTTGAGGCAAAATCGTCTGGAGGTCAAACGGGAGATCAGCCCTTTATGTGAGTTTGTTTGACAATTGGGCAAAAAACATACAGGACCCCCTGATCCTGGTCAATGTGTACCTTTGTGGCCACACCTATAGAAATCTGGACCAGGAGTCGACAGCACCTAAAATGTATTTGTATGCACTATTCAGAGTTAGGGGGCCACAATGGTCCAAGTGCACACATTGCAATGGTTTGTTGGAAATTAGGAGGGGTGTCTGTAGTAAGCGTTTGATGGTGGAACCCTTCATTTGTTGACCGATGTCACAGCAAAGGACATACTGTTTGGCCTGTTTGTATAGACCTGGCCACCAATAAGATGTTTGCAACAATGATATTGTAGCCACCACACCATCATGGCCAGATGCTACCCCCTCGTGCACTGCCTTAATCAACTCTGATCTTATGTCTCTGGTGGGAATTACTCAAAACCCTATGCCTGGTAATTTTACTTCGGCTTCTAGGAAGCCTCCCGTTCGGTAGGAATTTTTAGCAGGAAATGCTTTTGGGTAGGGCGTGCCTTCAGCCGTAGCTTTCACGGTAGCCCATATGTCATTCTCCGGTTTCGCTCCTCAGCGGGTTACTGCAGCAACAGTAGCCGTTGCTACTGCTGATTTTGCGGCTTCATCAGCCAGTGTATTTCCAGTCACGTGTATTCCAACGCACTGGTGTCCAAGTGTCCAAGTGTACGTACAACATGGACATTTGGTAGCGGTTCCTTCAGATCTGCTACTTTCCCCCACAGAAGTCTGTGTTTGATGGTGTTGCCTTTGAATCTCTGAACCCATTCTGGCTTCAGTAATGAAGGTATTTATTGAAGGACTGGACACAGTAATATGAATCACAAACAATCACTGTTAGCTGTGCAGGATTCGTATGTTCCAGTGCCATCACAAGAGCCTTTTGCTCTGCTAATCGTGCTGTGCAATCCCCAAGGGTTTGCATGAATGTATGCTTATCCTCCATATAGCCGCTTATGACTGCACAAGCAGCGGAGTACTGATGTTTTGTGCCTACTGCAGGTTGTGCTGAGCCATCGGTGTACATGACTCTTTGATACTGGTCAATAGGCAGTGTATTTGTTGGAACTGGTTATTCTAGTTCATATTGCAAAAATTCTTGAGTTTGTAAATTTGGGTAAAAAATGTAGTCTACATCAGTGGCTGTCAAACACGTTGTCCATTGGATCCAACGTGGATGTAAAGCTTTAGCGTTAGGAATGCTGGCCTGGTAACAGCCTCAAGGGCTGGGACTGGAGGGACAACAATAATGCATTTGCCTTGGGCTAGAGGTCTTTCTTTAATGACGGCCATCTGAACAGCAGTGAGAATCTTCTCAGTGGGAGCAAAGCGTTGTTCTGCTGCTGAGTACAAATGTGATTTGTATGCTATGGGACTGTCTTACCCTTCTTGAAAGTTACGTAGGTGAAATCAATGGCACCAGCAATTACTCTGATGACGGGATGTGTATTGTTGTCCCTTGTGTGTAAGTTTTGTGCTGCAAGCATGTCTGTTTGCAAAGCTGTGAGAATGCATGTGTGTTCGACTGTCCAAAATTTACTTGAAAAGTCAGGACATAATGAGTCATATAAAGGTTTTATGAGTGATGCTTACTCAGGAATGTAAGTTATGCCAAAATTTAGGAAACCCAATAGGGATTAGAGTTTTTTTATTGTATTTGGAGGATGTAACTGTGCGCATTTTTCCAAGAATTGTGGCGCTAGGCTCTTTCCTTCACTTGATAGCTCATATCTCAGAAACAGGACGCTAAGGAAGGCAGTTTTTGTTTTTTTGAAGTTAAATTTGTAGCCGAACTCGGCAAATTCCACAACAATGCGGGCTACCCATCTTAAATGTTGCAGCAACTCATCATCCGTGAGATACATATAATCTACATAAGGCAATGCTTCAGGGTCAATGTCATGCAATATTGAAGTCACACGAGCTGCAAACAGTGCTGGACTGTCATTGTACACCTGGGATAAATGACCAAATTTTTTCTGGGAGCCTCGTGCGCTGAAACTTGTTAAGTCTCTTCTCTCAGGCACGATATTTTTTCAGAAGAAACCATTGGAAATGTCCAATTTTGTTTTGTATTTTATGCGCACTATGTTGTTCATGAGTGCTGTGCTATGTGAGTTTTGTGTAGCATATGTGCATTTATGACTGTTTAAATGTCTGTAGACTAAGACTATTCTGTACGAATTGTTTGGTTTAGCTATTGGGAATAAGGGATTATTCATTGGTGAGACACAGGGTTCAATTACGCCCTGGTACTCTAGTTGTGTGAGTATTTCCCTCACTGGTGCTTTAGCATCGTGTTTTATTGGATATTGGGGTTGTGGTTGTGGTTGATTTTTCATAGGAATTAAATGGTAGGGGGAATCCTTATCCCTTCCTACGTGGTTTCGATATAACGTGGGTGCCTGCGCAAATGCCCAATCAATTGCATAAGATCATGCAAGCTCCTCGTGAATAAGAGGCGAGAAAGAAGGTTTGATGACTTCTTCCCCATATGGGCAGGTACGGACCAAGTCAGGTGGCCAATCCTGTTTGACCTGCAAAATATCATATGTTTACAACGCGATCCCAAAAGATTGCATCGATTGTACGCTCAATGTCTCCTAACTGTAGCGTTACTCTGTACACCCTATCAGGCGTGGAGACACGCATTTCTGCAGTTTCTACTTGCTTTCACCTCCAGCTGCTCTAAAAGATTCCAGCAAACTATTGTGACCTCTGCTGCACTGTTTATTAGTGCTAGTGCCCGCTTTTTGTTCTTCAAGAGAGCCCTCTTCTTGAGTGGCATGTCGAACTGCAACTGCTGCCACCTTCTTCTTTTTGAATTGGGGTTTCTGTTGGGGAAGTTTTTCTTCTTTTTTAACATAAACTTCTGTTTAGCGTGTGATTCCTGTCTCGGTTTCATGTACTCAGTTCTTTGCTCTGACTGCCCACCTCTTTCACTGCGTTTTTCCAATGAGTCCTGAAAGGAACGAGATTGGCATGTATCAGTACATTGATATCTGTCAGCCGTGTTTATATTATCTCTATTTCTGAAATTATATATATTATGTGGGGTCTCCGTATGCAGAGATTCTCCCCTTTCATTTTTAGGTGTTTGTTGTTTTTCATCCCAGCGTTTCTTAGTACCCTCAGGAGCTTGCTTGGTAAAAAAGATTTACCTTGAAATTGTGGTTTTGTTGGTCTGGCCCCCATACTATCTCACCAAAGCTAGAGTAGGTCTCCGTGATAATCTTTGGCAGCTCACGTTCTTGATCCTGTGGAGGAATGTCCCGAAGCTGCATGCGCACTGCTAGTAGGACCACTTCCTCTTTACAGTTACTTAAGATAATTGAGGATACTGTGGTGAAATTGCCCATTAATTGCATCCCCAAATCCAGGGCTGGGGCAGCCCCATATTCATCTTGAATTTGTTTCTACAATTCTGGTAAATTTGCAAGTGTCGATGTAATGTGTGTGATAGTATAGAGCGTGGCAAATACTGTGCCCCAAGTATTACAGTTTTCGACTGTGGGAACCATTCTAAATGGCATGCACATTGTTAATATTCTGTGTTTATCCTAATGTCCCGTATGGGGAAATACTGCTTCCAGTGCGTTTATTTTTTGAGCAAACCAAAATTGAATTTCTTCTCGCTTGGTGGGTACTTTACCCATGATCGAATGTACAGTTGCAGGGTTAATGCCCTGGCGTTACTGCATATGGTTGCGTCGGAGCAGCACGTGCTGGGTTTGTGTTTAATGTTTGCATTACAATCTGTACTAATTGTCTATATATTTTCATCAGCTCAGCGTATAAGCGGTGGACTTCATCTACTGTTAGGTTTGCTGCAGCAGGGTGAGGTGTATAAGTGGCCAATAAGGGCCAGGTAGGACCATCATTACTTAGAGGACCTAACCGTATGTGCAAAATCGTGTGGGGTAGGGTACCATTAAGCCAATTATTATGGCGGTCATTATGAACATGGCGGGAAAGACCGCCGACTGCAGTGTTGGCAGTGAACAGAATCCTGCCGGCGGCGGCGAATGGAAACCCACCATATACTGATAGAAAAACCGAACCCCGCCAAAAATTCCCAGACCACCACTCCCCGCCAGGACCCTGTCGGTGGGAATCCCGGCCCACCCCACCCTTCCACCGCCAAGCACACCCACATCCCACCCTCCAAATAATGATGCACAAATCATCTCGGCGGACAATGGAGGCTGGACTACCTTTGGCGGCTGCGACCGCCACGGGCGGCAAGTGGGCCCAACAGCAACAAGTGCACACATTGGCTAGGTCTATCACCCACACAGCTGACACACATCCAGAACATCATAAAACATCCCAGACACCCCCCACAATCCCTTGCAACGAGACCAGGACCAGAAGATGGGGAGCACCAGAGCCAGACAGAGAACGCCAGCAGACAGGACATTCATATCGACCCACACAGGAGCACCCATACCCCGTCCCCAGTTCCGACGCCATCCACCACCCTCACTATGTCCCCACCAAAAATCCTCGCTTCACCGAAAGGGAGCTAAGGACCATGGTGGACGAGATTCTGAAGGTGGAGCCACAAATATTTGCGTCCGAGGTGCAGCACACACCCATTGCACGGAAATTGGAGCTGTGGCAGACCATTGTCAACAGGGTGAATGCAGGGACACCATCCACGCACCAGGGACGACATCCCCAAGAGATGGAATGACCTGCGGGGGAAGGTCAGGGCCATGGCATCCAGGCACCACATCGTAGTTCAGAAGACTGGAGGAGGACCGCCACCAACACCACTGACTACACCCTCTGGGCGGAGAAGGTACTTGCCATTCTGTACCAAGAGGGACTCACTGGACTCACTGGAGGAATGGACTCGGGTAAGTTATCTACAATTACCCCACGTACAACACATCTGCAATGCATGCACCACCCCACCCCACCCACACCCATCTAGATCCACACCCCACCCAGCCATTACCCACCACATCCACCACCCTGCATTACCCACAACTCACTACCAGGCACACAGCACTCCCACTGTGCACAGCCACCTACCCCTGCACGTACCCACAATGGAATAATAACCCCCACCACAATGTAACCCCACCACTGCCACTAAATGCAATTTCCACCTCACAAAGGCACCCTAGAAGACCACTGAAAGTCACACCAGCACAAAATTGCACAGTTCTGTACACCTCAAACCCTCAGGCATATGTAACAGACATGTCTATGTCCGCCAACAGGCACCACCATCCATTCAACCTTAATGGAGGGGACAAGGAGTGCCACAGCACTCCAGGGAGACAGAGGCACATCACAAGACCTTGGCAAAGGACCCCTGGACACTGATGAGCAGGCAGGCCCCTTACACAGCCCTGGATGCTCACCATGCAGCAGCCCCACCCAGGAAAACACTGTCACCCCTAACACCTAGTCAAGACCAGCAGGCCAGGGGAGGCGTACCCACACAAGTGGACCTAGGGCACAGACAGGTGGAACACAGCTACAGATGCCACAGTCTCCCACTCCCAACATGCAGGAAGGTGAGGACCCCAGTACAAGTGGCACGTCAAGACCTGCGCAGGGGACACAGGCCCAGGGGGCCAGGGCAAGGTCAAGTGCCCCAGTGGGTCAGGGGGTAGGGCACCGGATGGATGCAGCAGCTCAGGACGTCATAGCAGAGGTTTTGAGGGCCTACCAACATACCCAAGACAGATTGGCACAGATTGTGTCCACCCTGGAGCAAAGTCAGAGGATGCAGCTAGAACAACACCAATGAAGCAGTGGAAAGAACACAATGCCACAAAGGCCACCATTGCTGGAGCACTGCTGCAGTTGGTCAACAAACAGTCAGACACCCACAGCGGACAAGAGGCCCCCACAACAGCCCTAGACAATCAGTAACAGATGACCCAAGCAGCAGAAACAGCACAGGAAATACCCTCCCAGGAATCACAAGGGCCAACCATGCCACCCCAAGAAGCTCCACAGCAGGTGCCCAAACGGAGTCTCAGGCCAAGATATGGCACTGGAAACCCAGCTCCAACAATTGACACTGCTACTACTGCAAAGCAACCATCCCACCCATCACCAACTACACTTAACTGAGGGCTAAATAAAGTAATATACTACTAATAGAACCCACCTATGACATCCAACAGGGCTGCCACCAAGTCGGTTTTGAGGACACCCAACCCTTACGACTTGCATCACTGTACATAGCACAGTTCACTGTATTCGACCAATAAACAACATTTCTCACCTGTAACACTGTCCCCTGTCTTCAATGTTGAACAAAGTGGAGTATGGATGCAACTGGCAGGGAACAACTTTATTGTCAATTTGTGCTTGGTGGTGGTAATGTGTGTTTCAAATTATGCAAGGATGGAATGCATATATTGTCTGTCAGTAACATGCTGCAGAGGTCCATGTCTCGCCTATCATGACCAACCCCCCCTATATGACATGGCACACTTACAGTATTAGTCACTAACCACAATTACAGGCTTAAGTCCCACACAGTTATTGGAAGTAGAGTTTTATCAGTTGGTTTCTGGAATTGACATCTTCCCCTTCCTCATCCTCACCATCACTCTCCTCACCTCTCTGAGGTAACTGATCAGGACCCATAGCACCCTCCACCTCCAAAAGGGAGATAGAATGTCTCACAGCCACGTTGTGCAGCATGCAGCAGGCCACCACTATTCTACACACCTTATCAGGCCCATAGGCCAGGGGCCCCCCTGAGATATGTAGACACCGGAATCTAGCCTTCAGCAGACCTATAGTACGCTCTATCACCCTCCTAGTACATCCATGCGCCTCATTGTATTTTCTCTCTGCATCTGTCCTGGGATTCCTCACTGGTGTCAGGAGACACCGCAAGTTAGGATAGCCAGAATCACCCAGAAAAAGGGTCAATACAGAGTCGTCATTGTAATGTCCCTTAGTCAGACAGGCTGGTTTTCTGCAATGTGTCAGTTAGTAACAGGCAAACTTACCTATGATCCATCCTCTGTCCTCTTGTAGTTGTTCCATCTTCTGTGGCACGCTACTGTTCCTCAAAACAAATGAATCATGGACTGAACCCGGAAACATGGCATTCACATGGGAAATGTACTGGTCTGCAGTACATACCAATTGTATGTTCATGGAATGAAAGTTCTTCCTGTTTCTGTACACCTGTTCACTCACTCTTGGGGGGATGATAGCTATGTGGGTGCCATCAATGGCACCTATGACATGGGGAATGTTTGCAAAGGCATAAAAGTCAGACTTGATGGGAGGGAGGTCAGCACTTTGGGGGAATCGCACATAGGACTGCAGATGTTGTACATATGCATTCAGAAATCTTGTCAGTACCTGGCTGGACATTGGCTGTGAGAAACCAGCACCCATGCCCACTGTCACTTGAAAAGAGCCTGTGGCCAGGAAATGGAGTGCGGAGAGCACCTGCACCTCAGTTGGAATGGCATGCCGATTACGATATCCAGGAGTTAGTGCTGGATCCAGTAATGCACATAGGTCCTGAATTGTTGCACGTGTGAGTCTGTAAGTGATGATGATCATACGCTCCACCATGGTCACCATATCCACAACTGGTCTGTACACCGATGGTGCCCTTCCTCGCCACAAGGGTCGGTACCTATGAGGGGTAAGAATAAGGAGTGATGTGCACACATCCATTGGCATATTTGCTAAATACATGCAGTGCATTGTTCATAGTAGTGTCTGTACAAAACTGAAACCTGACAGATGTACATGTTCATCACTAGGAGGGAACACAGTAAATCATGTGTGATTATATACTCAATGGTTAGAGGCCTAGGTGCTTCATATGGCTAGTAGGCCCAGCACTGTGAGTATTATGAATTTCAAAATGCGTAGGTGATGGCAAAATGTCTGCCCACTGTAGTTCTGCCACTTCATTGTGGAAGTGATGTAATACCGCTAGCGGTTGATGTCAGAGCGTACGGTGGTGTTGACTGCTGTTCGCACCCTCATTGGCTAACATGGATGCCAATGGGGAATCCTGGCGTATCATGATCGCTGCCGGCGGTGACGGTGCATACCGCCACGGAATGTATGCACGTTTGTCATCGTTTGCTCACTTGACTCCCTGATCTTGTGCGGACAGGTACTCCACTCTGTGTACTGCTGTGGCCTGCCTCTGGCTATGGATGCCACGTGGTGCAGGGGAAAGGGCCCTGGCCTTCACCCAGGGAGAACTGGAAAAACTAGTGGAAGGGGTCCTGCCCCTGTACGACAGACTCTGCGGCCAGCCAGAGGTACAGGTGAGTAGGGGCTTGGAGGGCACAGTGTGAGTAATGGACGGAGTGAATTGCACAGATGTGTGCTCCTGTGAGCCAGGATGGGCCTTGGTGCATGGAATGCTGCGTGCCACTGTCCTGCATGTCTGGGAGTACTGTCTGTCCTATGTTTGACAATCTGCCAGCTGTTGTCATCGTGCAGGTGCCTGACCTCTGTGATCCATTTCTGTGTCACCCTACAAGGTCAGCGCCCACTAGAAGAGGGCACATTGGCATGCCATCGCCAAGGAGGTATGGACCCTGGGGGACTACAACCGGCAGAGCACCCACTGTCGAAAGAGGTGGGAGGACCTGCGGTGCTGGGTGCGGAAGATCAGTGAGGCCCAGCTGGGGAAGTCACACTGACCCCCCTCATATGAAGGATCGTGGCGGTGGCGTGCCCAGACCTGGATGGGCGCTTGAAGGCTGCACAGCAGTCACAAGGGGGTGAGTACTCACAGACCATACTTCAGCCTGGAAGGATGAGTGTGTGTGCGATAGGGCTCATGATGCTTAGAGCAGGGAATTTGTCTGGTGTCCATCTACTGTCTGTTCCCCAAAGGGTGTAGGGGTGTCCCTGTCAGGTTTCACCTACCTCAGCTCCAATTCAATTTCAGGGGATGGGTGTAGGTCAGTATACTGCTCAGTAGTCAGGGCCATGGCGATGGGCATAGTGCACGGTACTGCCTGTTGGGTGTGTCTGCTGGGTAGGTGTATGCCTGGCCATGGTGTATCAGCATTCAGCTATTTACAAGTGTCTCTCCTGTTTTGTCTCCCCATCCCTGTTCTCTTGTGTTTGTTTGGTACAGCATTAACATCAGGCGAGGGAGCTGAGGCACCGGCAAGTCGGGAGGCAGCGGCCCATGGATCCTCCGAAGCAGAGACAGCGGACGCCCAGGGGACCAGTGGGTGAAAGGGTGAGGGGACTTCCCCGGGGGAGGCTACTACCACAGGAGGTAGTGACTCTGAGACCTCCTCTGATGGGGGTCCTCCGGCGGGCCCTAGTGGACACACCACTGCCATGAGATCTTCCGCCATCACCCATAACATCAGCGCCCTTCCTTCTGCTCCCCACCGAGTTGCCCGTGCCCGTCCACCCAGAAAGGTGGGCGTCTCCTTCGCCCCAAGCACCTCCTCCCCTGCCCCAGTCAGTGCTGCTGTCCTCACAGAGGAGGCTATTGACCTCCTGAGAACCATCTCTGTAGGGCAGACAACCATCGTCAATGGCATCCAGGGTCTGGCTTCTGAGGTGCAGCAGACCACTGCCTATCTGGATGGCATTCACGGTGCCGTGTCTGCCCTACAGAGATCTTTTCAGGCTCTGGCCTCCTCTTGGATGGCAGCCAGTTTCCCTGGCCATTCCGTCCCCCTCCAACGTCCTCTACCCATTCCAGCACCCCACTTCCTTCATCCATCCAAAGCACACAATCGGATCCGCTGACAGGCACATCAACACACAAGAAGCATGCTTCCAAACACAAGCACCACACCTCCCACCACAAGCATTCACACAGCCAACAGACACCTGCACACACGACGTCCACTTCCCCCAGTGTTCCCGCCTCTTCCGTCTCCCTGTCTGTCCCCTCTACATCCACATCCTTGTGCACTGCACCTTCACTCACTGTTACTGCTCCTCTTCCTGCACTCACCACAATAGAAGACAGCCATACATGCACCCCATACACCACACCTGCACTCACCACCTCTACTGTAGTTGACACATGCAGCACACTCACCAGACTTGCAGATACCCACCCAACATACATCCACACTAGCTGTCTGTCTTCTCCCACTGTGTCCACCCCCCCACCTCCCAAAACACTCAAACGCACCAAGACACCCACCCATCAGACATCCACCACACAACAGCATACTGAGCAGTGACCTGCACCCACTACATGTACACCTACACCCCATACATCAACTCCCTCTGCCTCCACTACCATGCCCTCATCCACACCCACCCCAATTGCTCCCAAGAAACGTTTCCTCTCCCGTGCAGACCTGTTCCAACCCACTGGCCCACCCCATCTTGTCCCGCAACGTGCCCACCTCCTTGCTCTTTCCGCTCCTTCCACATCACAGCCCACCCCAGTCCAGCCTTCCCATTCCTGTGCCCCTTCTCTGGTGAAGAAGAAGGCCCGCTCAGAGCATAAGGCATCCAGCTCCTCCCGAGCCAAACAACCCCCACCCCCTTCAAAGGAGAAGCCCACCCCCCTCCAACATCCTCACACAAGTCAAAGTCCCACCCCGTCAGAAATCCCTATTCTCGATTCCCACCCCCTTTCCATGAGGTGCCTGGATCCCAATATGGTGCCCCATTCAGTGGAGTACCCAGCACTTGTGGGAGTCAGGTGTGGCCAGTTGTGGCCATGGACAATTAGCTTTTTATGGACTGGCCATTGGCCCTCTTGGCACTGTTTTGCTCAGTGAGCTACAAATTAAAGTTTCTGTGTGGCCTGTGTTTGGGCTGCACGCAGTTCCACCATGGTGTTTGTTTTAATTTTTTATGGGTGTTGGTCATTTGTATGTTCTATAATCAAGTTGCAGTGTGCTTCGGTCGGGCATGTCCTTCTTGGTGTGGGGTGTCTGACTTGTGCTGCTGGGAAGTGTTGGGGGGGCGTTGCAGAGTGGGTGGAGGGGGTGGGTATGTAACTTTGCCCTTTCCTCCCGTGTATCATAGGTTGCAGTACTTACCGTTGTCATCTTCGTCGGTGGTCTCGGTTGTGTAGGTATATGGCAAGGAGCAAGGCTGGCATGATCAGCAGCTCTCTGTCCATGTCTGCTGCTGCACGTTTTGTGGAACTCCGGTGAGTCTTTCCTTCTATTTCTTTCATTTCCGCCTGGCTTTGTGTGGCGGTGGTTCCTGCCCCGGAACTGGCGGCGGAATAGTGGTTCATAATTTGATGGAAGGGTTGGGCCTTTCCGACGACCTGTTGGCAGACTCTGCCGGTGTCAGCGGGACTCCTTTCCTGGCAGTGGGTGGTGCACGGGATGCGTGTATTTAGTTTGGTTCAATATTTGACGGTCCGGCCCGCTCCTCTGTTGACCATTTCTACCGCCACCGCCGGTGGACCGGAATGGACCGCCATGTTCGTAATGAGGGCCTATGTTCTTGATAAGATAGAGGTATTTCTAGATGTGCATATGCTCTATATTGTGCTGGTACATTTGTAGGTATGTAGTTATGAAATGTAATTGTATTCCTATCAACTGTTGGAAATGTGACCCAAGATTTAAAAAGTTCTGTTCTATAAGCTGCATGAGCCACAACAACAAATGTGACTGGACCCCCCCGGGCCGTTAGGCCATGTGCCAGTAATTGTGCAGTAAGGGGTGGTCACATATTTACTGCAATTGCTACCTGTTGCAGATTCGCCATAATGAATGATGAATTTTGTCAGAGATAAGCACACAAAATGGGGATTATCCTTTTAGACTTCAAGCTTGAACAACCTACTGCATTAGTTAGGTACTCCCTACTTAGCTGAGGAGGAATTTCCTCAAAACCACGGAAGTCTCCATACATAGAAATGAGGTGTCTTTGTATGTAGTGAAACAGAGGTACTCAGGAGGACCCGAACATTAGAGCCTGACCAAACGCTGATGGCATCATGTGGTGCAGGCTCTCATTATTCTAATGCGACTACTGGATTTGAGCGGCAGAATCGCCTGCGGTATGGGAGACGGAGTCTTAACCCACTACAGGTGACACCTGTCACCCTAATCTGGGTTTTGCTCCGGCTAACTAGCAATGCCTCATCTCTACGCAAGAGCAAGGATAATTTGACAGCCGAGTGCATGACAAAATTGATTCCTCAGGGAAATTGTGGTCACTCAGATCTCATCTGTTTCTCTCATTTACATTAGTCTCACATATACAAGGACAAGCAGAGGCAGTATATGTTTCAGTAAGGTTTTAATGAAGCAACTGCATCTTAGACAATAAAGCATGTACTGCAATAACCAGAATGATACAACTTGACAGGATTAAAATTGTGACAAGGAGAGTAAAGCATAGAAATAACGCTACTATATTGTCACTTGAATCAATAGACAAATTCCTACCTAGGCTACAATAGAGCACAGCATGTTAAGCTCTAGTTCTGCCCTTCAGGTTCTCCTGGGAAGACATCATCCCCCATACCTTAGCAAAGGCCTGAAGTCTGCATAAGCATCTGTAGCAAAGCTTTCAGCAATCAGCAGACAGTCGTGGTCACCTGGCTGGAATCTCCCTCTAACGTGTATGGGACAGGGAAGTGTTTTTATAATAAAACAGCTGATGTTCTGAGAAAATGTCCCTACGTAAGGATATGTATGTTCCTATGAATACCAGAGACAACATGGCACAATGTTTACCAGCACCCTATTTTACTGCAGCCTTGAGAGAAGCACAGAGTGAAATAAATGTTGTGTTTAAGAATACAGTGCTGGCCTAGGCAAAGAACAGCTAGATAGAGAGAAATAAAGCAAGACCGCAAATGTGGTTATTGTTAAAATAGTAAACAAAGCTGAATAAAATATATCTAGGTTAAAATGAACAGCAGCAGGCCTACTGTGCTAAAATAACATGCATGAAGCTATGACTAAAATGGCTACACAACACCTTCTTCCAGCACATCGTCCCTGTGTGTCAAAATATCCCTGCATCGCAGTGAGGAACTAAGACTGCGTGCTGAAAAACGACATGGAAAGAAATGTCACATCGTCTGTGTCACGCTGGAAAATCTGATGCACACCTTATTTTTCCACACATCTCCTCCTCTGCGGTCTCTGCATGTTGTTACTTTTGACGCATACCAGGTACTGTGTGTAACAAAGAGACATTTGTTTATTTCCAAGGATTAAGACTCTTTTAAATCTTTCAAAAGTGATATTTCAACTTGTGCTTATTGAATCTTTGTCGTTCTGACCTTATTTTATTCAGATGAATATTATTTATTTTTCTAAACTTGTGTGGTGTATTTTTGTGGTGTTTTCACTCTGTTACTATATGATTTATTGCACAACTACTTTACACATTGCCTTTCAAGTTATGCCTCACTACTCAGTTCCAAGCTACTAGAAGGTGGGCACATGATAATTTGGATTGTGTATGACTTACCCTGACTAGGATTGTGGTCCCTACTTGGACAAGGTGTATACCTCTGCCAAATTAGAGACCACATTTCTAACAGAGGTCCCTTTCAGAAGGAGAGAACCTGTTCCTTAGAGAAATAGAGTGTGAGGCCCATCTTGCATTCATAGTTTTGGAGGCAGAAAAGCTGGCCCTGAAAAGAAAAAGTGGGCAAGGGAAGAGAAAAGAGATGGTGGCACTGACAGAGAAGCTGAAATATCCATGGGTGGAGGGTTTTGCCCCAGACTATCAAAGGGGGTGGTTCCTACATATGTAAAGGAGGATGATGTAGATAAATGGCTGGGCGCCTTTGAGAGGGCCCTCCAGATGAGAGTTGAGCCACAATACTGGGGTTCACACCTATGGGAGTTGGTCCCCAACTCTGGGAGGAATAGGCTTCTGACCTTAAGTGGGGAGGAGGCAGATTCATACCCTAGTATGAACAGGTGCTTAACTAAAAAGTTTAGTCTAACCCCAGAACAATATAGGATTAAGTTTAAGGACACCCAGAAGACAGCTACTGAGTCCTGGGTTGATTTTGTGGACATCACAGTTAACCTGTTCTGTGCCCAGGACGCAATGGTTACGTCCTGAGGCACAGTGCTGCTGTGCCCAGGACGTAACCATTACGTCCTGGTCACAGAGCCCAGAGGGAGCGCTAGTGCTCCCTCTGTGGGGTTCACCCCACCCCCCCAAGTCAGGGATGGAAGGGGAAGACCTTCCCCTTCCACCCCGACCCCCCCAACCACCCCTGTGACGTCAGCTGATTAGTCACAGGGTCTCCCCCAACGCGCTGGAAGCTCTGCTTCCAGCGCGATTGAAAGAGAAATGCAAAGCATTTCTCTTTCAATCCCATGGGGGAGGCCCGGAGGGGCTTCAAAGGGAAGGAAATTTATTTTCTTCCCTTTGAAGTCTCTCCTAGGGTTTCAAAAGCCGGATTGCTTGCAATCCGGGTTTTGAAACCCCACTAGACACCAGGGATTTTTCTTTAGATTTTTTTTTTACTGAAACTGACAAAAGGGAGCGACCCCTTGGGCAAGTGTCTCTCCCAGGGGGGGCATTTTTCTGGGAAGGCCTTTTCTGCCCCCAGGCCGATCTGCCCCCAGGGGGGGCAGAAACCTCTAGGCACCAGGGATCATTTTTTATTTTTTTTTCCTTTTTGATATGTTTTCTTTTTTTTTTAGGTGGGGAGCGACCCCTTAGGCAAGGGTTGCTCCCCTAGGGGGCAAATGATATTTAGGCCATTTCTGCCCCCGTTGGGGGCAGATTGGCCTATTTTGATGAGGCCAATCTGCCCCCAAGGGGGGCAGAAACCATTAGACACCAGGGAGTTTTTATTTTTTTGCGTGAATTTCACGCAAGGGGAGCGACCCCTTGGGCAAGGGTCGCTCCCATGGGGGGGCATTTTATTTGGGAAGGCCTTTTCTGCCCCCCCTGGGGGCAGAAACCTCTAGGCACCAGGGATCTTTTTTTTTTTGTTTTCTTTTTTTTATGTTTTCTTTTTTTTTTAGGTGGGGAGCGACCCTTTAGGCAAGGGTCGCTCCCCTAGGGGGCAAATCATATTTAGGCCATTTCTGCCCCCCCTGGGGGCGGATTGCCCTATTTTGATGAGGCCAATCTGCCCCCAAGGGGGGCAGAAACCATTAGACACCAGGGAGTTTTTTTTTTGCGTGAATTTCACGCAACAGGAGCGACCCCTTAGGCAAGGGTCGCTCCCTGGAGGGAGGAATTCTTTTAGGCCATTTCTGCCCCCCTTGGGGGTAGATCAGCCTATTTTGATTAGGCTGATCTGCCCCCAAGGGCGGCAGAAACCACTAGGCACCAGGGATTTTTTGTTTTTTTTTGTTTTACAGATGGGGAGCGACCCCTTGGACGAGGGTCGCTCCCCTGGAGGGGCAAATTGTATTTGGTCTATTTCTGCCCGCATTAGGGGCAGATCGGCTGATTTTAGGTCAATCTGCCCCCAAGGGGGGCAGAAACCACTAGGCACCAGGGATCTTTTTTTTGCGCCATCACGCAAGGGGAGCGACCTTGTAGGCAAGGGTCGCTCCCGGTGGTGTGGGGGGGCAAATTTATTTTAGGCCATTTCTGCCCCCCCTGGGGGCAGATCGGCCTATTGGTATTAGGCCGATCTGCCCCCAGGGGGGCAGAAACCTCTAGGCGTCAGGGCAAATAGTTTTTTGGTGTTTTTTTTTTTTTTTTTTTAGAGATGGGGAGCGACCCATTAGGCAAGGGTCGCTCCCCTGGGGGGCAAATTGTATTTAGACCATTTCTGTCCCCCTTGGGGGCAGATTGGCCGATTGTAGGTCAATCTGCCCCCAAGGTGGGCAGAAACCACTAGGCACCAGGGATTTTTTTTTTGCGCCATCATGCAAAGGGAGCGACCTTGTAGGCAAGGGTCGCTCCCAGGGGGGCGGGGGGGTTGGGGGATGGGGGTGTGGGACAAATTTATTTTAGGCCATTTCTGCCCCCCCTCGGGCCGGCTGATCTAGAGGCCAAAATCCACAGGTAGGCACTGTTTTCTATTAAAAAATGTGATGTGTCCAAGTTGTGTTTTGGGTCATTTCCTGTCGCGGGCGCTAGGCCTACCCACACAAGTGAGGTATCATTTTTATCGGGAGACTTGGGGGAACGCTAGGTGGAAGGAAATTTGTGGCTCCTCTCAGATTCCAGAACTTTCTGTCACCGAAATGTGAGGAAAATGTGTTTTTTTAGCCACATTTTGAGGTTTGCAAAGGATTCTGGGTAACAGCACCTGGTCAGAGCCCCACAATTCACCCCATCTTGGATTCCCCTGGGTTTCTAGTTTTCAGAAATGTGCTGGTTTGCTATGTTTCCCCCGGTGCCGGCTGAGCTAGAGGCCAAAATCCACAGGTAGGCACTGTTTTCTATGAAAAAATGTGATGTGTCCACGTTGTGTTTTGGGCCATTTCCTGTTGCGGGCGCTAGGACTACCCACACAAGTGAGGTTTCATTTTTATCGTGAGACTTGGGGGAACGCTAGGTGGAAGGAAATTTGTGGCTCCTCTCAGATTCCAGAACTTTCTGTCACCGAAATGTGAGGAAAATGTGTTTTTTTAACCAAAATTTGAGGTTTGCAAAGGATTCTGGGTAACAGAACCTGGTCAGAGTCCCACAAGTCACCCCATCTTGGATTCCCCTCGGTATCTAGTTTTAAAAAATGCACAGGTTTGGTAGGTTTCCTAGGTGCCGGCTGAGCTAGAGGCCAAAATCTACAGGTAGGCACTTTGCAAAAAACAGCTCTGTTTTCTTTCAAAAAATGGGATGTGTCCACATTGTGTTTTGGGGTGTTTCCTGTCGCGGCCGCTAGGCCTACCCACACAAGTGAGGTATCATTTTTATCGGGAGACTTGGGGGAGCGCTGGGTGGAAGGAAATTTGTGGCTCCTCTCAGATTCCAGAACTTTCTGTCACCGAAATGTGAGGAAAATGTGTTTTTTTAGCCAAATTTTGAGGTTTGCAAAGGATTCTGGGTAACAGAACCTGGTCAGAGCCCCACAAGTCACCCCATCTTGGATTCCCCTAGGTCTCTAGTTTTAAAAAATGCACAGGTTTGGTAGGTTTCCCTAGGTGCCGGCTGAGCTAGAGGCCAAAATCTACAGGTAGGCACTTTGCAAAAAAAAGCTCTGTTTTCTTTCAAAAAATGGGATGTGTCCACATTGTATTTTGGGGTGTGTCCTGTCGCGGCCGCTAGGCCTACCCACACAAGTGAGGTATCATTTTTATCGGGAGACTTGGGGGAACGCTGGGTGGAAGGAAATTTGTGGCTCCTCTCAGATTCCAGAACATTCTGTCACCGAAATGTGAGGAAATGTGGTTTTTTTAGCCAAATTTTGAGGTTTGCAAAGGATTCTGGGTAACAGAACCTGGTCAGAGCCCCACAAGTCACCCCATCTTGGATTCCCCTAGGTCTCTAGTTTTAAAAAATGCACAGGTTTGGTAGGTTTCCCTAGGTGCCGGCTGAGCTAGAGGCCAAAATCTACAGGTAGGCACTTTGCAAAAAACAGCTCTGTTTTCTGTGATGTGTCCACGTTGTGTTTTGGGGCATATCCTGTCGCGGGCGCTAAGCCTACCCACACAAGTGAGGTACCATTTTTATCGGGATACTTGGGGGAACGCTGGGTGGGAGGAAATTTGTGGCTCCCCTCAGATTCCAGAACTTTCTTTCACCGAAATGTGAGGAAAATATGTTTTTGTAGCCAAATTTTGAGGTTTTCAAAGGATTCTGGGTAACAGAACCTGGTCAGAGCCCCACAAGTCACCCCATCTTGGATTCCCCTAGGTCTCTAGTTTTCAAAAATGCACAGGTTTGGTAGGTTTCCCTAGGTGCCGGCTGAACTAGAGGCCAAAATCTACAGATAGGCACTTTGCAAAAAAACAGCTCTGTTTTCTGTAAAAAAATGGGATGTGCCCACTTTGTGTTTTGGGACATTTCCTGTTGCGGGCGCTAGGACTACCCACACAAGTGAGGTATCATTTTTATTGGGAGACTTGGGGGAACGCTGGGTGGAAGGAAATTTGTGGCTCCTCTCAGATTCTAGAACTTTCTGTCACCGAAATGTGAGGAAAATATGTTTATTTAGCCAAATTTTGAGGTTTGCAAAGGATTCTGGGTAACAGAACCTGATCAGAGCCCCACAAGTCACCCCATCTTGGATTCACCTAGGTCTCTAGTTTTAAAAAATGCACAGGTTTGGTAGGTTTCCCTAGGTGCCGGCTGAGGTAGAGGCCAAAATCTACAGGTAGGCACTTTGCAAAAAACAGCTCTGTTTTCTGTGATGTGTCCACGTTGTGTTTTGGGGCATATCCTGTTGCGGGCGCTAGGTCTACCCACACAAGTGAGGTATCATTTTTATCGGGAGACTTGGGGAAACATAGAATAGCAAAACAAGTGTTATTGCCCCTTGTCTTTCTCTACATTTTTCCCTTCCAAATGTAAGACAGTGTGTAAAAAAGACGTCTTTTTGAGAAATGCCCTGTAATTCACATGCTAGTATGGGCACCCCGGAATTCAGAGATGTGCAAATAACCACTGCTTCTCAACACCTTATCTTGTGCCCATTTTGGAAATACAAAGGTTTTCTTGATAGCTATTTTTTATCTTTATATTTCAGCAAATGAATTGCTGTATACCCGGTATAGAATGAAAACCCACTGCAGGGTGCAGGTCATTTATTGGCTCTGGGTACCTAGAGTTCTTGATGAACCTACAAGCCCTATATATCTCCACAACCAGAAGAGTCCAGCAGACGTAACAGTATATTGCTTTCGAAAATCTGACATTGCAGGTAAAAGTTACAGAGTAAAACGTGGAGAAAAATTTATGTTTTTTTCACCTCAATTTCAATATTCTTCTTTTTCAGTTGTTATTTTCTATAAGAAACCCTTGTAGGATCTACACAAATGACCCCTTGCTGAATTCAGAAGTTTGCCTACTATTCAGAAATCTTGTGGTTTCTGGGATCCAGCATTGGTTTCATGCCCATTTCTGTCACTGACTGGAAGGAGGCTGAAAGCACAAAAAATCGTAAAAATGGGGTATGTCCTAGTAAAATGCCAAAATTGTGTTTAAAAATAGGGTTTTCTGATTCAAGTCTGCCTGTTCCTGAAAGCTGGGAAGCTGGTGATTTTAGCAGCGTAAACCCTTTGTTGATGCCCTTTTCAGGGAAAAAAACCACAAGCCTTCTTCTGCAGCCCCTTTTTCCCATTTTTTTGAAAAAAACTAAATTTTCACTGTATTTTGGCTAATTTCTTGGCCTCCTTCTGGGGAACCCACAAAGTCTGGGTACCTCTAGAATCCCTAGGATGTTGGAAAAAAAGGACGCAAATTTGGCTTGGCTAGTGTATGTGGACAAAAAGTTATGAGGGCCTAAGCGCGAACTGCCCCAAATAGCCAAAAAAAGGTTCGGCACAGGAGGGGGAAAACGCCCGTCAGCGAAGGGGTTAAGGCAATAGTGGGCTGGATACAGGGAAACAAGGACAACCTTTGAGGGGCTCTAATTTGATCAACCTCAGTGAGCTGGGGGAGGCAACAGATGACTGGTTAAGAACCAGAGTTGACCAGGACCCTAGGGGGTGACCAAATAAATGGAGGACATGGTTCTTCTCAAGGGAAAAACCAAGGAAAAGATGAAAAAATCCAAGGAGTCCTCACAAGAGTCCCCAAAACCTTCTCAGGGTAGGAGAGTCCCGAGCCATGCCACATCTAAGTAGAAGGGGTTCCAGGAGAAACATTATTATCCTGTTAATTCAGGAAAGTTTCAAGAGCTTTCTAAGGCCGGTAAGTGTTTTGAGTGTCATCAGCCTAGGCACAATAGAGGGGGTGCTCTCTGCTTCAAGAAGTCCCCCACTGGTGGGCAGACCCATTGGATTTCTCATGTAGGTGTTTTGGTGGAAGTTGGCCCAGGTCTGGGATCAGGGTACACAGAGGTCACCTTAGTGTCTGTGGGTGGGGTAGATTTTGCAACTTTGGCTTCCATACCTCCCAGCATGGAGAGGTATAGGCAAAAGCATAATGTCAATAGGGCTGAGGTGGAAGCTCTGAGAGATACAGAAGCTAGTGTGGCAATGGTCATAGAAAAGCTGGTTTCTCCAGAGCAGGTCTCACCTGGTGTCTCCCACCAAGTGACCTATGCAAATAGCAGAACCACACTCCATCCCATGACGATCCTAGAATAGGGAGGTCTGACTGGCCCCAAGAAAGTAGCAAATGGCTCCTGCCCTCCCAGTAGAATGTTTCCTGGGAAATTATCTGGAAGCATCTGAATGGTCAGAGGTGGAAAGAAGGGTCCATGCGCAGATGCTGGACCTACCTGAATGGGTGTGTGCTGTGACCACGTCACAGGCAGCACAACAGGGAAGTGTTGGACACTTGGACCCTGGAACAATCGACCGAGCCTCCAAGAACAAGAGAAAGGGCACTGGTTCTGGCTTGCCAACCCCACCAAGTACAAACAACCAGGAGGAACCCAAACCTGAAGAGGAGGATCTGACCTCTGAGGGAGGGTCCCTTCTCCTGCAAGCTTTGTCTGACTTGGCAGAGCTACAAGGGGCATGTGGGCCCACCATAGAGGAATTGAGCCAGGGACAAGGAGAGTGCCCCACTCTTGAGAGCCTGAGGCAGACTGCCTCCAGGTGAGAACAATGGGATCTCAGTGGGTCCCACAAGGTTTATTAGAAGGATGGCGTTCTCTACACGGAGGCCAGGGAACCCAAACCAGGGACAACCAAGAGAGTGGTGGTCCCCCAGAAGTATAGAGAGTTCCTCCTAACATTAAACCATAATATTCCCTTAGCTGTACATTTGAGGCAGACCAAGACCTGGAACAGGATGGTCAACCATTTCTATTGGCCCCATATGTCAGAAAATGTCAGAGTTTTGCAGCTCCTGTGTCTGTCACCTGCCAGGCCAGGGGCAAGGCAGGGGGCAAGCCAAAGGCTCTCTTGATACCACTGCCAGTGGTTAGGACTCACTTTTGAGGGGGTGGAGATTTACATTGTTGGTTCCCTGGTCCCAACTACTGCCAAAGGAGGTGGTCTAAGATAGGGGCACAAACTTTATGTCAGGATATCTGAAAGCAAAGTGGGATGAGTATGGAATTACATATACATTCATCACTCCCTATCATCCCCAGACCAGCGGCCTGGGGGAGAGATTTAACAAGACCCTGAAGGGCATGATCATGGGTTTGTATGACAAACTCATGAGGAGATGGGATGTTCTCCTCCCATGCCTGCTGTTTTCACACAGGGAGGTACCATAAAAATGGGCTGGATTCAGCCCCTTTGAATTACTGTTTGGGCATCCTGTAAGAGGCCCATTGTGCTTGGTGAGAGATTTTTAGGAGAAGCCTCTCCAGGAGTCCAAGCAGAACGTGCTGGTTTATGTGCAGGGCCTCGGTCACGCTTGGCTGAGTATATGAAGAAGTCAAGGACAACCTGGAGGCCAGCCAAGAGCTCATTAGACTCTAGCATGATTAGAAGGCTACCATGCCTAAGTATCACCAAGGTCAGCTGGTGTGGGTTTTGGAGGCTTTGGCTCCCAGGGCACTTCAGGCCAAACAGACTGAGCCCCATTAGATTTTGAAGCAGGAGGGTGAGGTGAGCCCTCAGCTAGTCCTTGGGCCAGTCCAGTGGTACTGGTACCCAAACCCAATCCCCATGTCGGAAAAGGAATTACAATTCTGTATACACTACAGAGGTCTAAATGCAGTCACTAAGACTGATGATCACCCCATACTTAGATCTGATGAGCTCATTGATAGATTGGGGGCTGCCAATTTACTGGGTACATTTTTGTGTGACCTCAGGATACTGGCAGATTGCCTTAAGTCCAGGAGCTAAGGAGAGGTCAGCATTTTCCACTCCAGAGGGCCACTTTCGGTTCAAAGTGATACCCTTTGGCCTGAGAAATGCTCCTGCCACCTTCAAACGGATGCTGACAAGAGTCTTGTCTGGGTTGGAATCTTTCAGTGCAGCTTATCTAGATGATATTCATTTCCACCTGGGAAGATCACCTGGTCTACCTGAAAGAAATGCTTCAGGCCCTGCTCCAAGCAGGCCTGACTATCAAGGCAAGCAAGTGCCAGATACAGCAGAGTTCAGTGGTGTACCTGGCCACCTTGTTGGTGGGGGCCATGTACAGCCTCACCTGCCCAAGATCCAGACTATTCTGGATTGGGAGGCTCCTAAAACCCAAACTCAGGTCTGGGCTTTCTTGGCCTCATTGAGTACTACAGGAGGTTTGTTCAAAGTTATGGGACCATAGTGGCCCCTCTGACAGAACACACCTCAAAGAAACAGCCCAAGAAAGACAGTTAGACCCCAAACTGTCAAAAAACCTTTCACACTCTGAAACAGGCTATGTGTTCAGCACCAGTGTGACTGGCCCCTGACTATAGCAAAGAGTTTACAGAGCAAACAGATGTTTCAGAAGGGATTGGGGCAGTGCTAGCACAAGATAATGAAGAGGGCCAGGATCAGCCAGTCGTCTTCATCAGCAGGCGACTACTCCCCACGGAGAAGAGATGGAGTACCATTGAGAGGGAGGCCTTTGCTGTGCTCTGCCCCCTGAAAAAATTAAGGCCATACCTGTTTGGCACTCACTCCCGTGTTCAAACTGACCACAGACCTCTCAGATGGCTATTGCAAATGAGGGGGGAGAAACCAAAACTGTTAAGGTGGTCCATTTCCCACAGGGTATGGACTTCACAGTGGAACATAAACCTAGGAGTGCTCTTGCCAATGCAGACGGCCTTTCCAGATTTTTCCACTTAGATGATGAGGACTACCAGAGTGTAGGTTAGTACCCATCACCTTTCATCTGCAAGAGGGGGGCAGTGTAGGAAAGTATTCCTTTTGTCCTGGTTACCCCCAAAAAGTTTGGACAGATACTGGCATTTGCTGACTCTTGGTTGTGCCCTGGGTTCTGCTTTCCAGTCCCAGGGCCAGTGCTCTGTGTAAAGTGGGTATGCAAATTTGGCTTATTATAATTGTCTGTAGCAGCCTCTAAGTCCCTAGTATATACTGGACATGTATGTTTAGGGACCCCAGCATAGGTAGTGCACTCATATGTACACCCGCTGAGGTGCCCTGTGTCATTTTAAAGGCAGGCCTGCCTTGCTGGCTGCTTTTAAACTAAAGTTACATGCAAATTTGAGTTTGGAATTAAAATACTGCTAAAGTCTTAACTACCTTATATTTACATATAGGTCACCCCTAAGGTGTGCCATATGTGCCCCTATGGTTGGGTGCCATGTAACTATAAGCAGGGACCTTATAGAAATTGCCCTAGAAGCCCTGGTGAGGTAAAATAGCCAAATTTGTTTTTCCCTTACTGTAGTGAATGACCTCCATAGTCTAACATGGGGAGATTTTATTTTGAATAACAAAGTCCCCATAAAAAACAGAGACCTTGAGTTTGGTATCAACTTTGTATTGTTGGATTTAATATAACTAGTTCAGTTAAAGGGTTTTAAAACTCTACTTGAAAGTTGTGAACTTCAGCTCTGTAGTGCCATTCCCTGCTTGGCTAGCCTCTGGCAGCCTGGCCAGGCTGCCTTGATGAGGTTTGAAGTGGCCTGGTCTGAACAGAAACGATGTGCCTGTGGGAGGAGATCTGCCTCAGCAGATGGTGAAACAGGATGGGGGAGAGCAGCCAAACTGGCCTTCAAAGACAGGGAAGGACATTTGGAGCATCTCAGGACCCCCCCATTTCCTGCAACCCCAGGCAATTAGGTTCCCCCTTGATTAGATGAGGAGCTGGCAGGAGAGGGGTGTTTTTAGGATTTTTAGCCACACCAGTGGGTGGGCTCAGCTAGATCTAACCACCAAAAATCAGTTTCAGCCATGTTGGATTTTTGAAGAATGTTGCTCCCTGGGATTGATTTTTGCCACACTTCAAAGGAAGTAGTCATAAAAGGGGGAGGAGACTGTCTGCGATTAGACAATCAGGCCCCCCTGTTTTCCACCACAGGAGCAAAGATAAATATGGCAGAGCTGCACTCACACCTCGGAACCCTACAAGGAAGAACATCAGAAGAAGGAGGACTGCCCTGCTGGACCCCTGACCTGCACCTGGACACTGCACTCTGAAGGTTTGCACCAGCTGCACACTTGGGCTTCACCACAGAAGCACTTGGCATGGCTTCAACTGGTTCAAGAAGGGGCATCCCTGCTTCCTACAGTTGAAATATAGCTAACCAGAGTCCCCTGCATCAAATCCTGACAAAACTGACCAGCTGACCACTGTCCAGTGGTCATTTTGGTGTTTGAACCAGGTGCATTCTGGGATTTGGAGTCCTAACCCTCAAGGAGCAACTCAGAGCTTCTGGAACCTTGGGGTGAGCTGTGGATACCTAAAGGATCTTCAAAACCTTCTGGCAGAAGATCCAGAAGATCGGAGAAGATTAGAGAACTTTTGGTGAAAAGCTCAGTAAAGGGACCGACCCTCCGTTAAGAGTCAAGCCAGCTTACGTCGACTGCAACCCATAATGACTTGCAGGTTCGTCCCTCTAAAAATATCTGGAGCCCTAGACTTCCAGGACTTCACCGGGATTCCTGGAAAGGCAATCCAACAACATCAACTCGAAATCAGCTTGCTGTGGAGGGTCTTCTGATGTCGGAAAGAAAAAGCTCCAAAAAAGTGACTAAGTCCGAAGGTAAAAAGTTGACCGGGACTTTCCCCGCAGAGTATCCGAGGAGGGCTCCAGGGACGTCAGATCAAGATTCAGCTTTGGCCTGGATGAAGATTTTCGGCCCCAAAAATTGTCTAAGTCAGAACGTAGAAATCTTCACCGAGGTCTACTGCAATGTGTATCTGAAGAGGGCTCCAGGGAAGTCAGATTAGATTTGTGACTTTGCTCCGCTGAAGAAAATCTCCAAGAAAACGACTAAGGCCCTCATTACGACCCTGGCGGAGGGATAAAGTGGTGGTAATACCGCCAACAGGCTGGCGGTAAGTACCGCCAAATTATGACCATGGCGGTGATAATTCCGTAGACAGCCAATGTACCATACCAACCACCAGGGCGGACACAACACTCACCACGGCGGTAGCCGCTAACAGCTAGACGGAAGATAAAGTACCGTCCACCATATTTTGACCCTGCAATCCGCCACCTTTTCTGAGTTAGTACCAACACAAGCCTCGCAGAAAAGCATCACAGAAGAGAAAGGACTCACCATAGGAGACACATGGAAGAACAACACCTCCATGGAACCCGAACTGCAAGTTTTCCCAATGATCTTCTATATTATGCTCCACCTGGAACAACAATGAAAGGGAAGACAGTGAGTACAGCCGCCGAAGCGGGAGGGAGGGACAAAAACAAGAGTGACACACAAACGCACAACACACACCATTCACACACACACCATACACACAACTAGCTGCACACGAAAAACAATTTGTCACTGAAACACGGCAGAATATTGCAAGGACAACAGGAATGGACAAAAGTGACTGTAATCAAATCAACATTGAAAAAACTTAATCGATTTGTCAATGAAACAGATATGTACTCATGTACAGAAAGGGACACTGCCTATTCCAATGTTCAAAGTTCCCACATGGCCACAGGGCACAGTCTAAGGCCCAACTCGAATCCTGACTTCACCCGGATAGTACTCTGCAGGGGCATTAGTTTGCAAATGGGCAGGCACCTCGGGGGGGGGGGAACCTCAGCCGGATGCGGGAACAAGCCCACTGGTACTGGATGGGGCAACATGCCCTTTGTTCTGTCCTGGGGAGTGCAAGGCCACAGTCACTGGAATGGGTGACTTCCCCACTGGTTCTGGAGGGGACTCCATGCCTATTGCTCTGTTCTGGGGAGTGCAAGGCCACAGTCTCTCAGGAGGGTGACTTGCCCACTGGTTGTGGAGTGGGCTCCATGCCCATTGCTCTGTCCTGGTGAGTGCAAGGCCACAGCCTCTGGAGTGGGTGACTTCCGCACTAGTTCTAGAAGGGGCAACTTGCCCATTGCTCTGTCCTGGGGAGTGCAAGGCCAAGTCTCTCAGGTGGGTGACTTCCCCACTGGTTCTGGAGGGGGCTCCATGCCCATTGCTCTGTCCCGGGGAGTGCAAGGCCACAGTCTCTGGAGTGGGTGACTTCTCTACTGGTTCTGGAGGGTGTCATGCCCATTGCTTTGTCCTGGGGAGTGCAAGGCCACAGTCTCTGGAGTGGGTGACTTACCCAATGGTTCTGGAGGGGGCAACTTGCCCATTGCTCTGTCCTGGGGAGTGCAAGGCCACAGTCTCTGGAGTGGGTGACTTTCCAACTGGTTCTGGAGGGGGCCCATTGTACAACAGCTCCTCGAGGGTGGCCTACATGAGGTCCGCTGGCGATGACTGCTGCAGTGTGTTGGTGAATGGAGGTGCCTCATGGGAGCCTCTGCAGTTGCAGATTGCTGCTGTGTCGTGGTAGATGGAGGTGCAAACTGGGCAGCCTCTGCAGTTGCTGATGGCTGCACTTCATCAGCTAGCAGTGGGGACCCCGTGACAGCTCATGGTGGCGGAGGTGTCACCCTGACAGCCTCCGCTGGAGTAGAGGGCTTTGTCTCCTCCATTATATGGGGTGTGGATTCCTTACCCTTCCCGGCAGAGGTGGAAGGCCTCTTCCCCTTCTAGGATGGAGGTTCAGGCTCCTTCTTCTTCTTGCCTTGGGGTGCAGGTTCTGCCCCCTTCTTGCTTGTAGGTGCAGGCTCCTTCCCCTCCTTCGATGGAGGTGTTGTATCCTTACCACCACGAGTAGGTGGTGCTACCACTCTCCCCGTGGACTGTTTGGCTGAGGTGCTGGGCTGGGTCTTTGGAACCCTGCTCTTAAGGGCAGGATGAGGGGAGGGCGAGGGAAGAGGTCAAGTTGGGAAAGGGAAAGCTTTTTAGGGATGGTGGGGCGGGAGGAGTGATGGGAATGGAGGTTGAGGGAGTGGCTGTAGGAGGTGTATGTCTGCTGGATTTGGGTGCAGGTGCATGGGCTGTATGCTGATGTGAGGTGAATGGTTGTTCTTTGAGGGGGAGAGACAGGGTGGGAGAGGACCAAGAGGAGACGTGCATGGATGTTGAGGAGGTGTCTGCTAGTGAGGTGTGTGCTGCTTGGTGTGGTGATGCTGGTGGTGGGTGTTGATGTAGTGCATGCAGGTGTGAGTGTGGATGTGACTGAGAGGGAGGTGGAGAATGAGAAGAAGTGGGAGACAGTGGAGGCAGTGGATGTTGTCGTGTCTGTAACTGAATGTTGTTTGTGTGAGTGCTTGTGGGATGAAGTATGGTGCTTGTATTTGCCTGTGCCACTCTTGGGTGTTGTCTTATGTGCATGGTCATCTGTATGTGTGCCTGGGATGGGTTGGTGTTGAGGAGAATGGGACTGGAAAGGGGTAGTTAGAGAGGGGACGGTAGAAACAGGGACAATGGCTGCCATCAGAGAGGAGGCCACAACCTCAATCGATCTCTGTTGGGCCACCAATCCACTGTGAATGCCTCCCAGGAATGCATTGCATTGCTGCATCTGGGATGCCAGCCCCTGGATGGCATTCACAATGGCTGATTGCCCTACAGAGATGGATCTCAGGAGGTCAATAGCCTCCTCACTCAGGGCAGCAGGGCTCACTGGGGCAGGGCCTGAGGTGCCTGCGGCGAAGAAGATGCCTACCCTCCTGGCTGAGTGGGCACTGGCAACTCGCTGAGGGGATGCTGAAAGGGCAGTGCTGCTACAGGGGTGGTGGCTTTACCTGCAGCTGGGGTGGTCACAGAGGTGTCCGCCACCACCAGGGAGCTCCCATTGGAGGAGGTATCTGAGTCTGTGTTGTCACCTCCAGTCTCCGCCGTGGTGCTCCACTCGCCCTCCATCCCACTGGTTCTTTCGACCTCAGTGGACTCTGCCTCCTGGGTCCTGTGGGATGCAGCTCCCTCTGTTGCCGGAGTCCCTGTTCCTCCGCCAGATGATGCTAATGCACACAAGGACAGGATGACAAAACAAGAAATGGGGGGAGAGAGACAAAGGATACGCTGGGTCAATGACTGTACCAACACCACTATTGGCATACACATCACAATCACACACAGGGAACAGGCTTAAGCACTATGCATTGCACTACCAATGATATGGCTAGTCACTAAGGCAAGATGAGGACCACATCGCCAACTACAGCACTCCTGGGACCCACGATACCCTGGCTGAAATGGACTGCTAACAAGCTAGGTTACCGGTATTTGCCATACACACATTACCCTTCAGATGACCTACGCTGCAATGTCTGGCCTGGTCTAAGGGGCACCCACTAATACACATCCACCACCCGGATACCACCCCACCAGCCAAAATATGTAATGATACCCACTGTACTCACCCCCTTCTGGCTGCTGTGATTCCCTCAAGCACCCATCCAGCTCAGGGTAGGCCACTGCCAGTATGCGGGCCATCAGTGGATGCTCCGCCTGCCATAGACCCCCAGGGTCTGCACGTCCTTGGCGATGGCACGCCTTATTTTCTTCTTTTGATGGGCTCTGACCTGCAGGGGCAATACAGACAGGAGAACACCATAAGACAAACAGTCAATCCTGTCACACAAATTGCACACCACACCCATTTCCATCACCATTGGCACACACATAGCCCAGCGCACACCATGTTTATCATAAAACGACATTCCCCCCACACCCACACCCCCCTTACACAATGCTTGCATACACATCTCCATGTGTCCTTCCCACATGCATCATGCCCAAAGTGTACTCATCTGTTGTTCTGGAGGCCCATACAGCTGTCAGTACTGGGGTAGGACCCCATCCACCAGTCGCTCCAACTCCTCCGAAGTGAAGGCAGGGGACATTTGCCCAGTCACACGGGCCATGGTAGGTTCCAGACGCAGGTCACAGCAGCATACACAGTGTAGGTCTTCTCCTGTTGAAGGTCAGGAACCAAGTGGGGAATCAGATAGGAAATGACGGTCACATCCGCAGTGCCGCCGTAGATCCCCATTGGCCACTGTACTCCATGGAGCCCCATATTAAGCAATGAGGAATTGCACGGCCGTGCAAGACCGCCTTCCGCCACGACACCCAATGTCAGCGGAATTACCGTACTTCCACCTGTCCCTACATACAGGGCAGGGTGTCTCCATTTCAAGGGGGGGCAAGCATATTGACAATTACTATGTCACAGATTAGATTTGATCATAATTCGCCATTAACATTTTCCCAATACATTAGTGCACCATGTGGACTGCACTTGTGGTTTTGTTGCTCCAATTGTGATTGCCTATTCACTCTTGTGTTTTTTAGATACCTACTGCTGCAGATGAAT
Source organism: Pleurodeles waltl (assembly GCF_031143425.1). Lineage (NCBI taxonomy): Eukaryota > Metazoa > Chordata > Amphibia > Caudata > Salamandridae > Pleurodeles > Pleurodeles waltl. The sequence continues at coordinate 575,136,129 of NC_090437.1, forward strand.
AGGAGGTGGAGACATACCCCTGTGTACAGACCCCTGGTGGACTTAGCTACACTGGAGGACAGGCACACTATCCTCACCTATAGACTGGACAGGGCCACAATCACAGAGCTATGTGCCCAGTTTGGAGCCTGACCTGATCTAATCTATCCATCATCCGACTGGGATTCCCCCTCTTGTGCAAGTGCTTTCAGTGCTCCATTTCCTGGCAACAGGGTTTTCCCAAGTGACAGTGGGCTTGGCAGCAGGAATGTCACAGCCAATGTTCTCAATCGTACTGGCAAGAGTGTTGTCTGCCCTGGTAAAGCACATGTGCAGCTACATTGCTTTCCCCAGGTTGAAGATTTGGCCACTGTGAAGGCTGGATTCTATGCAGTGGGACATATCCCCAATATTATTGGGGCGATTGATGATACATATATTGTGTTTCTCCCCCCGCCAGAATGAACAGGTGTTTAGGAATCGTAAGAGTTTCCAATCACTGAATGAGCAGATGATGTGCCTAGTGGAGAAGTACATCTCCCACGTCAATGTTAAGTATCCTGGGTTGGTGCATGATGCCTTTGTTCTGAGGAATAGCAGCATCCCACATGTGATGGCCCAACTACAGAGGCACAGGGTGTTGTTAATAGGTGAGCCTTGGTCCCCACCTACTGTATGTTAGTGTATGCCTCTGGTGTTAACTTCATAGGATTGTGTGTGGCTAAATGTTGTCCCTCAATACTTGCAGGTGACTCTGGCCCAAACCTATTGTGGCTGCTGACCCCTGTGACGAATGCCAGGACAAGGGATGAAGAATGTTATAATGAGGCACATGGGCGAACCAGATGGATCATCAAGAGGACCTTCAGCCTCCTGAAGGCCAGGTTCAGGTGCCTCCATCTGACAGGTGGATCCCTGTGCTACTCACCCGAGAAGGTCTGTCAGATAGTAGTGGCATGCTGCATGTTGCACTACCTGGCCCTCAGACAACATGTACCCTTTCTGCAGGTTTAGGAGACAGGAGATGCCCCTGTGGCAGCAGTAGACCCTGATAACAGTGAGGATGAAGAGGCTGAGGATGAGGATGAGGACAACAGAACATCAGTTATCCGTCAGTACTTCCAATGACACACACTTGAAACAGTGCAACTTAACATTTCTATGACTATTGGTGTATTCTACGTGGCTGTGGCATGATGGCATTCACTTCTTTTTACCTTTACTTACTGTCACCTATGGTTTGTTATTTTGCAGATGTTGGTGATATAACAATTGTGTACTGATGTGCTGACTACAGGCATCTACATGTCATTATTTCTATGCTCTCACAATATACAGTTCATTTGTAATGGATGCAATTGTTTCCATAAATACACTTTTTCAGCACATGACCTACAAGTAGTTGAGTTGTGTTCAAGGGTGTTTATTGTAATGCTAAGAAATTGAGGGGAAAGTGCAATGGAATGGGGTGATGATGAAGGAAAGTGTCCAAGTGGCTATAGGAAGGAGAGCAACAGAAGTTCAAAGTGGACAAGGTGACAGAGTGAGACACAGGGGGGACCATCAGGAGAGTCTAATTTCCTGGCGGGAGTCTTGGCAAGTGTCTTTGGCTTCTGTCTGGGTCGCAGGGAACATTTGTGGGGTAGTTCACCTTTTGCAGAGGGAGGGGTGCTGGTGGCCTACAGGTCCTGTGGCGGGGCCTCCTGCCCACTAGCTGCAGTAGAAGTGGAGGGCTGGTCAATGGACTGGCTAGCGGTAGAGGCCCGCTGGTGTGCTGTTGCCTCCCTCATGATGTTGGCCATGTCTGCCAACACCCCTGCTATGGAGATTAGGGTGGTGTTAATGGCCTGCATAGCTTCCCTGATCCCCTGATACTGTCCCTCCTGCAGCCGCCTGTTCTTCTGCACGTTGTCATGGACCTTTCCCATCGTGTCCTGGGAATGTTAATAGGCTCCCAGGATCTTGGAGAGTACCTCCTTGAGAGACGGTTCCCTGGTCCTGTCCTCCCCCTGGTGCACAGCAGTCCACCCAGTGTCCCTGTTGGCCTGTGCCTCTGTCCCCTGAAAAGTGTAACCACTGCCACATACCCCAGGTCCCTGATTGTCTTGGGGGTGAGGTATGGCCTGGGGTCCCTGTACAGGTGGACACACTGCTGATTGACGTGTCCTGGGGACAGAGGTGTGGGTACGCTGGGTGGGTACTGTGGTGTTGGATCCTGATGGGGGAGGCTCTGTGGTGGTCTGTGAGTGGGCGTGGGTAACCAGCTGTCCAGTGGTCCCTGATGGGCCAGGTAGGTCCTCCAGATCCAGAAGTTCAGATTTACTGTCATCACTGGGGGCATCTTCTGTTGGGGGACTGGATAGTCGTGGCACCTCCTCTCCACTGTCATTGGCTGGGGTGCCTGTGGGGATGTAAGTGATGTATTATGCTTCATGTGTATGACATATTGTACATCCCTGGCTTCCCCTCTTTCGTTGGTGTTTCCCTGCCACCTTTTGTTTTTCTATGGTGGTGTATTGTGGGATTGTTAGTTTCCCTATGCTGTGCATGTGTTTGTGATGGGTGACCATGCAGGGCTGGGAGGGCTGTCCATGCATTGGTTTCACATACAGAGCCTGGCATTGGCGTTAGTCATGTGTGTGGGATGGAGTTGAGTGATGGTAGTGAAGGTGAGGGGATGTGTTGGCATGCAGGTAGGGGGGTGATAAGTGGTAAATGTTGACTTACCAGTGTCCAGTCCTCCCGCTACTCCTCGTATATAAACAGGGTCCCTGAGCTAGATACAGAGAGTAACACAGGGAAGCAATACTATGAGTATAACGTAGTTTACTCTCCATTAACATAGCAAACATAGGAATGGAAATCTTAAATTCAAATATACAATATATTTCAATTTAGATATTTATTATAGCTAATTAAACATTCAGTTTGCACATAATATAATCAACATAGAATCAACCAAAACAATTATAATACAACCCCCTACCCTAAATGAAACATACATATATGAAAACATAAATAACATACCATTAAATACGCAAAAATAAAAAATAACACAGAACCAACAAAATCACAAAATAATATACATACAAATTTACAACCGCCCAATACATGAGAGGATATTTAAACTGCACAATAAAGTTACTGCTTTGATGCTACAATTATGCATTGTAGTTTGGATTGTATAAATTTCAACATAATAACAGCCAATTCTAGGTTATAATTTCCTGATTCAAATTCTCGTGTTACAGGCCTGATGGTAGCCAATCCTGGTCAGGGCTTCAAATTTGCCAATTTGAAACACTTCATGCCAATGTTCAAGACATGCCAATTTACAAGCTGACGCGCGTTTCGGTGAGTGAAAAAAAATATAAATACACCTTCATCAGGACTTTATGATTCAGTATAATTGGCATACGTACATCTTGTAATCTGCCTTAGATATGAAAGAACTTAGATATCCCTTACAGGATGGATTAAACACTCTCCAACTTCAAATTTGTAGTCCAAAATGAAGGACTAACACATGGATATAGCTAAATGAAGCTATGCTTTCTCACTCTACAAGTTCACATGGTTTAAAAAACGTAATCCACAGGGGAAACCCACAAGGATACCAAACTGGTAGGGAACAACTTGCTAACTGTATCAGCAGGATTCAGGACATATGACCAGCACGATGATCTCTCGAGGAGCAATAATCCTCCGGCTACTCCATTGAGTACCTCAGGATGCACTATTGCCAAGACTTGTTCCTCCCATGCTGTGAGCTGTGGGGAAGGAGGTGGGGGTCCAGCGCCAGTTCTCTGTATGGTGAGCTGGTGCCTTGCTGCTATGGAACGTACCTTCCCCCGTAGGTCATTCTACCTCTTCCTGATGTCGTCCCTTGTTCTTGGGTGCTGTCCCACGGCGTCCACCCTGTCCACGATTCTCCGCCATAGCTCCATCTTCCTTGCAATGGATATTTGCTGGACCTGTGCTCCAACAGCTGTGACTCTACTCTGACAATTTTCTCCACCATGACCCTTAATTCCTCATCTGTGAAAGGGGGGTGCCTTTGTGGGGACATGGGTGTTGTGTGATGTGTGTTGGTGAGAGAGTGTTGAGTAATGTGATGGGGTGTGTAATGTGGGGTGCGAGCGGGATGTATGGGTGTAAGTGGTGTGTGTGACTAGTTGTCTGACTGTCGATCGTGTTAATCACCTGGCAGTAACTGTTGTTTGTAAAGGGTTGTGGGTAATACGGGTGAGTGTTTTATAGTGGTGTGGGTGGGTGGGTGTGGTGTGTGTATGAGTGTCAGGTGTGTGTTTTTGGGTATTGGCCAATGTAGTGTTGTTTTGTTTGTGGGAGTCCATTCTGAGCGAGGCGGTATGTACCGCCAATGGTTTACCACCATTGAATGTCCGCCTTGGTGATTCGTGGGCCATAATGTAGTGGGTGTTGTTTTGTTGGCGTAACGGTATGAGTGTTGGTACTGCCACTTTATCACTGACCTTTGGGCTGTACTCTGTTGGATTGCTGTGTGTGTGTGTGTGTGTGTGTGTGTGTCATAATATGGCAAATAGATATTCGCCACCGCGACGGTATGTTGGCGGCCGTCAGCGTGGCAGTAAGCGGCATTTACTGACAATGTCATAATGAGGGCCTAAGGCCAAAGGTTAACTTTTGACTGAGGCCTCCCGCTTGCTGTGGCCAAGCAGTGCTCCATTGCAATCGGCCTGAAATTTTGACTTTGCCCCGGTTGAGGTGCCACCAGATTGGCACTTTTTGTTTCTATGCGCTAGAAAACATTAATTATTTTTTAAAACATATCTCCGGTTCACCTTATCTGATTTTATTCGTTTTGGTGTCAAATTAAAGATAAAAATATTTCCTATGTTTATGAATAAGTTTAGGATTTTTAAACTGTACTCTACAGATGACATGCAAGGTGGAAGGTTGACTTTCCTGTGAGGAGGGAGCAGATATAAATGATAGTCTTTGGATGCCTGTTTCAGTTAGTCTTTTGATAAGGGTGGATTGGAGACTGTATTGAATGCCACTATGAGGCTGAGTAGTGTGAAGGTCACTGTTTATCAACAGTCAAGGATGTCATCTGTTGATGCGATGAGGACAGTCTTGTTGATGTAGTCACAACCCTGATTGTGTGGTGTCTATGAATTGGTGTGTGTTGAGGTTGTAAGCAATTTTCTTGTTGATGCATGACTTTACTGAGTAAGGGAGATTGGGCAGTAAGTTGTTAGTTGAATGGGGTCTACTGAAGGTTTAGTTAGCAGTGTGTTAACTAATGTGTGCTTCTACGCATCCAGGAATGTCGAGGTGGTGATGGAGTTGTTCAGGAAGTAAGTGAGAAGTTTTCTGATTGGGGAGGCATCCTTATTGTAGTTGTGGTGGGGAAAGGTCTATCAACGCCTCAGAGGGGTTGGTACTTATGATATTGGATGTTTCTTCTGGTATTATTTATGTCCAGAAAGTCAGGGATTTTCCATGGTTATTTGTGGGTAGGCTGGAGGAGAGGGTGCAGGGATTCTGTTGAGAGTTGAAGTTGCTGTAGATGGTTTTGGTTTTGTTGTTGAAGAACTCTGAGAGAATATTTCATAGTTCTTGTGAGGGGACAAGCTGGTGAGATGAAGTGTTTGATGATCGTTGTAGACTCTTATGTATTTTAGGGAGGAAGTACATTGTAGAAATCCCTACGTTTGTTATTTTCAGGTAGCTGCTCATCTTGATCTAAAAAATATTCATCTATCCAGTTGAAAAGCATTGAATAGTACTCTCTTATTTCTCTCAATGGATTACTTGTGAGTATCTGATAGTGCTCTACATTGTTTAACTGCTGGTAAACTTCAGCAAGATACATTGGTTTATCCATGATGATGATATTCTTTCCCTTGCCTGATGCTTTGAACATCAAGGAGTCATAATTTTACAGTAAGTTCAGTAAATTGATAAACCTCCTGTCATGTGTTTGAAAATTTCCTTTCTGCCTACAATGCATTTTCCCTTCATTTTCTTGACATCCTCCTCCATTAGTTCATGTAAAAGATCAGTTTTGATTCCAGGGGTCAACTGGGGACAGAATCTACTTAGTTGTCGGTAACTACTAGGTGCATCTATATCCATCCTGTACCCCATTCTTTCCATGGTGTCAACCTCATTCAGATCTATTTGTTCCCCTGTTATTTTGTGCACTGGATGTAACACGTGTAATTTGCTCTAGCGTAATTTTGAGAAATGACAGCAAAATTATGTGAGATTATGGTGAGTTACATGAGGCGTGTAAGCGAGTATTCAGCACTATTTACTTGCCAAAAAATACACCCTCATGTCCAAAATGAGCCTGCCTTTTGTGCTAAGGAAGTAGAGTTAAAAACAGCAAAACACAAATCGCCTCAATCAGCAGTTGCTCGTGCGCACTTAGGCCCATATTTATACTTTTTTAGTGCTGCATTTGCGTCATTTGTTGACGCAAAAGCGGTGCAAACTTACAAAATACAATTATATATACAAATATGGTGCTAAAAAAGGGTAAATATGAGCCTTTGTTCATTGTTCCTGTACTCCTAGAGTAGGCTTTGAGTGCCAAACTACTCATAATTAAACGAACTGAAGTAATCATATAATTTTTGGTAATTTTGCATCAAAAGAGTAATACAAAGTTATCAAAAATACCATGATTACTCTGGCCTAAATAACATTTCACCCATGACTAGGTCTGTTCATAGATTCAATCTCCATGACATCTGGAACAACAATGATGATAAAACTGCATTGCCTTTCCTGAAGAAGTTGTTTTAGTTAGTTTCCTGTTTGGATGGCAAAGTATTTGTGTAATTCCTTGTGAACTTGTGGATTTCAATCCGTAAACGTGTGAAATCAAGTCTTGTCAAACAGGGCAAAAACCCAATATATAATTCAGCAATCTTTCTTTGTTTGGAGATAATTTGATAGACAAAACGTTTATCAGCAAAGGTTTTCCATTCATTTTATGATTTCCTGTAGAATCCATTCACTTTACTTCTTCGCTTGAGTCCTTCCTCTTCCTCAGCCCTTCTTCGTCCTTCATTTCCCTTGCCGTGGTTGCTACAGTCAAAAGTTAGGCTTAGAAAGTTGGGTAAATATGATAAAACAGAAGTTGATAACAACAGAAGTTCACAAAAAAAACAATAAAGTGAAGTTATTGTTAGGTTTGGAAATAAGATCTTACTTTACTTTAAAAGAAATCCCTAGAAATTCACTGAAAACACAATGTTTAAAGTGACGTTATGGTTAGGTATGTTATTAAAATTTTACTTTATGTTAAAAAATGGCTCAGAATGAACTAAAAAAACAAAGTTTAAAAGTATTAAGATTCTAGATTACATTTTAAAAGCCCTTGAAATGTACTGGAAAAAGGTTACAGTGACAATATTGTTAGATATTAGTATAAAAATCAACTTTTAAAAATAAAAATGACAGAAATTCACCCTTCATAATTTAGTGTGTCTATTTGAGTTTAAAACATTATGTTGTCACTGAAAGTTTCACCTAACTGTACTGTTAGTTTAACTTTTGATATTTTTTGAGAATTTCTAGTTTTTTTTTATTACCACATGCAAAGCCAAATTTTATTACTATGTGTAAAGTCAAATTCCAACCATGCACAGCCTTTGGTTTTGTGATGAGCGGCATTGGACGCAGGGTCTGGCCACACTCAGGCAGACCACATTACCTGGGGCATATTTGACAAAAAAGGGGAGGTGGGTGCTTGATCCCCCGCAGCTGAGCCTTTTCAGTCCCTGTAGACCCCATCCCCAAGGGCCTTTATTTTTTTTAGGGGGAAGGGGTGTGCGTTCTCCCTCCCTGACCCTCGTGGAGTCTGATCTTCTGGGTCCTTTTTTAAATAAGGAAAGGGGACAAACAAATCACTCCCGGGGCCAAAACATATATTTGGAGAGGAAGGGGGTGTACAGGCTCCTTTCTGAGCCACTGGGGACCCCAGGGACCCCATCCCCAGGGCCTTTTCATTTTAATTAAGGGGCGGTGCACATGGCATTCTTATATGGGCCACTATGGGTCTTGGGGTCCCTATTTCTCAGGGCCTTCATTGTTATTAAGGACAGGGATACATGTGGCCCTCCTCCCGGACCCAATAACGGCCCCAGAGATCCCATCCCCTAGGGCCTTAGGTGTTCCTTGGTGGGCACTCCAGTGCTCAACTGGGACACCACCCCAAATAGTACAATAGGGTCAAAGTGAGAATTCCAGGCCCCCGGCCACCCTGCCATCTTCCACATATATGCATCCTAGGTATTGTTGAAGCTGGCATTGCTCATGCTTAGTGGGAACAGCTATTTGTGTTTGTTTTCTACGGGCAGAAGCATTCTGAGTTTCCCTGCCCACAAAAGCATAGTAGGGGCATTTTCAAAGCTCCTGCCTATGAGAGTATACTTGCCTTCCCTGCCCCAAGGCACTTTAAGGTTTGGGGAGGGGGTGGCATACCTCTTGTATAGATAGAGGTCAGCCCCAGGAGATGGCATCCCTGGGCCCCATTAGTGGCTCAAGGAGGGGAAAGAGTCCCTCTCTTCCCTACAGATAAGTATTTCAGCCCCAAGGGACAGGTCCCTGGGCCCATACAGACTCAGGGCAGGAGCCTTGTGCCCTCTTCCCTTTCCAAACAGCACTGGCCCATGGCAATGGTGTCCCAGGGGCTGTAATCATCTTAGGCATGGGACTGAACACTCCCCTGCCTTATCTTTAAATTTCTGCCCTAGGAGATGGGTCCCTTCCTTTATTTACAGTAGCCCCCGACCACCATTTAATTTTTTTTAATGCTGTAGTCCAGCAAGAGTCCTGCATTAAAAAAGATATATATTGTGACAGATCCACAGGAAATTTTCCGTGAAGAAAATAGCCAGAAAAGAAAATCTTTTTGGAAAGTTTTGTGAAGATGCATCAAACAGCACTAAAGTTCTGAGCAAAACAAAAAAGGCATTTCCTAATGAAATGCTGACCTAACTATAACTACCCAGTGGTAACTGCCACTTGGTAAGATATATGAAAAAGTGTGTTAGTAGCCTCTCCTGATTGTTTAGTCTTTGACAGGCTGAGCCCAGCTGCTCTGATGAGGTGTGAAGTGGCCTGGGCTGAGACAAAGGAGACATCTGGTTGGAGGAAATCTGCTGCATGCAGATGCCAGGACAGGAAGGGGGTTGGGCAGCCAAACTGGCCTTCAAAGGAAGAAGGACAGATATAGAAGGACCCAGGCTCACCCCCACTTTCTGCACACCCAGCCAGATAGGAGCCTCTGTAATTTAATTGGTAGAGGGGCTGGAAGGGGAGTGTTGGGAAATGTTAGCCACACCTGTGGGAGGGCAAAGCCAGGCCTGAACCTCAAGGAGAAATTTTATCCATTTTGGATTTTTATGGAACAGTGCTTTCTGGGACAGAAATATGCCATAATTCTAAGGAAGTTGTCATCACAGAGGGTGGCACCCTGTATCCCATTGGTCAGGGATGCCCCCTAGATGCCAGCCCAGAAATCTGGATAAATATTGGAGAGCTGCCTAGCAACCCAGATCGCTGCCTAGAAGCATCAAGAGAAGAAGTACTGCCCTGCTGAACACCTGGTCTGCACCACAAGAGGAATCTGTCTTGATATAAAGTTTATGGAGTTGACTCCCCGAAGATAACAGATATAAAAGGCCTACAAAAAGTCACCTGCACCAATTCTTCCAAGAAGAGCCCAGCTGATGACTGTCCATTGCACTTTTTAGAATTTGGCCAGGTACATTGTGGGAACCGTAGCCCCAACTCTCCAAGGAGCAATTGAGAGCTTCTGGAACCTTGACTAGTGTTGTGGACTCTTCAGGACCCCAAAAGTACCTTCTGAAAGAAGCTCCAGATGTTTGGAGTTATTTGGAGAATTTTTGGTGAAGAGCTCCATAAGCATACCGACCTATCGTTGAGTCTCATGCCAGCGACGTCAAACTGCGTTTCGCCCTGAATTTCAGGGTTGCCCCACTAAAGCCCAGGAGCTCTTCACTGTTCATGCAAAGAACCAAGACCTCTGGGAATTACTAAGGCCTCACACTGAATCAAGCTGCTGTTGTCAAACAACAAGCTGCCTGCTGGGGAGACTCGCTCATGGTCAAGAGAAAAAGAACCAAAAAAGTGACTAAATGCAAAGGTGACATTTCGAATGGGGCCTACCGCTCAGTGAAGCTGACCCGTTCTCAGATGTGGTGGGCCTTAGACATTGACTTTGCCCCAGTAAGTTGCGACCACATAGCCTTGGTTGGCGATTTTCACTTTTTGGTGCTAGAAAGCAGATTTGAACAATTAGGCCCTCATTATGACCCTGGTGATCAGCGGTAATATGGTGGAAATATATTGTGGAAAGTACTGGAAACAGTCTGGTGGTACTTTCCACCATATTATGACATTGGTGGTTTGGCTGAAGCCAAACCGTCAATGTACCACACCCACTGCCATGGCGGTAACGGCCGCCGGACTGGAGATATCAATCTCCAGCCCAGCGGCCGTCACTGTACCATCTGCGGGATAATGACCCCGCCTACCGCCATTATTTTCGTGGCTTCCTTAACGCCACGGAAACCATCAAGTAAGCACTATCAGTGACAGGAAATCCCTTCCCTGTCACTGATAGAGGACTTCCCCACACCCACCCCCACCCCTTCCCCAGATTTCCCCGACTCCCCTTTCCTCTCCAGACCTCCCCTTCATTCATGCCCCTCCCTTTACACATGCACACATGCATACACACACACACCTATTCCCACATTCATCCACTCATGCATACATCTATTCACACACACATCCGCACACATTTTCATACATACACACAGACACGCATTTACTGAACACAACATACACGCACTCACACATCCATCCATACATGCACACACATTCGACATGGAACACACAGCCGCATACACACACACACAAACATTCTCACACACCCTCACACACACACACAACCCCCCAACACCCCTGTTGGAGCACCAACTTACCTGTGTTTAGGGGGTCCTCCGGCAGGAGACAGGAGGGGGTGCTGCTGCCAGAAGCAGCGTCTGCCAGCAGAACACCGCCAGGCCGTATTATTTCTCATAATATGGCTGGCGGCGGCCTTCTGGTGGAAATCCGGCTGTGGTCATAATACGGCAGACAACTGGTAGCCTCGGGAGCGGTCGTTTGGCGGCCGTAGCTGCAGCGGTAGGCGGTTTTTACCGCCAATATCATAATGAGGGCCTTAATCAAACTGTAGTTGGATTTTTATTGTGTGTTGTGTTTTACTTACTGCTTTGTACATAATAAATCTTTTACACACCTGTCTTGTAAATTAATCCTGCCTGCTAATCAGCCAAGCTACCAAGGGTTGAGCAAGGATGATTTTATTGAGACTTTGACTGGACTTTGTGATTGTGGTGTTACTGCTGGCTGTTGGTACCCACCTGCACCAAATAATGTTCCACTTTCCAACACTACCATAGCTGGGAACAGTGGAATAAGATACCTACAAAGAAGGAGCATAAAGTGAAAATAAACATAAAGGGACAGTGACAAACTATCAAAAAGTGAAAAAGAATGGTTAGGTAGGAGTAGGGTAGAGTAAAACAAAATGGCAATGCTCTCATTCAATGTGGACTGCTGTTTACATTATTTTTTGGACGCTAAAGACATCTCTGATGGCACTTTTTTTACACAATGCACAGGAGACTCATTTCACGCAGGTCAGCATAATTTTCTAGTAATCTAGTGTAATTACTCAAAAGGAAATTATGCAAATTTTATGGTACACTACACATTATTGATAAAAATCTAGACAAAGCAAATCAATACATCAATAGTAGGAACTCATCTAAAAAAAGACAGTTGCCACTGGGGCTAATACACAGTCTCTTGTGTAGTTGCAACCATGTCCTCGCATGTTTCTCCACTAAGGCTGACTTCAAGAGAAACACCACACATCAATCCCACAGGTCCAACAAGATGCAAACTAGCTAGATGTCACTGAAACTGCAAAAATGACTATATCTCATTGGTCCCAGCAGAGACAATTCTTCCACAGGTGAGTAAAGGTAGGCACCTTCACCTCTATCCACTTCAGTAGCAATGAAAGTGCATAACTAACACTTGAACCTTCATTAGTAAAGACTGGAAAAAGCCTAGAACTGCAAAAAGAGTCATAGGTGTAGAGTGAAGATGCTGGCAGCACCCCTATTAACCACTGTATGACTCTACCCCTTAAGACAATGTAAACTAAATGAGTGTGCATGAATGCGATGGAGTGACTACAAAAGCAGAGCAACAGAGTCTTGCACACAGGCATGCAATAATGATGTGCAAAGTGAGTAACATAAATCATGGTTCTGCAAATACCATTTATGCCAGAAGATGGTCAGTCCATGGTCACCCCCAAGAAGGAGCCACCACAATGGATAGCACTCGTATGAGAAAGGAAAGTCCAAGGACAGGCTGTAGGCATGTTCATGCACATGAGCCATGTTGCCAACTGGTAGGGCAAACAACAGGAATTACTACTGTTGCCAACCAGTGCTGCCTGTGTATACCTAATTACAGACCATTCCACGTTTGTGTGCAGAATCTGGTTCCAATGCAAAATTATGTTCATCCTTATCCTGAGTGAATGGAATTACAAGAAAAGGCAGAATTTCAGCTCCAGTCAGACATTAACCCATAACTTGTAGCCTGAAAGTGAGATACCTCAGAAATCAAGAGAGACTGCCAGGCGAACATACTGTATAAAGAGAACTCAGATCGTCACTGACTTACATATTAGATGCAGCCTCTGGTGTGATCAGACTGCTGAATTCAGGGATGTATTGCTAGGACCAATCACTGTAAACAAAAGGTATTGACCAGTGAAAAGTAGCACACCTTACTGAGCTTAGATGTATGTATTTGCCAGGATCCAAACGTATGACATGCACAGTAGCTCATCTCACTGCAGCAAGTTTTTAATGCTCAAAAAGGATAACATTAGGCTGCGACACCACCCAGAAACCAGCACACATGTATGAAGAGCACAACTGATACTAGGGCAACCTACTCGGATAATCAGGCAGACCAAAGACAAATCGCCCAGTCAGGGCTTTTGAACACACAACCGTTAAGGAGCAGAGCAAAAGTGCATATCGCACTGCAAAATCTAATGGCATTCATACTTATAAAGTGTACCAATGGAATTTCTATTGAAGGTGGCATGCCAGCACTAGTTCACAACCTACCAACATCAGCGACATAATCCCAGAAACATATTTGCTCTTCAATGAGTTCACATATATCTATCTTTAAATTAACTTCATTTCCTATCGGGTTCTATTTTGAATTCCTACATCCATCATGTAGTATGGGAGTGTGTGAAAGTACCTGGCAATAGCCTTACTCCAAAGCTAAACAAGAGTATATTTACAACTGCTTTTTTGGTCTTTTGGCCTCTATTAACTTTAGAAGTGTGGGTTGTGAAGAACAATGGGCTTTTTCTTTGGAGAGTGGATCGTCAGATTAGCATGTCCCTTTCTAAACTCACCTCTTACCTATCCCTCAACCTGTCCTTACTCATCCATGAATGCCTCCCATTCTGAAATATATATTCTCCATTTTACCACCTACCTCTCCCCCTTGCCCCGCTGACATTTAGTACTAAATAGTAAACTTACATGGGGGGAAATCTCTCAATAGAGAAGATAAGAGAAGCGGAGTTTTACACCCAAAGGTTGGTGAATTGCATCTTGTAGTAAATAATCATTCTGTAGTACTACTGTTTGTAGTCGATATTACAATTTGTGAACTGGGCCTCAGTATTTTGACAGGATCAAGCAAACAGCATGCTGGACCCTCCATCACTGCTCCATGCCAACAGCTCTACAAGTGGATGGCAAAGCAACACTGAACAACAAGCTCATTGAAGCAGAACCTTAAGGAGCGCTCTAACAGAAGTTAGACAATATCCCGCAACTATGATGATGATGGTGATGGGATAGGCAGCTGGGGATAGGCAGATATAATTTAGTCTATTTCCGTTTTAATATATTTCTCAAAGATTCTATAAGCATCACACGATTTGTTTCAGTGTAGCCTTTTTGAATATGGCATATTGGAGGTAGAACTGATATGATCATTGGCATCTCTGAAACTACTCTCTTGGAAATCTTTTCGAATACAACCCTTGAGGTTTCTGTTGTGCACAGACGCTCATCTACTATTGTACAAATCTCCTAAAGTGATTTATTTGGACTGTAGTGTCTGTAATATCCTGTCAATTTCACTACACACAATAATCAGAATGAAGGTCCTCAAAGAATGGCTCAACAAGGAATTTATTGATGTCTAACTCAAAGGTTTCTTTAGAAACTCCATCTGGCACAGTCCTCAAACAAATAACAGGACTAACATTATCATAAAGCAATCGAACAGAAATGCTGGCAGTGACAAGGGGAGATTAACTTGCTCATCGGTTATATGTCCTGTCATTTCGTGCGTTGTATTAAAAAAATCATGTCAGATCTACAAAGGATACACGTGACAGTGAGTCATTGCAAATCACTAACTGCACACCACAGAATAAATTGAAAGCTCATCTTTATTTTTCTATTTTGCACAGTTTGACCATGAATAATTTTCTATTTTTCCAACGAATATGTATAATAAGTTTAGAAAATGTAAGCGCAGCCACGCATGATTGCCTTTAAACACTGGCTAATTTATGTCACGACAGATCTGTTGGATGGATCAGGTCAATACTATTTCTTCTGTAATGATTTGGTCCGGCCCTGGTAGTGTGAACAGTGCGAGGCTAAACCTCATATGGATGCAGTCTGTTCGGCATGAAAAGGACATTTCCAAGAATTAATGTATTCACTGTGACTCATGGTTACAAGAGCATCAATGATAACATGGAAAACTAAATTGTGATAATAATGGTTAGTAAATGTGTTTTACAAGAACAACAATGGGGAGCCAAATTGGCACAGTCTGTATTCAGAAAGAGAATTAGAGCATTAGAAAAGAAGGAAATACCTTTGAAATGTCAGGATTACCATCTTTCATCGATTCAGCTCATTGGTTACGCCTGGGCCAGGCTTTACTAGAAGAACGAACTCAAGGTCGAAATACCAGTTTTCAATATATTACAATTAGGAGGAACCCTCTTCCAGACCTTACATTTGCTATCTGAGAATAGAAACCTTTTTGAAAGCAGACAATATAGGTGTTGCTTCAAAAAATGCTTACCATATGGGAACAAATCCAGGAGAGCAGACAGTGATCCCTACCGCGATTGGCAAATGGAAGCCAAATAGTAAGCTGTTGCAGACAGACAGCGTACCCTTTCTCAACCAGATACCACGTCCCCCTTGAGGTGTTGGAATTTGATCAATTGTTTGTGACTGCAATTGAACTTGAAAAGCATTATATTAAATTTCAGCTACCCTGGCGGTAAATCCCGCTATCTGCTGTGCAGAAGTCCGCCAACATACCGCTGCGGCTACGGACTTCTGCTACAGGTATTACGACCCACAGCTCAGAAACCGACACAATACAGACACCCCCACAACTCCGCCACACCAAAGGTCAATGATAAACTGGCGATACCAAAACAGACACCGTCACGCCAACAGGAATATGCCCACAGTATCACGACCCACGAATCAACGCGGCGGTCATTCAACCATGGTAAACCATTGGCCGTACACACCGCTGTGCTCAGAATACACACACACTAACAAAACACAACCATATTGGACAATTCGAAATACACATACCTGATACACATACACACACCACACACTCAATCCAATATAAAGCACACACCCACATCACTCACAAAATCTTACAACCAAACATTTGAAAGAAGGACAGAGAGAGAGAAACTACCTAAAACAACACCAGCATCCATAGACACACAACACATCCCCTCACACATCACAACAGACACCACCTCACACATCACCCACACCACATCATGGCACCTCAAAGACACCCCAGGTTCTCTGAGGAGGAGGTCAGGGTCATGGTGGAGGAAATCGTCCGGGTAGAACCACAGCTATTCGGATCACAGGTGCAGCAGACATCCATTGCAAGGAAGATGGAGCTATGGCGCAGAATTGTCGACAGGGTTAACGCAGTGGGACAGCATCCAAGAACACAGGATGACATCAGGAAGAGGTGGAATGGCCTTCGGGGGAAGGTACGTTCCGTGGTATCCAGACACCAGATTGTTGTACAGAGGACTGGCGGTGGACCCCCACCTCCTCCCCACAACTGACAACATGTTAGGAGCAAGTCTTGGCGATCATGCACCCAGAGGGCCTTGCTGGAGTAGCAGGAGGACTGGACTCTGGAAAGGCAAATATTTACTACTGTATCCCCCCACCCCACCTGCATGCCATCACATACCGCCGCCCTTACCCTCACACCCATCACCCCAACAACCCACAGATACCCCACTAACACAACCCACACATCCCAAAACCAAGCCCTGCATTTAACACCAATGCATGGACACCCATCACCAAAGCATGTCCAGTAGAGAGACTCACTCATGCCCCAAAATCACAAATCACACACAGGCCATGGCAATAATGCAAGCACAGGAGTAGAGGGTCACTCACCTATTGCACACGATGGCGCACACAGATGCAATAACTATGCATTTACACCCCAACAGGACCCATACCCAACGTCACCAGACAGGAGGTGCCAGACATATCCAGTCTCCCCACAGAAGAGCTGCACAGTGATGACAGCAGCTCTGCACGCCTAGATCAAGATGACCAGCCCGGCCCATCAGGGACCTCGGGACAGTCGGTTCCCCTGAGACAGTCACAAACCACCACTGAACCTCCCCTCTCAGGAAACACCACCACAGCACCCACCCAGCGGGCCCATCCCTCTGTCCCCAGGACACATCAATCAGCAATGTGTCCACCACTACAGGGAACCCAGGCAACCCCACTAACACAGGACGGTTCAGGAGACAGAGGCACAGGATAACAGGGAAGCTGGGAGGACTGCTGTGTGACAGGGGGGAGGACAGACCCAGGGAACCCACTCTCCACAAGGCACTCTCCAGCATCATGGGAGCTCATCACCATTCCCACGAGACCATGGGCACGGTACTGGCCAAGTATCAGGAGACCCAGCGCCTGCAGGAGGACCACTACCTGCAGATCAGGGAGGACTGATGGATGCACTGAACATGTTTTTCTTCTGTCTTTCCCCCCCTTTTTGTTGTCTCCCTGTGAATTTGTGCAATAGCATCATCAGGTGGAGGAGCAGTGGCACCGGAGCAGGAGGAGCTGCAACCCACTTGGCCCTGGAGGATGAAGCAACAGAGTCTGAAGCCACCAGTGTAACACAGGGCGAGGGGAGCTCCATGATAGTACAGCCGTCACCCCCCCACCAGCACCGCCCTCCCAGCAGCCCCTCAGCATGTGTCCTGTGCCCGCTCACCCAAGAGGGTGGGCATCTCCTTTGCCCCAGGCACCTCAGGCCCTGCCCCACTCAGCCCTGCTGCCCTCAGTGAGGAGGCTATTGACCTCCTGAGATCCCTCACTGTTGGGCAATCTACCATTTTAAATGCCATCCAGGGTGTAGAGAGGCATTTGCAACAAACAAATGCATACCTGGAGGGCATTCATTCTGGGCAGGTGGCTCAACAGAGAGCATTTCAGGCTCTGGCCTCAGCACTGATGGCAGCCATTGTCCCTGTGTCCAGCCTACCCCCTCCAACTTCCACTACCCAGACCCAATCACCTGTAGCTAAGCCTATCCCAAGCACACCATCAGACCAGCATGCACACACATCAACACACAAAAGTGGCTCTGGAAAACATAAGCACCACACATCCCACAGGCACTCACACAAGCACCATCCCCATGCAGACACACCAACATCCACTGCCTCCACTGTGTCCCCCTCCTCCACGTCCTCCTCCTCCCTCCCTGTCTCGTCTCCACTCACACCTGCATGCACTACATCCTCAGTCACTACCTCCATCACCAGCATGCCCATCACCACACACCGCTCATGTGCAATCACCACCCCCACTACCATTCACACATCCCCTGTGTCCTCTCCCAGTGTGTCTGTGAGCATTCCTCCCAAAGTACACAAACGCAGGCACACACCCACCCAACAGCCATCCACCTCACAACAGCCTCCAGCCCATTCACCTTCACCCAAATTCAGCAGATGTACACCTCCTACAACCACTACCTCCTCCTCCACTCCCAAACCCACTCCATCTTCCCATCCCAGTGTGTCTAAATAAAATTTCACAGTGGTGCCAGCAACTGCGGGGTCATCGAGTGCACCACCCATCAGCGCTGCCAGTGTGCCACGCAGCGAGGGCAAGGACATTCTGCCACCTGAAAAGGTGAAGAAGGTGCCCACATCCTGGAGGGAGAAGCCGCACCAACCAGCCACCAAGGGCTCTGCAAAAACAAAAGGGGATAGTGACAAGACACCTGCGGCACCACCAAAGGTGGGGAAGGGACAAAAGCTGAAGGGCAGGTCAGGGCAGGGCACGGTAGCAATGACTGAGGGACCAGTGTCACCCCTTCTTTCCATGACAACACCAACCTGAACAGTGGCGAACACTGCAAGCTGCCCTGCCACCAGCACCCCAACCTGCACCACCACCTGCACCGCCACCTGCACTGCAACCTGCACCGCCACCTGCACACCCACCTGCACACCCACCGGCACGTCTACAGCCTCAGCGACAGTCCCCAGCATCTTCCCCAGTGGGCAGCCGTCTGAGGCTGCAGGAGACGTCCTATTGTGTCCTTCAGCAGGTGCTGACCAATGCACCACCGCCAGCACCGCCGCCACAGACACCGCCGCAAGCACCGCCACCAGCCCCGCGACGTGCTCGGACAGTGGCACCACCGCTGACATCCCTACCATCCCCAGTGGTCATTCGTCCAAGCCTGGAGGAGAGTTCCTGGACCCTGGCCAGCTTCCATGAGGCATGACTTCCATCACTGTTTGCACATGCAGGTGGAAGGTGAAGCCACAGCAGTGTAGGGTATGTCGCTGTCTCCATGGGGTATCATGCTACCTGTTCCTCGGCTATCTCGTGGCACACACACCCAGGTGAGGGAATGGTACCGGCCACACTGCACGTGGAGCACTCTGGGCACCATGCCCCCTCCAGAACCAGTGGAGAAAAACATCCACTACCTCAGTCCTTGGAAGGATGAAGCACTCTGGGCACCAGGTCCCCTCCAGAACCAGTGGAGAAATACATCCACTACCTCAGTCCTTGGCAGGATGAAGCACTCTGGGCACCAGGCTTCCTCCAGAACCAGTGGGGAGATACATCCACTACCTCAGTCCTTGGCAGGATGAAGCACTCTGGGCACCGAACCCCCTCCAGAACCAGTGGTGAATGACATCCACTTGAGAGACTGTGGCTTTGCACCCCCCAGTATAAAGCAGTGGGCAAACCACCCACTGGAGAGACTTGAGAGACTGTGGCGTTGCACTCCCAAGGATAATGCAGTGGGCAAACCACCCACTGGAGAGACTTGAGAGACTGTGGCTTTGCACTCCCCAGGATAATGCAGTGGGCAAACCACCCACTGGAGAGACTTGAGAGACTGTGGCTTTGCACTCCCCAGGATACAGCAATGGGCATGGAGCTCCCTCATGCAGCAGTGGCATCGTGCGGTCATCTGGCTGAAGTGCCCCCCTCCCCCTCCGCCTGAGGTGCCTGTTTATTTTCGATCTGATGCCCCAGCAGTGTTCTCTCCGTTTCCAGTCAGGTATCTTGTGTGGGCTTCGCCCATACATTTTGAGACCAGTGGTCCACGGACAATGATTGGTACACTATCCGGACTTGTGTAGTTGGTGTACATATTTGTATATATTGAATTTTTACTATCAGATTTTTCATGATTACAATCGTTACAATCATTTAATTTTGTCCTTGCGTTCTTCCATGGAGTGAGGGGGTGTATATGTAATGTTGCTGCATGTGTTTGTGTGTATGGTGTTGTGGGGGTGGGGGTATTGCATGTGTGTGTCACTCTCTTTTCCCTCCCTCCTCCTCTCCCTCCTCCCCTGTGTTGTAGGTGCAGTACTCACCGTGGTCGTCGACGCCATCTGTCCTGCTCCTGATAGAGCAGGAGGAAGAGCAGCATTGGTAACACCGATAGTTCGGGCTCCATGGCATCCTTGTTCCTCGTTGGGTGTCCAGAGGTGAGTGATTCCCTTCTGTGTACTGTTTCCGCTGTGCTTTTGATATCGTTGGTTCTGCCCCCTAAAAGGTGACAGATAGGCGTGTTGAAATACAGTGGGCGGTACTTTGTCCTCTGCCTGTCTGTTGGCAGTTACCGCCGCGGTATTTATTTCTACTGCTGTGGCGTTCGGAGTGTTAAAGTGGCTGTCTATGTTGCCGGTTTCTGCCATGGTCGTGATTCCATTTTTTTCCGCCGGCCTGTTGGCCGTGTTACCACCACTTTAACACCGACCGCCAGGGTTGTTATGAGGGCCATATTCTTTTTCTACTAATAAAAGTGGTCTTCTATAGCTGAAAACACTGTTTTGCAGCCATAAAACATGCACTGTTGTGAAATGCAGGACTTATAACTGTAAAATTGGTTAATAACAAATTTACATTGTTTTAACTGTTCGTCAAGGTTCTTTCTTTTATTTTCAAACAAACACTGTTTCGATTAATGTGTTTTTTCACTAAATGATTATTTTTGATGAATTGGGTACTCAAAGAGGTTTCAACTATGTTGTTTGTCTATGAATTAACATAGTACACAATTTTCTAAGTGACTAAGTCCATTTATTTATGTTCAAATTCAGGTTTGGGGATTCAAGAAGATGTATTTGTATTCGCAAATTCTATTTGCACAGCTTAGAATCACTTAGGTGCACACGTAACTTTGCGATTCAACCCCCTTTCTCTGCCAGCCTTTACATGGCTGTGCTACTGTCGCATAGGCTCTCATTATTCTAATGAGACTACTGGATTTCGAGAAGCAAGATTGTCCGCAGTGTGGGAGACTGAGTCTGACCCACAGTGGATGACACTTGTCACTCCAAATCCGGGCTTTGCTCCGGCTAACTAGCAATGCCTCATCTCTCCCATATGGTAGAGACGATTGGGCAGCCGAGCGCATGACATATGGGTACTTCTCAGGGAAGTCATGGTCACTCAGGTCACAACCGGTTCTCTCATACACAGGGTGGTCTCATATATAAATTACAATAGAAGCAGTATAAGTTTTAAAGATTGGTTTAATAAAACAACTGCATTTTGGATAGCAAAGCATGAGCTGCAATAACCAGAACTACACAACACAGCAATATTAAAATAGTGACGATGAGAGTGAAGCATAAGAATAATGCTATCATAGTGCCACAAGGTTCAATGGACTATTCCCTATCTAAATCATATTGTGAACACAGCACGTTAAGCTCTAATCATGCCTTTCAGGTTCCTGGGAGCACATCAACCCTCATACCTGAGCAAAGGCCTGTAATCTGTGTCAGCATCTTCAACGGAGCATTCAGCATACAGTTGTGGTTCCCTGGCTGGAATCTCCCGCTTGATGTGTACTAGGACTAGAAAGTGTTTTTATAACTAACACAACAGATGTTCTAAGAAAATGTCCCTACGTAAGGATGTGTATTTTCTACGAAAGTTGGAGACTAAACTTCTACCACGTTTAGCGGCAATGTACCAGACTGTAGCCTTGACTGAAGCACAGGGCGATCAGGAATGCATTGTTTGAGAACACAGTGCTGAACTAAGCTAAACAGTTTGATAGAAGAAATTAAAACAAGACCGTGAAACTGGTTATTGTAAAAATAACAGTGCGAAGCTGAATAAAATATATCTAGGTCAAGGTGCACAGCGGCCTAGTGTATTAAACTAAAGTGCATGGAGCTATTCTTTAAATGGCTACACAACACTACCATCATGAAATTGCTGGTGGAGGATGGGGTCGTAATGCCCAGGGCAGCACTGCCCTGGCGGGTTAGGATCCCCGCAACCGCCAGACCACCAGGATCTCTGATACTGGTGGTCTGACCATTGCACAACCGTCGTGGTCATAATATACCGCTTCGAGTATGGCGACCTAGTGACTGCCAGACTCGTAATCGGGCCCTGTGTCCTGTCCATGCACAAAGTCCTTAAGAACCATGCACTGTCACTCCAGCCAGCCTGGAACCAGGGCAGGAGAGTCAGGGATTTCTTTCCACTTTAAAGTCACTGTTTAGAAGCTTCTCCCACTTCCAGAACCAGGGCACAGTAGTATAAAATATGGACCTCCGACACCACCACTTCAATACATTTCTGAACCTGTGAATACTCTGCCAGGAAGTAGGACTGCTGTGCTGCTGAGGAACTGCCACTTTGCTTGACAGCATTTTGCTGAACTCCAACTTTGCTGTGCTGGCCTGCTGCCTGCTGCCCTCTTGTCTGGATGAGAAGAACTGGACCTGTGCCTCTTGAACCCAGAACCCAGAGTGACTGTAAGGGCTAGTTGGCTTGCCTCCTTATCTGAGGCCTCAGGGACAGAACAGGCTTCCAGCAACCTTGCATCTTCACCTGGACACTGCCATCTGTGATTCTGCCCTCCCAAGTGATGCCACCCCAGTCTTGGACCCTTGGAAATGGCCTAAGGGGCTCTGCTACCTGTGGATCCAGCATAACTGATGCATCTCCTCTGCTGTGCATTACAACCCAGAGTGGAACCAACTCATTGTCACTGCTGTCGGATTGGACCAGTTGCAAAGACCCACAATGCTGGTGCAACTTGCATCATGTGACTCATTCTCAGCCTAGGCCCTTATATCCATCATTGACGGCAACTCTTCAGAACTGACGCATCACCTTGAATGTGCATCACATCCCCTGACTCCTGGCTTTTCATCTCAAGCCCTGTGGATGTGATCCTCAATGGCGATGCAACAGGACCTTGCACCACAGTCTCACCACATTTCATTCCGGTGCAATGCTGAGGATGTGCAACTCATCTTCAATGTGGATCCACATAATTCTCAGCCAACCATGACTGAAGGTAATTTTCTTCAAAGGGCCTAATGGGTTCCTGTAGCCAGTCTACAGACCATCACGATTGGCCTGTACTTTTGACTTCATCATGGTCCAGTGCAACCAGGTATCCACAGTTAGTGCTTTACGCCTTCTGGAGCTATTTTTACCTGAAATTGTTTAATTCAATACCTCCAGTTCTAATAGTTGGATTTTTTCAGTTCTGGTCTTGTTTTATTCATTAAAAAGTACTCTATTCGTCCAACTCTGTAGTGGACTCATTTTGTGATGTGTTTTCACTGTGTTACAGTTTAAAGTGTTGCACAAATACTTTACACATTGTCTCTAAGTTTAGCTGCTCTGTGCCACTCTACCAGAGGGTTGAGCACAGGTTTATTTGGGGTTTACTTGTGTCTTATGCTGACAAGGATTGTGGTTGCTGCTTGACCAGCAACCCAGTTTCTTAAAGAAGCTAATCTGGTAGTAACCTAAGCAGATCATTTTATTCCAGTTGCTTTTCAATCGCTCTTCAATGCCCTAAGAATCATGGGGTTTGTTTCATTGTATGCTTTGGTGAATATGATAAACTTATCTGGGTACAAATAAGATGATTGCATAGTGTACAGTAGCTCATCCAATAATGTCAGAATCTTCAGATGTGATCCGGTCGGCACATTGGGTCTGCTAAGACCTGC
This sequence comes from Pleurodeles waltl, assembly GCF_031143425.1. Lineage (NCBI taxonomy): Eukaryota > Metazoa > Chordata > Amphibia > Caudata > Salamandridae > Pleurodeles > Pleurodeles waltl. Next base: position 575,159,845 of record NC_090437.1, read on the forward strand.
CAGATGCAATTAACAGCATTTTCAGACCGAAGGGTCACAAGAAAGACCTCAGCAAGGAATTCATTGAGGTCGGAATCAAAGAATGCTTTAAAAAAATCCACCAGGAATAGTCCTCGAACAAATGACAGAACTTGCATCATGTACTGAGCCAAAAAATGATACTGGTGCTGGCGAGGAGCTATTGATTTGCTCACAAGTTATCTGTCCTTGAGTTCCTTGCATTATACTCAGCACATCAAATCAGATCTACAATGGATGCATTTGAAAATTATTCCTTGCAGATCACTGACGGCACACCACAGAATATTTTCAAAGCTCATATTTTTTGCTATTTACCTAGTTTGACGATGCAGGTTTTTTTCATTGACTTCGTACAATAATTACAGGAAATGAAAAGGACAAAGACAAATAATTTCCGTTAACCAGTGACTAATTTATGTCACTAAAGATCTTTAGGGTGGAACAGGACAATTATTGTTCTTCTGTAGTTATTCAGCACAGGCCGAGTGCACAGTGCTACGCTAAACTTCATATGGCTCCAGTCTGTTAAGCACAGAAAGGATATTTCCAGAAATCCATTTATTCACTGCTCTTCATGGTTACAGAGGGATTATAGATAAGTGGAAAATTAATTATGATAATGATGGGTTAGTAAATGTTTCTTTACAAGAATCTTAGAAGAGCACAAAGCTCGCACATTCTGTATTTAAAAGGAAAACTGGATCATCAGAAAAGAGAGGGAATGCCTTTGAAAATCCTGGACTTCTACCTTTAACCAAGTTAGCTCATTTGTTCTGCCAGGCTTCACTAGAAAGCCCAGCTCAAGATCGAAATACCAATTTTCAATATATCCTTTTGGAGGTGATAACGCGTCCAGCCCTTATAAATTACCTGTACCTGGACACGCTGGAGGTCGGTGAACCTTTTAGCCGAGTTGGGCTCTCCTCATCCTTGAATAGTCGGGTCACTTAAATCAATAATCAATAACTATTGTAATCGGTAGCCAATACTCAATTAATAGATCGAAATTACACATTAGGAATCAATAACAGTTGGTATTTTGACGCACCATGACCTTTCAGTCATGAATAACCACACAGGTTTATTAAAAGTTAGTGAGTTTATTTCCCTATATGAACAAGGCTAGCACAATGTATATGAGTCTCAAGACCAAATAATATATGTATACGAACATTACTAGCTGTCCATAACGGCGGAAGAAACACAATCTACGCAAAATCTGTATTATAATGCATTCGGTTATAGCAATGCAAATCACTAATATAAGTAACTGAATTTGACTAATTTCATACATCAGTCAGCATAACAAGGTTTCAATTTAGCATGGTGCATCAGATAAAAACCCTCAACTAACCTCTAATTAGCATTGGCATGTGGGGCTTCATGCAAAACGAAATTAGTCAACACAAATTTAGAAAACTTCTAGCTTGGGCCCTATCAAAATAGCAGTTGGTACCTAAAAGGAAAAACACAATGCATAATACAATTATCCTTTCATAATTACCAATTACAATCAGCCTTCAAGAAAGTCTTCGTCCTTCAGGTACCGGTTCGATCAGCATGGGGCAGATCTCAAAGGGGCAGAATTTAAGGGCAAGTTTCCTTGCAGCAGCAAGGAGAATGGGGCAAAGTTACTGCATGGGCAAGATGGGGCAAATTAAAGTTAAAGTCTCTAGGGTGAGAATTCTTAAAGTCTCTTTCTCTGTGATAGAGAAAAGGGCATCAAGATGTCGTCTAAGATGGCGTCTGGCATTAGGCTTCAAAAATGGCATCAAGGAAAAATGGCTGACTTCTCCTTGTCCAGTGGGTTTAAGTAAGAAACATTCCAAATTCTGCAGGGTCTTCCATTGGAGGGTTCATAAGGTGGCTTCAATTTGACCAATGGAAAATGTCTTTCTCCTAGTACTCATTTATGCATACATTGTCCTTGGAGCCTTGGAACACAAGTTGCAACATAGTTTGCCAATTATTTCGATATCAGTACTCTTATTGTCCGCACCTGCAGAGACTGACCTTGCTTCAAAGGGGGTGAAACTTGCCTAGCACGAAACCTTGGAGATAAGTATGTTAGTCATCCCTACTGGAAAAATACAACCTTAAAGTAAAATATTCATTTTATTAGTTCAATGAAAAGCCACGCAGTTAGAATTTGAGAACAGGCAACTAGGCCAAAGCCTCTACTAAATTTTAGCTAAGCACAAACAGTTTCAATAAGAAATTATGGCACACATTTGCAATTATGACGGATTACTCCAAATTTCAATTCTTCATGATTAATAAAGCTCGTTTATATTATTGGCGAACTTCTCCGAGGGCACAATTTCACACGTATATCATTTTCTTTACTAAAATCACACTACATTATACGATTTTGGTTACATGATATCTGAATATATGTTGGTCCTCCTTTTTCTGCGTCATCAATCCCTCCTCTGATGACTAATTATGTCATCACATCAAATCTACCCACAAATTTTATTCTATTAAAATTCTGTTTTAGTAATTTGGAACTTCAGTCAATTCCCTCTTTCTTTTAGTTCCCTTTGATTTTTCTCTGTATATTTCTATCATCTTATTTTGTTCCTTCTCTTCTCTTTTCCTTTTGTGTCTTGTTTTCAATATTTTAATAGCTTTCCATATTCCCCAAATTCCCAATAAACTAATTAATATTATCAATATTCCTTTTACTATTTTCAGTAACAATCCGTTCCAAATGTTGCTGAGCTAATTTCCCACAGAAGCAAATCCTTTTCCAACCTTCTCCCATACTCCTGGTTCTTTCAATTCCTTCAAATCTGTACTTTCGTTAGTTAAATTTGTAAGCATCTTTCTAATTTGCCCACTGCTGTCCGGTATAGTACAACAGTGACGTGTACCAAGCATTTTGCAAACGCCGCCATCCTTTGCTAAAAGAATGTCTAAGGGAAGCCGATTTTGGAGAGTCATAGCTCTTTCTGCAGCAAGTTCAGCATCCATCAGGATTATAGCTCCTGAGAATTTTGTCAGCATGTTATCCACAATAGTAGACAACTTTCGTATTTTGATTGAATTCAATATGACTCCCACTGAAGGAATCAATGCTCCAAATATATCTCCTACCACACCAGAAGCTGTCTCCCTCTTCTGAACATGATGTGATTCAGACAGCTTTGGGAATTTCTTTAAATCGTCAAGTTGATAAACCTTTGGGAATACTATTCCCAAATAACATCTCCCATACCATCCTTTAGGAAGATGATAATAGGTGTTAAGTCCACAAATGTAATATACCCCTGTAATAACTGGGTCTTGTCCATTCAGCATGAACGTCCATTTAGGTTGAAACAAAAACGTATGTTTATATTCACTCGTTCCCACAAAGACCGTGCCATAATATGATTTATGTCTATGTATACAGAATCTCCCTACGTGTAATGTATCTAAAGCTATTTTCCCTTGTGTCTTTATCGCGGCAAAAGCATAGTTATCTACAGATGTCCTCTTATGTAACTCCCTTTCTAATTTCTCCTTCACCTCTTTCCTCCTATCGTTAGTGTTATCTAAAAAGCTTATCTCCATCGGTGAAAGTAAGCATGTTACTCTATGTGCATGAGCTGTGTGGAAAGGTGACAACGGCTCAAAGAAGCCCCTCATCAATTTTATATAATAATCTCTTGCTACTTTACTCAGGTACTCGATTATGGGGATATATGCAAATGTAACATCCTGATTGGAATAAAAGCAGTGAATATACTCCTGGCCATAAAACCTGGTCATTATTAAACTACATGTAATCCCATACATAAGAGGCATGCTATGATATGTCACCCCTTCCACTACTGAGGTAGGTATTTGTGTGCATACATAACAATCTTTCTCGTCCATAGTCTCAACATACTCACTCAGCAAGCGATAGAAAACATTGGACGAAAGTTCCTTCTTATCATTCAGAAGTCTTTCGTCTTGTTCGAGTTTCTTTAAAGGTGTTAGTTCAGTAATAGTTTTAGAAGTAGAAGCATCATTCATCTCTTTCCCATCCCTTCCATGCATTCCAAGAACTATTGCTACAATGATTAGTACACATGCAGTTATTAGACCTATACACACGTATTTACAACACTTCATTTTTTGCCCCTGTGTAGTGTAGCCTGTCATGATTTATATAGAATCAGAAAGTTGAAGACACTTTATCAAATCAGATTTGCAGATATATACAAAGCTGAACGAGTTCAATTTTCACACGGTTCTCTTTAGCAGCTTTGTCTTTTATCGGTTTAGCAGCTTTGTCTCAAAATCGGTTTCAAAGTCAATCAAGTTTAGCACTGTCTTAGCCGGTTTAAAAGTCAATCAGGTTATCAATGTCTTATTTGGTAAAGTTCATGGAACTTCACTTCTCAAGTGCCAAAGTGAAGTTCTGCCTCTTCGTTTTCAAGACTGAGAGATAGTAATTTGTCTGACCAATCGTTAGTGGCTATGTATGCCCACTCCGGACCAGAGTACCTTCTGCTCGGTATTCTTTTCCTTTTCAATTTGCATCTCCTTTTGATTCTCTCTCGCTGGTGCTTTCTTCTTTGGCTGAGTCTTTCTCTTCACTTGGTGTTGCTATTTCAACAGACGCTTCTTTTCTTTTCTCTTTCAACTTTGGTCCTTCACTTTCATTTAATGTTTCTCTGATCCTTAACATCACTGGCGATATGCTTTGTCTTCGTTTTGCACTATTTTCGCCTGATGGACCTGCAACCGCTTCTGGAAGGGTTTGAACAGTTTCACTCTGTCCTGTCTTGTCTTCTCTCTCTAGGAGGTCAATCAGGTTTTCCTTTTCTTTTCCTGTATCATCTGCTTCTGGGAAAGCCCTCCTCTGATCAGGCTCTCCTGCTCCTTCACCTGTCTCAGGCCTTTTGTCTCCTTCACTTGTTTCAGGATCTTTGTCGCCTTCAGGACCTTCGTCACTTCCTGAGGCTTCTCCTTGGTCCTCCTCAAATGGATCGGTTGCTTCTTCCTCAGAAAATATCTCTCCTTCCTCTATTTCTACCTGTTCGCCTCCAGGTTTTCTTTGTTCTGTCTCGGTGCCTGGTACTCTCTTGTCAGATACTGGCGATTTCAGCGCTTCAACTTCCTCTTCTGTGGGGCACGTCAACCTTTTTCTTGTGACTGGCGTGAATCCAGTTGGGAACTCCCGCACACTTCACAGCGGTAGTAATTGTCAGAATCCCTTGGAAAGGTCCTTTCCAACGGGGTTCCAGACACGACTTCCTCACATGCTTCTTTATCACGACCCAGTCACCTGCTTTCAGGGCGTGTCCTGGACCTTGGATCGGTGGCAAGGTGGTTGCCTCCACCTGGTGAGAAAAAGAGCGCACCACATCAGCTAGACCTTTGCAGTAGTCCAACACCATATCATCTGTAATATTCAAAAGAGCATTGGCAGGGACTGCTGGAAGCCTCATTGCTCTACCTATGAGGATCTCGTGCGGGGACAGTCCAGTTTTCCTATCAGGGGTGTTTCTCATTGACATTAACACCAACGGCAATGCGTCAGGCCATTTTAAGTTTGTTGAAGCACATATTTTCGCCATCCTCGATTTCAATGTGCCATTCATTTGCTCCACTAGACCTGAGGCTTCAGGGCGGTAGCTACAATGCAACTTTTTCTCAATGTTCAGCGCTGCACAAAGTAATTTTATTACTTTGTTATTGAAGTGACTTCCCCTGTCTGATTCTAAGGAGATCGGGAATCCGAAACGTGGTATTAGTTCTCTCAAGAGTAGTTTTGCAACTGTGAGACTGTCATTTCTGTGTGAAGGGTATGCTTCAATCCAATGACTAAAAATACACACAATCGCCAACACATACTTCAAGCCTCCATGCACAGGCATTTCAATAAAATCCATTTGCATCCTGCTGAATGGACCTCCTGCCCTCCCAATGTGGCTCAAATTTACTACTGTTCCTTTCCCTGCATTCATTTGTTGACAAGTGACGCAACGATGGCAAACTGCTTCAGCAACTTGACGGAATTTGGGGTTAAACCAATCAGTTTTGAATAGTCTAACCATGGCGTCCCTTCCAAAGATGGGCTTGTCCATGGTAGAATCTGGCCAACTGCGTCAACAGACTGTTTGGCAGAACCAATTTCCCTACACTTGAAACCCACAAATCATCTAGTTTCTTTACGCGTTGCAATTTGGTCCATGAGAGTTTCTCATCTTCACTAATATCGTTCTGTAAGGACTTAAATTCTTCCATTGTATCTACAACCTTTAGAGCAAAAGCTTCACTTGATTCAAGTTCTGGCTCATTTATCAAGTTCCATTCATCCCTGAGCAATATACAGTTCAATGTGCAAAACCTTGTTACTTGATCTGCATATCCATTTCCCAAAGAAATGTAATCCTGTGATTTTGAGTGTGCACTGCATTTTACCACTGCTACTTCTCCTGGTAACTGGATGGCATGTAACAATTCTCTTATTCTTTCACCATTTTTCAATGGTGATCCTGAAGAGGTCATGAAGCCTCTCTGTGACCACAACTGTCCAAAGTCATGTACTATTCCAAATCCGTACTGACTGTCAGTGTAAATGGTGACTTTCATCAATGCGGAAAGTTGGCAAGCTCTAGTAAGTGCTACCAGTTCTGCTACTTGTGCAGAGTAAACTCCTTGAAGCCAAGATGCTTCCAGAACACCTGTTATTGTACATACAGCATATCCTGCTTTCAAGATTCCTAGTGCATCTCTGAAACATGAACTATCAACAAAAATAACTTGATCATTTTCTTCCAATCGGGTGTCTTTGATATCAGGTCTTGGTTTTGTACAAAATTCAGTCACCTGAAGACAGTTGTGCTCGATGTCTTCAGCATTCTCAATTTCAGCATTTTAACTGGGAAACAAGGTTGCTGGATTCAACGTAGTGCACCGTTTCAGCTGCACATTAGGTGATCCCAGAATTATTGTCTCGTACCTTGTAAGCCTAGCACCGGTCATGTGCTGTGTTCGGGAACGTGTCAAAAGTATCTCAACTGAGTGAGGGACCATGACTGTTAAAGGATGTCCCATCACTATTCCTTCACTCTGATTTAGGCTGATACCAACTGCTGCTACGGCACACAAGCACCCTGGCAGTGCTGCTGCAACCGGATCCAAAGTAGCTGAAAAATATGCTACTGGTCTGTTTACGCCACCATGGGCTTGAGTCAAGACAGACAAGGAACATGCATCACGTTCATGACAAAACAATGTAAAAGGCTTTGTGTAATCAGGAATACCTAAGGCTGGAGCCCTGCACATGCATTCCTTCAATTCAATAAAAGCATCCACCTCATCTCCTTTCAGCTCTATTTCATCCTGCACATCTTTCTGGGTCAGTTTCAGTAAAGGTTTTGCTAGAGTTGAGAAATTGGGAATCCATTGGGACAATAGCTCACCATTCCCAAAAACTTTCTCACCTCTCTTCTCGTCTTCGGTGGACTCATTTGAAGTACACTTGTTATTCTTTCTTTCATAATTCTTCGCGACCCTTTCTCTATTTGGTGACCCAAATATTTCACTTTCTTCTGGCAGAATTGTAATTTCGAAGGGGACACTTTGTGCCCGTTCCTTCCCAAGTAGTTCAATAGGGCAATGGTATCAGCTGTACAGTCACTTTCTGTCTTAGATGCGATCAGCAAATCATCAATGTACTGTACCAAGGTTGATTCAAATGGTAATTCCAATGATTCCAAATCTTTCTTTAGAATCTGATTGAAAATTGATGGTGACTCCGAAAATCCTTGAGGAATTCGACACCAACTGTAGACTCTGTCTAGGAATTTGAAACAAAAGAGAAATTGGCTGTCCTCATGAAGAGGCACAGAGAAGAATGCTTGTGACAAGTCGATGACTGAGAACCACTCAGCCTCACAGGGAACTTGAAACATTATCACAGCTGGATTTGGTACTACGGGACAACATTTGACTATTTTGTCATTTATTTTCCTCAAATCCTGAACAATCCGGACCTTTCCACTCGGTTTTATCAGTCCCATAATTGGTGAATTACATGGACTACTTAACACTTCTTTTAGTACTCCCTGTTTTACAAACTCATCAATGAGTTGGGCGACTTTCTTGAGGGTGTCTTGTGCCATATGGTATTGTGGGGTCTAGGGAAAAGTTACATTGGGTTTTACAGTCACTTTCACGGGTTCTACTCCTTTGACCAATCCTACTTCTTTCCCTGTCATATCCCACACTTCCTTTCCAACTGTTTCCTGTAACTCCGCAGGAATTTCTGCTTCAGTGAGCATTGGATAAAGAGTAATCAGGGGATACTCTTCATCGACAGTTTCCACTTCGTCCCCTCCTACACCGTCCTCTTCTTCCCCATCACTGTTTGTCTGAATTTTAATTCCATCATTTGAACACATAATCGAACACCCCAATTTGCACAATAAATCTCTCCCTAATAGTGATATCGGGCTTGATTCACACACCACAAATTTATGTGACCCTTGATAGTTACCAATTCTGACTTGCACTGGATCTGTGATTGGGTTTGTCAGGTACCTATTTGCTACTCCCACTACTGGAACTGTTCTCCCTGAAAGAGGCAAATTTGGTACTTCGATGCTCCTAAATGTAGAGCGATTAGCTCCTGTGTCAACCAAGAATGAAACGCGGTGACCCATAACTCTTCCTTCCACATACGGACCCTTTTGATCAACTTCCAAAGATGCTGCAAGCATACAATTTCCCTCCTCATCTGAACTTTCACTCTCCCATACATCGTTTATTCCATTCTCACTGTGTAACGGGAATTGGTGTACTGTGTCACTTTGGTTCATTCCTTGACCTGTTACCTGTTGAGGAAGCATTACTTGTTGCTGATTCATTGGCGCTAAGGGTATTTGCATTTGCTGATTAGGTACCCTTGGAAACTGCTGTTGCATTGGCTGCAACTGTGCCATTTGTACACGGGGCATTTGCACCTGCTGCGATTGTATGGGTTGTAAACCCTGCATCTGATTTACATTATTTTGAAAATTTGGATTTGGACCTCTCAATTTCGGTCCTCATATTCTGAAATGCATTGACATCATTGTTTTGCTGACCTACACCTTCCTGCACCATCATTGGGCACTCCTGTTTCCAATGCCTGACGATTCCGCACGTGTGACATGGCATCACCTTCTTCATCGCCTGTATACCATTTGGAATCATGACAGTATTTAAATCAGGACCATTATTCACAAAACCTCCTCGGCCTCTGCCTCTCATCTGCGGCTGAAACATAGCATTTCCCTGCTGTTGCTGCTGCGGCATCTGTTGTTGAAAACCTTGCAAACCTTGCAAACCTGTCTGAGCTGCTCTAAGCTGCATCACCATCACCTTTTCTTTCAACCTTTTCTGTTTTGTCTCAATCTCATCACTGCACTATTTTGCATAGTTCAACACTTCATCGATCAATTTTGACTGCCAACAAATCAAATGCATTTTAATCATCTGACTGACCTCGGGTCTCAACCCTTCCCCAAATCTGAACACAAAATGGAGCATGTCCTTTGCTTCAATCGTTTCAGTCAATCGTTTCAGTGCCACTGTAATTTTTAAACGCTTTCAACAATCTCTCATAGTACGCATGTATCAACTCTTTAGCCTCTTGTGCTGTTCTGTCAATCCTCTGCCAATCCACATTTTTCGACCCAACCTTGGTTTTCAAGTGCTCAATCACCTTATGGTATAAACTTATTACCGTAGGCAATGGTGCACCTGTATCCCTATCTCTTTCTGGTTCACTCGTCGGCCAACCTACAGCCCTTTTACAGTCTTCCTATAAATCTGCCGGAACCACAATTTCAAATAAGGTATTCAGGTCTTCCCAGAGACATTTTGCGAGTTTCACAAATCTATCTGTTTGTTGATACCATTCGATCGCTTTCTCTCTCAATTTAGGGAAATCATCCGTGAAGGATTGAATATCACACCTGTGCCATGGTACATGTACAAGTTTTCCCCCTGCTGTCTCTCTCATTGGCAACATAGTTATCAGATCGTCATTCTGTTGTGCTTTTTCGTTCCGATCTGGGGTACTTTCCTTCTTTTTGTCCTTTTTCTTAACCCACCTGCTTTCCCACTTATCTAGACATCTCCAGACCTGCGCGCTCTGTAGTATCTCCTTAAGGTGCGTTTTCATCCCTGCAGAAATCATGTGTTCAAAATCTTTTGTCTCGAAGTCTAGCCTGTAACTTCTGCTCAAATGTTTAGTCTTACCTATATCAATCTCGTTTCTGTCTGCAATTTCTTGTAACTTCTTATGTATGCTGCTCACTTCTCTTGTAATCCTAGGGCACATGTATCTCAGCTCTTCTTCTGTGTATGATTCTAACCTGTTCAGACCCATTGTTCCCTCCACCAGTTCATCTGCTTCCATGCCCAATCTTATTTTATTCAGGTATTCCTCTTCCTTCCCGCTGGATGTATTCTGTGGGGAGTTCAGACTGTTGAACCATTGTGTTAGCTGTTGTGCGTTCAGTCCCATCAATGTAGCACTTACATCAACTGCTACTGATGGTTGCTGTAACGTTTCAGTCTTTGAAGTTAACGGTTCTAATAGTGGTGGATTTGACCTTACCACAGTCGACGGAGCACAAATTGGAATTGGACTAAATCCCGACAAGGACTCAGATCCATTTGGCAGTTTCGCTATCGGAGTCGTTTCTGGAGTGTTTTCTATGCATCTTCTCCCTGTCTCACTTTGTGTCATTACCACTTGGTCGCATACGTTTGAGTTTGCCTGTATATACAATGGTACTGGCGGACCCACAGTGATAGGCAGAGATATTGCATCTGGATTCTGTCTGTTCCCCGAATTCTTGGCATGTTAATCCCCACGTTATGGTTCATCATTGCTGGCATACCTAACTGGCCCTCTGTTACCCGAGTATACCTCGGCACTTCTTGTACCTGCTTTTGAGGCATCAAAAATTGTGTTGATTCGGCTTGAATCAATGTTGGTCTTTGATAACTCTGTCCTCCCTGGGCCACTAAATCAGAAGTCATTCCCAAGTTATGCTCATCACAGCAGTGCCTTTGAACCTGCGGCTGATAATTATCGACAGGTTTCAATTTAGGCACGTCAGGATATATTCTCTGAATTTGTGGTATTTGCAGTGAAAAAGGCATATCGGAACCGTTCTGCCTCTGTGATATTCTCAAATTCGGTGTTACATTACCCTGTGTTGGTTCTGGAGGGGCAGTACTAAAGCTTGAGCCTTTCTCGCTTTCCACATATGGTGGCAGGCGATCATTCAGCAATTCTATAATGAACTCCTCATCGTCTGACTTGTCTGACCTTTTCAAGTTTCTGTTGTTCTCTCTATCTCTGGACTGACTCCTGTTTGTTTTATAGGTAGCTTTCCTTCCTTCAATCTCTGCTTCATCAGTAATTGCTGGAAACAATTTAATTCCCTGCAGTACGTCTGATCTCCAAACCTTTTGTGTGCTATCCCACCTAGCATCCGCTAGTGTCTTTTCTACTTTTATTATTCTTGACTCAAATTTCTTTTGTTGTTGGTTTCTAGCTATTAGCTCCAAAATTGGTAGTGCCTCAAACTGTGCTGGCCTTGGAGGTACTTTCATGTCGTATAGCGTAAATCTTAAATTCTCCAAGACTCTTAGGTTAAACGACCCATGGATAGGGAACGCTACACTTCCATGCTTTTCTGTTAATTTGCACCATTGCTTTAGCCAAAGACATGGTGCTACATCCTTTTCCTCAATCAGGATGTAAGCTGGTGTACCCTCAGGCGGTGTTTCTTCTCCTACATTTGCTTTAATATAAACCTCTCCCCTCATGGCACTCTTAAATGCTTTGAAAAATGTCATCTTTCCGTCTTTTAATTTTCTAGAATAAGTAATCAATAAGTGACTTTAATTCCCGGAATACTCTTTGCTTGCCTCTCCCCACCAATTGTGCTTCACGGACTGCGTCCAATCCGTGCGCGACCCTTCTCAACATCCAACATATCCCAGCCCGGCTCCTAGTGATGTCACACTCACACACTGCAGCTGACAAAGTCCCGCGGCTTGTCCTCCTTCATTCAGCTTCACTCAAAACTAATTTCTGCAATATATCGCGAGCACTAACCAAAAGAAGAAAACAAATCTGTCGGTTTATACAGGAAGGGTAATACAATCACTTCAGAAACCTTAGGGATTTTTCACTAGCCTCGGCAGTTATTCCATCTTTCTCGGTTTCCCACTTTCGCAAACAAAATTTGACCCGCAAACTTTACTCCCAACTGATCAATGAACTATTCTAGCGCACCTTAGAATTCGTCAAATCTCAAAGTCGAAAATGTTCTTTCTTGCCTCAATAATCATGCCAACTTGTTGACCACGCCCGATCAACCTACTAAACCTGAACAGATTACAACATCAATCAAGTGTCTCATACACTTTTCAACATGCTCTGGAGTCTCTTGACCTCGCAGGGCCCGTCTCAACATCAACAACCACGTGGCCAATTTTTCCTGCACAAAGCGCTACACACATGTGAAGTTCGACGACTTACCTACTCTCACACTTTGGAGTAACACTCCTCTAAAATTTCAACTGGAGTTCGTAACCCCCCCCTAAAATCCTCACAAACTTCTCAATTCATCTGCGGCAATAAGCTATGCAAGTGCAAAACCCTAACTTCATTCATACCGTCACTAGAAACGCCGAAAACATTCTCACACCTCCATGTCCTCCATTCGCAAGCTCCGAGATCCCGGGAAAGTCATTGGGGACTTAGGGCATCATCATCTCTCCAACTTGTTTTATCAAAAAATTCTAACTTACCTCCGTCTATTGCTCGGATGGGGTCCCAAAGGGCGAAACCATCAATCTCTGCTACCATCTACTGATAACGCATCCAGCCCTTATAAATTACCTGTACCTGGACAGGCTGGAGGTCGGTGAACCTTTTAGCCAAGTTGGGCTCTTCTCATCCTCGAATAGTCGGGTCACTTAAATCAATAATCAATACCTATTGTAATCGGTAGCCAATACTCAATTAATAGATCGAAATAACACATTAGGAATCAATAACAGTTGGTATTTCGATGCACCATGACCTTTCAGTCATGAATAACCACACTGGTTTATTCAAAGTTAGTGAGTTTATTTCCCTGTACTAACAAGGCTAGCACAATGTATATGAGTCTCAAGACCAAATGAGATATGTATACGAACATTACTAGCTGTCCATAACGGCGGAAGAAACGCAATCTACGCAAAATCTGTATTATAATGCATTTGGTTACAGCAATGCAAATCACTAATATAAGTAACTGAATTTGACTAATTTCATACATCGGTCAGCATAACAAGGTTTCAATTTAGCATGGTGCATCAGATAAAAACCCTCAACTAACCTCTAATTAGCATTGGCATGTGGGGCTTCAAGCAAAACGAATTTAGTCAACACAAATTTAGAAAACTTCTAGCTTGGGCCCTATCAAAATAGCAGTTGGTACCTAAAAGGAAAAACACAATGCATAATACAATTATCCTTTCATAATTACCAATTACAATCAGCATTCAAGAAAGTCTTCGTCCTTCAGGTACCGGTTCGATCAGCATGGGGCAGATCTCAAAGGGGCAGAATTTAAGGGCAAGTTTCCTTGCAGCAGCAAGGAGAATGGGGCAAAGTTACTGCATGGGCAAGATGGGGCAAATTAAAGTTAAAGTCTCTAGGGTGAGAATTCTTAAAGTCTCTTTCTCTGTGATAGAGAAAAGGGCATCAAGATGTCGTCTAAGATGGTGTCTGGCATTAGGCTTCAAAAATGGCATCAAGGAAAAATGGCTGACTTCTCTTTGTCCAGTGGGTTTAAGTAAGAAACATTCCAAATTCTGTAGGGTCTTCCATTGGAGGGTTCATAAGGTGGCTTCAATTTGACCAATGGAAAATGTCTTTCTCCTAGCACTCATTTATGCATACATTGTCCTTGGAGCCTTGGAACACAAGTTGCAACACAGTTTGCCAATTATTTCGATATCAGTACTCTTATTGTCCGCACCTGCAGAGACTGACCTTGCTTCAAAGGGGATGAAACTTGCGTAGCACAAAACCTTGGAGATAAGTATGTTAGTCATCCCTAATGGAAAAATACAACCTTAAAGTAAAATATTCATTTTATTAGTTCAATGAAAAGCCACGCAGTTAGAATTTGAGACCAGGCAACTAGGCCAAAGCCTCTACAAAATTTTAGCTAAGCACAAACAGTTTCAATAAGAAATCATGGCACACATTTGCAATTATGATGGATTACTACAAATTTCAATTCTTCTTGATTAATAAAGCTCGTTTATAATATTGGCGAACTACTCCGAGGGCACAATTTCCCACGTATATTATTTTCTTTAGTAAAATCACACTACATTATATGATTTTGGTTACATGATATATGAGTATATGTTGGTCCTCCTTTTTCTGCGTCATCAGAGGAATCCTATTCCAGCCCGTATTAGTAATGATGATTGATTTATTGAAGAGTTTATTGGTTCACCTATTGGTTTTCTCATTGTCCTGGTAACTAATTGAACATCACCCACTCAGGTTAGAGGCAGATGTTTTTAAAAATATTAGGAAAATTATGTGTATTGTGTTTTTTTATTTTTATATTTTCGATGTAATGGGTGTTTGTTCCAACAGATAGCTTCTAGGTACTAGAAGGTGCAGCCCCCAAGACAGGCATGCTTGATGTGGGTATCTCCAGGGGCCCTGAAAAGGAAGATCAAGGAGTGCATGCAGAAGACTGTTTTGTGGAGCTCCTTTGAAGATATCAAGGACCAGCATTATTGTTGGTACACTGGACAACACACCGTACCTTGAGCAACAATCTTTTGGTCATTGGCAGACAATGTTATTTTGACAGATGTGGCAATATATGTTCTGTAAAGCTGCGGGTGATGAAGGAAGTTAGCGGAGCCAAACAGCTGTTAAAACGGACAAGTCTGAGGGTGAATTGTCAGGCCACTTCACCGCTGTGGAGAGTGAAAACTCAGCAGAAAGGACAAAGAAACACAGTTTGTTTTTTCCCTGTCAGAAAGGATTTACTTTAGTCTAGGGCTTGGACACAAATGCAATAACTCTGTAACAGCAGTGGATGATTAACTGCATTCAACATACAAGCTGCAAACAGTGCAACATTTACAAGCGTAGACACCTGGAAGTGGAAACCTCTTTCAGTAGTCTCTAGCAGAGTAGAATAAGAGTTGTTTTCGCTAGCCAGTTTAGCTGTGGAATTTACAATTTCCCTAAGGTCTTCAAATTTCATGATGGAATAGTTAGACAAATTATTACAGAAAGCAGCATAACTTCTTGTAGATAGTGTGAAGTGGATACAATTACTGGGTTAGTTCACAAATTAAACGGTAGTCTTGATGCTAATGGGTGGTTAGTAGACAGAGGGCCTCATTCTGACTTTGGCGGGTGGCGGAGGCCTCCCGCCAAAGTACCGCCGTCAGAAGACCGCTGCGCGGTCAAAAGACAGCCGCCGTAATTTTGAGTTTCCCGCTGGGCTGGCGGGCGACCGCCAGAAGGCCGCCCGCCAGCCCAGCGGGAAAAGCCCTTCCATGAGGATGCCGGCTCCGAATGGAGCCGGCGGAATGGAAGGGGTGCGACGGGTGCAGTTGCACCCGTCGCGATTTTCAGTGTCTGCTTGGCAGACACTGAAAATCTTGTTGGGGCCCTGTTAGGGGGCCCCTGCAGTGCCCATGCCAGTGGCATGGGCACTGCTGGGGCCCCCAGGGGCCCCACGACACCCGTTCCCGCCAGAACCAGGCTGGCGGGAAGGGGGTCGGAATCCCCATGGCGGCGCTGCATGCAGCGCCGCCATGGAGGATTCCCTGGGGCAGGGGAAAACTGGCGGGAAACCGCCGGTTCCCCTTTTCTAACCGCGGCTTTACCGCCGCGGTCAGAATGCCCCGGAAGTACCGCCAGCCTGTTGGCGGTGCTTCCTCTGCCCTCTGCCCTGGCGGTGAGACACCGCCAGGGTCAGAATGAGGGCCAGAATCTTGAAAATAGTGGCATCTGGCGGGACAAATGCTTTTTTTATGTGTTTTCAGCTGAGAAATGTAAATATGCAGCAATAAGTGCACCATTGTTGGTATACTGAGGGGCATATTTATACTCTGTTTGTGCCGGATTTGCATCATTTTTTTTAACGCAAATCCTGCACAAAATTAACTCAATATTTATATTTTGATGCTAGAATATTGGAGTTAAAGTAATTTTTTGACTGTGGAAAACTATCTTGTGTCAATGAGATGCAAGGTAGGCATTCCTGGGCAAAAAATGACTCAAAGGTCCTAACGCCTTACTTATCCTCTCCTGCAAGATTTACTCACTGGAGGAGGAGGGCCTAAATAATGGTGCTAAGCCTGCTCAGCACCATTATTTAATGCCTGGGTCAGGGCAGGAATTAGGAGACCTGTGGGCCTTTTTCCATGGTCACAGACCATGGAAACTGCCCACAGTTTCCCTTTCCTGTCCCCAGGGACATCCCCACCCACCAGCTCCCACACCTGGAGGACACCTAAGGATGGGGGGACCCATCCCAGGTAAATACAGATAAGTAGTTTTTTTTTTTTTTGCAAAGTTGCAAGAATTTTGACACTAACTGGCCCCGGATGGCAATTGCTGGCGGTATACTTTTTGACAAAAACCTGCTCTAATGCAGGTTTGCATCAAAAAGTATAAATTAGTTTTAGTATCCTCACAAACTGAGTGGAGAACAAGAGGGCAGGAGGACACGTCCATTTGAATCTGGATGTCATTATCGGTAGAACTGTGCCAATAACTGGCTAAATTGGTAGAGAAAATAGTATCCGGATGTTCCCTCAAAGGAGGGGGTAAGTCTTAGCCACAGAAGTATCACCTACAATCTTAGATCTAGGATGATAAGTAGAAACAGCAGGGGAAATAGCCTGTAAGAATACAGAGGAGTGGTCGGTCCAAGAGAGAGAGTAACTTTCTTGCACATATGCCAAATGAATGTACATGAACAAATGTGACGGAGTGTGTATTGGGTGATGTACAAGTTGAAGAAATGCTTTTGAGTAAAATAGAGAAAAAACCTGAATGTGGTGTTAAACTTGGCCCACATCTCATTGTCTTCCAGCAGAGAAAATTGGTAGGAGAGAGGCCATAAGGCAAGGATGTTGGTCAGTTGTTCTTCAGATATGGATGAAGGTGGCAGTGTAAAAGAGCACCACTGCTAGAAGAAAATGAAAACAAACAGATCCTCAGTTCAGAAGAGTTACAAATTGGAGAGCTATTAAAAGTACCTAGCGGGAACGTAGGGCCAGGTGTACGTAGCTATTTTCTTGTCACAAAGGCCCGATTCTCAGAATTTTGCAATTCGGTAATCTCTTTACCAAATCGCAAATAGTGTTAGCGAGTCGCAATTAGGAAGGGGAATTCCCTTCCTAATTGCGAGTCACAGTGCGATATATGATTGTTTTTTACTGGGAATGCGGTCACAAAGCAGTCGCAGTTAGCACCAATTTCAAACTGGTGCAAACCCATTTGCAAATGGGATGGGGTCCCAATGGGACCCTTTCCCCTTTGTGAATGGTAGCAAAAATATTTTTGGGGAGCTGGAGGTGGTCACATGGACCACTGCCAGCTCTGAAAAAATGAAAAGAAAACTTTTCATTTTTGTTTTTGAACTGCATCCCATTTTCCTTTAAGGAAAATAGGCTGCATTTAAAAAAAAAAAAAACTATTTTTATTTAAAAGCAATCAAAGACATGGTGATCTTCTGTCCCCAGCAGGCCACCATCCCTGTGAGTGCAGCCATTCCTAATGGGGTCGCAAATTGCGACCTACCTCATGAATATTAATGAGGTAGGTCATTTACGACACTGTTGTACATATGGTTTTGTGGCTCACAATTTGTGATTTGCAAATGTGTTGCAAATTGTGAGTCGCAAAACTCTGGGTCGTACATCTGGCCCTAAGTCCTGTAGAGCATTTTAAAATCCAGAAACCACGACAAGCATTATGTCTGGCATAAAGCATTTTCTGAAGATAATTTTTAGTCCCTGCAGTCAATCCAAACTCGTGTTTAGCAATGACGCTGCACATGGTGGTGGCTGGTGAACCTTGAAAGTGCTGGGGAGTAAATAGATTCCTTGAAATAGAAATAGGGAATGGAAAAGTGACTCTATCTCCTTCAGAGGCTCCAGATTGGTTCCCATAGAAAACAGTTGTTTAACCCCATAGGTGCGGGTCACGACCAGTGGCCGATGCCAGGGAAGGATTTTTTTATTACTTAAAAGTCCCCGGTGAGACCCGTGTCCCCCCGCCTCCCCACCCGCCCCTATGTGACGTCAGCGCACCACAATGCACACTGACGTCACACTACATTTTCCCCACCAGAGCAGGAAGCAGCAGGTAAGGCCGCTTCTGCTCGGGTGGGGAAAACGGGCCCAAAAGGGCTGCTCCACTATTCGGGAAGTCCTCGTTTGAAAGGGGTGATTCTCCCCTTTCAAACGAGGCCTTCCTGAAATGGTTCCCCCCTCTGAAAATGGGCCGCCTTTTTCCCCTGGGGGCATATTTTTGCAAAAATTTTTAGTCTACTCCAAAGGGGGGTGGGGAGACTGACACGGGGGTTGCCCGTAAGCAGGGCTGAACCCCCTGTTGGGTCAATTTTATTTTAAAAGCTGTATGGTTTCCCTCGGGGCCACGATCGCCCCCCAGGGAAACCATACAGCTATTCAAAAATATATAGAGTTATAAATATATATAGATCTATATATACATCCATATAGATCTCTCTCTCTCTCTCTATATATATATATATATATACCTATGTATATCTATATATAGATAGAAATATCTATCTATTTATATAGATATGCACATATATATCTATCTCTCTCTCTCTATATATATATAAATATATATATATATATATATATATGTATATATATATATATATATATATATATGTTATTAGGTTATATATATATTATATATTTGCCACCAGTTCTCTTACAGCTTGCATCTTCAAAGCAATACACATACTCCAACCTACGCGCTTCAACTGTAGCTTTCAGGCAACAATAAAAAAGTCACGCTAACTCTTGTGATTATGTTTCGGCTAGAAAAGGATCTGACTTTTCTCTAGTGGCAGTTTTGATGCTATAAAGTAGTACAGAAGGTTTATATGCCTACTGCAAAGATCAAACCTGTATTTTATGTGAATAGCTGAGTGGATTAGTAAAGCCAGCCATTACCTGTGCTATAATACAAATGAAATGTATGTGCGAGGGGGGCTATGGAGAGATGAAGGGAACTTTTGCTGGGCTGTAGTGAGGGAATCAGAGGAGGCGGTCATGAGACTGGGAGCACCAATAATGATTGTTGGACTGGGTGCCAGAGGCACTAAAGACTGTCACGATTAGTATGTGACAAGGTGAAGTAATAGTATGTCTTTTTTGTTTTTTTTTAGTGTCTTGAGAGAACGTGCTGGTTGAGGGACGAAGCGAACGTTAGGTGACCTTTAATGTTGCACGCATCAAACACACACCAGCAATTTTGTGACTGTCTACGTAGGCTAGTGTTTTAGAGCGACAGTTTAGGCAGCAGCAGATATTGTTGGATGACTGCAGCTCAAGGCCTAACCTGGGTTATAGAGGACAGCTCTGACGTAGGATCAGAGACTGAGACAGCAGATACTGAGAAAGCATCTGTGGTATAGGACTATGGTGCAGACTGTGGGAGTGATTTTTCAGTCAGAGGAGTCCCATCCAACATCTCCTCTTCCAGTGATACTGGGGAGGTGATGAGGACAGTCCTGCTGTCCCTTCGCAAGCACAGTCTGTGCAGCGGGACAATAGCAGGTTAACCCAACCCAGGGAGCAGGTGCATGCAGAGGCAATCACAGAAAGAGTGCTCTCATGGGAGCTCCTCAATTTAGTTCAGCCCTAAATTCCACCACCCTACTTTTATTGTAGAGACATCAAAATTATCTAACCCAAAACAACTTGGTTTTGGAAGGCAGACACCTGCGTTTTTGGTCCGGGGCTCGGCAGCCATATAGGGAAACCTACCAAACCCAGTCATTCCTGGAAACTAGACAACCCGGGGGAGTCCACATAGGTGTGTCTTGTGTGGATTCCCCAAAGTTTTCTTACCCAGAATACACAGCAAAGGTGAAATGTTGAATAAAAACTATATTTTCTCGTGCATTTCTGTCAAACAAACTACAAGAATATGCTGGGATCCACAAAATTACTACCCAGGGTTTCCCCACCTATCCTGATAAAAACGCTACCCCACTTAAGTTCCTGTACCTAGTGCCTGCGTCAGGAAGGGATCACCCCAGGGTCAACAGTTGCCCTCATGGAAGGACTAACTTTGACCGTTGTGTTGTTGTGTAGCCATTTTAGCTATAGTTTTAGACATGTTATTTTAGTAAACTAGGCCTGCCACTGTGCACTTTAACCTAGACATGTTTCATTCTAGCTTCTTTATATTATTTTAACAATAGCCACATTTGCAGTCTTGTTTTATTTTTTCTATCTAGCTGTTCTTTGCCTAGCTCAGCACTACGTTCTTAAACAAGACATTTCTTTCACTCTGTGCTTATCTCAAGGCTGCACTAAGATAGTTTCCCGGCAAAAGTGGTACGCTTTATCTCTAATGTTCACAGAAACATACCCACTCTTACATGGGGATCCTTTCTTGGAACATCAGCTGTTTTATTATAAAAACACTACGTTGACCCATGTACGTAAGAGGGAGACTCCAGCCAGATGAACAAGACTGTATGCTGATTGCTGAGTGTTTCGCTGCAGCTTCTTATGTAGCCTACAGGCCTCTTGCTCAGGTATGAGGGATGATGTCTTCCCAGGGGAACCTGAAGGGCAGAATTAGATTTTAACATGATGTGCTGTAACATAGTCTAGACAGGAACTATTCCTAAAAACCGCAGTGACAACATTGTAGCATTATTTTTGTGTTTTACTCTCCTTGTCACAATTTTAATCCTGTCCTGCTTCATCATCCTAGTTATTGCAATACATGCTTTAATATCTAAGATGCAGTTACTTCAATAAAAACCTTAGTGAACTATACCCTGCCTCTGATTGTCCTTGCATATGTGAGACTAATGTAACTGATAGAAACGGATGAGATCTGATTGACCACGATTTCCCTGAGGAGTCATGTGTGTCCTGCACCCGGTTGCCTAATCATCCCTGCTCTTGGGTGGAGATGAGGCACTGCTAGTTAGCCAGAACAAAACTCAGATTAGACCGACACTTCTCACCTGGTGTGAGATAAGACTTAGTCCCCTGCAATACAAGTGATTCTGCCCCGCGAATCCAGTAGTCTCATTAGGATAACGAGAACCTACGCAACAGTGTGATCCATTCCTTACACGAGCACTAGAGCTACCCACACAAATGAGGTACCTTTTTTTACCGGGAGACTTGGGGGAATGCTGGGTGGAAGGCTATTTATTTTATTTGAGTTCATTCGGTCTAGAGATCTAGACCATTTAGAGTAACAAAGATAACAATCATACATGATAAATAGTATTTGTTAAAAAAAACAAAATAACAATATAAAAACAGTAATAATCAGGACAGTATAACAATAAGATCAACAAGACTAGGTATTTGGTTGTAGATAAAAAGTACAATAAATAAGACATGGCTAAAAATGTTAAGAGAAAAAAGATAAAAGCTAGGATATAAAATTCTGTCTAACATACCAATGTGTGCAATTATTTTCCCGTAAGACCTGGCCCTCGTCAATCCTCATATAGAGGGCAGCAAGTTCCTGCTAAAAATATCCTACTGATGCTACTAAAAAATAACAGTTGCGACTCCTTCTGTCGACTAATGACAGGATGGCTCACATGCCCTTTGTAACAATAAGCCTACGCCGGATGTACCAGGCCTCTGCAAAAAATTTGGTAACTGTGATAGCTACCACGGAGGATGAGTCGTATGTACAGATTCTGGTAGCGTTTGCTCTATCATGTAATGACGTATTTTTACAGAGGGGAATGATCCACCTCCCTCTGGGACTCTTATACAAAGGGCAGAAAAATAGTATATGCTCTATTGTTTCTTTGCAATTTTGGCAAGAGATACATCTATCATTTGAAGCGATGTTAGATGACCAGTGAGCCGTAAAACCATTAATAGGCAGTGTACCATATCTTAGTTGGAGATATAAAGCACGGGCGTACGGAGGCATGGGAAGGTTCAAGAAGTTCTCAGGCCAGGGCTCGTGCTTGAGTTGGTGAAATTCCATTGTTAGCCTGCCTGCCCCTTTTTGGTGCAAAGAGTCTTCGTTTACTTTCTCCCAATATCTTTTTGTGACAAGTTTCCTTGCATTATCAGGGATTTGATCCGGATATTTCCAATAGGAAGGAAAACCTATTTTGACCCAGGCAGATTTCATTTCCTTCAACCATGGAATTTTCTCCAGTGCCTGGGGGGTGGCTATGAGCTCCAATGGAATCGAGTTCATTTCTATGCTAACGCGCGATCGTTTCTTGGAGGTACTATATATCATGAGTTTTGTTTTCTTAATGTTTACGTCCAGACCATAGTCACTACAAAAAACACAGAATTTGATTTTTTTTCCAACCAAGTTAGGTGAATCATTTAAACAGTTCTTTAAGTAGTGGATGCAATTATTGATATATAGCAAAAAAAGAGTGGGTGCCAGGACACATCCCTGTCTAACTCCTTTTTTAATAGCTGTGGGGTCAGTCAACTCGCCCCCCTGGCCACATCTAATTTGAGCAAAAGTATTTTCATGCAGTTGAGCAATGAGTTTCAGGAGACCAGATGGCACTCCCATATTTGATAATGTTGACCACAGCAGGTTCCTGGGGATCAAATCAAATGCGGCTCTGAGGTCTATGAAGACCACATAGAGATTACCCCTCCCCAGGTCAACATTCTTCCATTTTATTGACATGAATCTTAGGGCTTGGTCAACTGTACTCACTGCAGGTCTAAATCCTGCTTGTAGCTCAGAAAGAGCTTCGGACTCCATAATCCATTCCTCAAGATGGAGCAGAAGATGCTTTACATAGATTTTTTGGGAGTTATCAAGGAGACTAATCGGACAATAATTGGCAGGGATGTTCGGATTTCCTTTTTTAAAAATGGGTGCTACTTCAGCCCCTTTCCAAGTGGGTGGAGCGGGGGCCCCTGATGCAATTGCATTGCAGATAAGGTTGAGATATGGTGCCCATATGTCTGGTCTTGATTTGTATAGATCACCTGGAATCTTATCTGGGCCAGGGGCCTTTCCCCATTTCAATGAGTCTATTGCTGCTCTTGTTTCAGTTAGAGAGAATGTGATCAGGGTGGTCTCATGGTTTATTGAGGCATCAGGGGCCCACAGAGATGCTTCAGATGGCCCATCGTATAGTTGCCCAAAGTGCTCTACCCATTATGCTGAGAGAATTGAGGAGCCAGGTGCGGCAGGGGAATTGCTACAGTCATCAGTTATTAGTTTCCAGAACCTAGATGTGTCATTAGATTTAGAAGTCTCCAAAATAATAACCCATCTGGCCTCTTCCCAGCTTCTGCGTGCCTTAGAACATTCCTTCTTATAAACTTTTCTGGCTGTTCTTAACAGCCCAACATGGCCATCTTTTATTGCTTCCAGGTGAGACAGTTGTGCTTCTCTGCAACAATTGTCAAACCAAGGAGCGCAGTGCTTTTTGTTAGGATTATTAAGAAACTTTTTTGTAAAAAGATGCTTTAAAGATTGGAACAAGTCAGTGTGGGCTGCTAAGACTCTGTCACCCTCCCCATTCTCATTTAGCCGGATCATACACTCCATCTGGTTGGCAAGCAGGTTGTAAATAGATGCCAGGTGTTTAGGGGAAGAATTAACGGTTTCCCATTTTAGGTTACGTCTGTTGTTAGTTAGAGCCAGCTGGGAGGCATGGATCTTAGAATAGGGCACATTAAACGAAGGAAAAAGTCCTCTGGTCGATAAAATCAACGGGTCATGATCGCTCTCAATTTGCTTTTGGACCCTCATATCGAACATGTGGCTCCACAGTCGGATGTCAAGAAGTATATAATCAATACGACTGCTGAGCCCTCCGGCCTAAAGGTAGCTTGCAAATTTACATCCGAGCGCGAGCGACCGTTGCAAGCTCGGAGGCCATGGGCTAGTGTGATGTCGGCCAGTAAGCGCGCAGATTTATTCAACCTTGGTCTTTTGTTGGAGACTAGCTGAGGGATGCCCCAATGGGCATCCTCTTCTTTACATATTCCTTGGACTAGAGAATTATGTTCAAAAGTGTCATTAAAATCCCCTCCAATCAAAACAAAGAAGGAGGGATTGTTTTTAAGAAAACTGTCCAAAATGGACAGGACATCAGAATCAGCGTGGGAGATCACATTCCTGTTATAGATATTAATTAAAAGTAAAGGTCTCTCTTCAGAAATCATTATTAATAGGACTTGCAAGTCAGGGCAAGCCGTATCTATTTCTTCTATCTTGGACCTAAAAGAAGTGTTGATCCACACAAGCAGCCCTCCCGATGGTCTCCCAGAAGATGACTTGCATGCTGGAACCTAATAGCTTTTAAAGCCTAGTCTTTATTTTGGTTCTAATGCCCACGTTTCTTGGAAGAGGCAGATCAGGTGATCATCAATAAGACTGCCCCATCCTGGACTTAGTAATTTGCTTTCCAACCCTGCTATATTCCTGCTGAGTATCTTATCGAGATCCTCTGTTTTTATGGACCCTGCTTTAGTCTGAGGATATTTCATACAGGGGGAGGAACTGCTAGGAACCATACTAATTCCCTCATGTATATTAGGACCAGTGTCTTTCTCGCTATGAGTCTTGTGAACCTCGCTGGATGTGAGCCCAGCTATATATGAATTGGGTAGGTTGGCCATACGGGTGGACCCCAGAATGTGTGGAACAGTTGACAGGAACGGAATACATTCCTCGCTGGCTTGGCTCGTGGTGCTTGTGGGTGATCCCTGGTTAACAGGATCTGCCAAGGTCGAAGGGGCAACAGAGTTAGAGATGCTGAGGGCAGTAGGGTGAATGTCCTCAGCCTCAACATTGCTCGGAGCCACTTCCGAAAGGTCATCTCCTAGTCAGTCTGTCTCAGAAAGAGATGACGAAGGGCGTCTAGGGCCAAGTGCAGGGATAGACTGTGTGTGGATAGCCAGGGGAGCCCCGTATAACATTGGCAGTTGTCTACTCCAAGCTGGCATGGGAGGTGGATAAAACACTTGTAACCTGCAAAGGGAGGCTTTGTCAGTTATAGGATAAGGTCTATTAGCGTTTAAAAAGAGCTGTTGGACAAGGTCAGGAGAATTGAAGTTGATGACTATGCAGTCCCCTGAACCGACTTTCGCTAGGGAACCCACCCACCATACCCTTCTCACCATCAGTATTGAGGGTGTCATGGAAAAAGAGAACCCTGCATTCACGTGCAACCAATGGATAACCTTGTTTTTAAGTTCGGTAAAAGATTCAGTGGAATGAGGTTTGAGTTCAGGAACATTCGATATAATGAGTACATAATGACATGATTCTGGTGGCAAATGGAGCACTTTTGGATCTGGCAGACCCCTGATCTTATCACTCTTCTGGTGTTCTGTTTGCGGGTGCTCCCAAATGGGGTTGCCATCTCCCGGATTAGTTACTGAGTTATTCCATGGGGCGGTTCCTTTTAAAAGGGGAACTGAAACCATATGGGGCTTATTCATTAAAATACTAGCTGTTTTGATGGAGCTGGGCCAATCTTGGTTTAAAGAGGAAAAAGGGATTTTGGCTATTTGGCCAGTGGGTCTGTTGGCAGTGATGAGGTCATGGTTGGCAAGGGGGTGGGATTGAATTTCTACGGGTGGAGCAATTTTAGGTGCCTGGCTATTGATAAGGCTTTCGAATTTGTCCTCAATTGATTGGAGGCGGGTTAAAATTGGAAGAAATAGTTTTGAAAGCTCATCTCTTATGAAATCCCTGGTGTACTCATTTACATGGCACTCGTTTGTGTTGTGTAAGGGGATTAATACCGTATCCTTATTAGAATGTTGAGGCATGTTAGAGGGGCTCTAAGTCCTAGATCGTTTGTTTTTAAAAGCAGGTTCCCTTTGTTTCCTTTTTCCTTTGGTATTGGGATCTGCTAAGGTGAGGGGGCCTTCATTTGAGGGACTCTGGGCCAGCAGAATTGGTGCAGCACGAGTGGTAATTACAATTGGGGTTTCGGCCTGATTCTCCTGGGAGTTTTTAGAGGGGGAAGGAAAAGGGGTAGTCAGTACAGACTGTAATTCTGTTCGCGGGGGGGCTGTGGGGCTGAGCTATCATGAACTAGGCTGTTGGTTTAAGAAGGGGGGGCAGCTAAGCATCGCTGCACTAACTCTATTTCTTTTTCAAGTTCCCCAACAGCCTTTTGCAGAAAGCCATCTAAGGTTCTGTTAGAATGCTGCTTTCCTTCCAACCCACCCCCACGTCGACGGCCCATTATTCTTTAAATAAGGGGCCTTTAGTGAGCCCCCGGCTTATAGGGGTGTGTAGGCCTTTGGGACCCAGCCACTAACACTATAGTATGATTAATAGGCTTCTCAGACCCTACTGTTAACAAATCCCAAAGACAAGACCACAGTGAGATGCCCAAAGCGTATATATATAGCCTTGCCCAACCACTTATCGGGCGCAGACAGGCGCAGAGCGGGTAATGAATTATGGGCTCCTGCCCTTGGAAGAAGAAGAATGGTGCCGCCTCCTGCCACCCTCCAAGAAACGAAATTCAATAAGCAGTTGTAAAATGAACTGAGATAAATTCAACTACACGGAGAAACCTGCAAGAATCCGGTTTAGGTTAATAGTTTTCCACATGCTTGATGGGGCCTGGAGCTCTATGGGAGGACTACCCACGCACCGAGGAGAGGAACTTGAGATCTCCTTCAGGCAGCCATAAACAAGTTTGCTGTCTGGTCCACGTCTTTGGGTAGATGTCAGGGGGGTGGCCCTGCCCTACCTCTTCCTGGCAATGACGGGCAAGGACGGGCCCGCCCTGGGCCCGGGCGCGTCCCGCACGGCGGGAGCGCGAAGTCAATTTAAAGGGCTCCTGCCCCGTGACACACCTCCCGGCAGCAAACAGCGCTTCCCACGACGGCGGGAGCGCGAAGTCAATTTAAAGGGCTCCTGCCCCGTGACACACCTCCCGGCAGCAAACAGCGCTTCCCGCGACGGCGGGAGCGCGAAGTCAATTTAAAGGGCTCTTGCCCCGTGACACACCTCCCGGCAGCAAACAGCGCTTCCTGGGTGGAAGGCAATTTGAGGCTCCTCTCAGATTCCAGAACTTTCTATCACCGAAATGTGAGCAAAAAGTGGGATTTTTGTAAAATTGTTAGGTTTGCAAAGGATTCTGGGTAAAAGAACTTGGTGAGAGCACCACAAGTTACCCCATCCTGGGTTTTCCTAGGTGTCTGGTTTTCAGAAATGCCGGCGTTGGCAGGTTTTCCTAGGTGCCTGATGAGCTAGAGGCCAAAATCCACAGCTAGGCACTTTGCAAAAACGAGGTAAATTTTCATAAGAAAAATGTGATGTGTCCATGTTTTTTTTGGGGCATTTCCTGTCACGGGCACTAGGTCTGTCCACACAAGTGAGGTACCATTTTTATTGGGAGACTTAGGGGAATGTCGGGTGGAAGGAAATGTGTGTCTCCTCTCAGACTCCAGAACTTTCTGTCAATGAAATGTGAGGAAAAATGTTTTTTTGCCAAATTTTGAGGTTTGCCAAGGATTCTGGGTAACAGACCCTGGTGGGTCTATTAGGTTATATATATATTATATATTTGCCACCAGTTCTCTTACAGCTTGCATCTTCAAAGCAATACACATACTCCAACCTACGCGCTTCAACTGTAGCTTTCAGGCAACAATAAAAAAGTCATGCTAACTCTTGTGATTATGTTTCGGCTAGAAAAGGATCTGACTTTTGTCTAGTGGCAGTTTTGATGCTATAAAGTAGTACAGAAGGTTTATATGCCTACTGCAAAGATCAAACCTGTATTTTATGTGAATAGCTGAGTGGATTAGTAAAGCCAGCCATTACCTGTGCTATAATACAAATGAAATGTATGTGCGAGGGGGGCTATGGAGAGATGAAGGGAACTTTTGCTGGGTTGTAGTGAGGGAATCAGAGGAGGCGGTCATGAGACTGGGAGCACCAATAATGATTGTTGGACTGGGTGCCAGAGGCACTAAAGACTGTCACGATTGGTATGTGACAAGGTGAAGTAATAGTATGTCTTTTTTGTTTTTTTTGAGTGTCTTGAGAGAACGTGCTGATTGAGGGACGAAGCGAACGTTAGGTGACCTTTAATGTTGCACGCATCAAACACACACCAGCAATTTTGTGACTGTCTACGTAGGCTAGTGTTTTAGAGCGACAGTTTAGGCAGCAGCAGATATTGTTGGATGACTGCAGCTCAAGGCCTAACCTGGGTTATAGAGGACAGCTCTGACGTAGGATCAGAGACTGAGACAGCAGATACTGAGAAAGCATCTGTGGTATAGGACTATGGTGCAGACTGTGGGAGTGATTTTTCAGTCAGAGGAGTCCCATCCAACATCTCCTCTTCCAGTGATACTGGGGAGGTGATGTGGACAGTCCTGCTGTCCCTTCGCAAGCACAGTCTGTGCAGCGGGACAATAGCAGGTTAACCCAACCCAGGGAGCAGGTGCATGCAGAGGCAATCACATAAAGAGTGCTCTCATGGGAGCTCCTCAATTTAGTTCAGCCCCAAATTCCACCACCCTACTTTTATTGTAGAGACATCAAAATTATCTAACCCAAAACAACTTGGTTTTGGAAGGCAGACACCTGCGTTTTTGGTCCGGGGCTCGGCAGCCATATAGGGAAACCTACCAAACCCAGTCATTCCTGGAAACTAGACAACCCGGGGGAGTCCACATAGGTGTGTCTTGTGTGGATTCCCCAAAGTTTTCTTACCCAGAATACACAGCAAAGGTGAAATGTTGAATAAAAACTATATTTTCTTGTGCATTTCTGTCAAACAAACTACAAGAATATGCTGGGATCCACAAAATTACTACCCAGGGTTTCCCCACCTATCCTGATAAAAACGCTACCCCACTTAAGTTCCTGTACCTAGTGCCTGCGTCAGGAAGGGATCACCCCAGGGTCAACAGTTGCCCTCATGGAAGGACTAACTTTGACCGTTGTGTTGTTGTGTAGCCATTTTAGCTATAGTTTTAGACATGTTATTTTAGTAAACTAGGCCTGCCACTGTGCACTTTAACCTAGACATGTTTCATTCTAGCTTCTTTATATTATTTTAACAATAGCCACATTTGCAGTCTTGTTTTATTTTTTCTATCTAGCTGTTCTTTGCCTAGCTCAACACTACGTTCTTAAACAAGACATTTCTTTCACTCTGTGCTTATCTCAAGGCTGCACTAAGATAGTTTCCCGGCAAAAGTGGTACGCTTTATCTCTAATGTTCACAGAAACATACCCACTCTTACATGGGGATCCTTTCTTGGAACATCAGCTGTTTTATTATAAAAACACTACGTTGACCCATGTACGTAAGAGGGAGACTCCAGCCAGATGAACAAGACTGTATGCTGATTGCTGAGTGTTTCGCTGCAGCTTCTTATGTAGCCTACAGGCCTCTTGCTCAGGTATGAGGGATGATGTCTTCCCAGGGGAACCTGAAGGGCAGAATTAGATTTTAACATGATGTGCTGTAACATAGTCTAGACAGGAACTATTCCTAAAAACCGCAGTGACAACATTGTAGCATTATTTTTGTGTTTTACTCTCCTTGTCACAATTTTAATCCTGTCCTGCTTCATCATCCTAGTTATTGCAATACATGCTTTAATATCTAAGATGCAGTTACTTCAATAAAAACCTTAGTGAACTATACCCTGCCTCTGATTGTCCTTGCATATGTGAGACTAATGTAACTGATAGAAACGGATGAGATCTGATTGACCACGATTTCCCTGAGGAGTCATGTGTGTCCTGCACCCGGTTGCCTAATCATCCCTGCTCTTGGGTGGAGATGAGGCACTGCTAGTTAGCCAGAACAAAACTCAGATTAGACCGACACTTCTCACCTGGTGTGAGATAAGACTTAGTCCCCTGCAATACAAGTGATTCTGCCCCGCGAATCCAGTAGTCTCATTAGGATAACGAGAACCTACGCAACAGTGTGATCCATTCCTTACACGAGCACTAGAGCTACCCACACAAATGAGGTACCTTTTTTACCGGGAGACTTGGGGGAATGCTGGGTGGAAGGCTATTTATTTTATTTGAGTTCATTCGGTCTAGAGATCTAGACCATTTAGAGTAACAAAGATAACAATCATACATGATAAATAGTATTTGTTTAAAAAAACAAAATAACAATATAAAAACAGTAATAATCAGGACAGTATAACAATAAGATCAACAAGACTAGGTATTTGGTTGTAGATAAAAAGTACAATAAATAAGACATGGCTAAAAATGTTAAGAGAAAAAAGATAAAAGCTAGGATATAAAATTCTGTCTAACATACCAATGTGTGCAATTATTTTCCCGTAAGACCTGGCCCTCGTCAATCCTCATATAGAGGGCAGCAAGTTCCTGCTAAAAATATCCTACTGATGCTACTAAAAAATAACAGTTGCGACTCCTTCTGTCGACTAATGACAGGATGGCTCACATGCCCTTTGTAACAATAAGCCTACGCCGGATGTACCAGGCCTCCGCAAAAAATTTGGTAACTGTGATAGCTACCACGGAGGATGAGTCGTATGTACAGATTCTGGTAGCGTTTGCTCTATCATGTAATGACATATTTTTACAGAGGGGAATGATCCACCTCCCTCTGGGACTCTTTTACAAAGGGCAGAAAAATAGTATATGCTCTATTGTTTCTTTGCAATTTTGGCAAGAGATACATCTATCATTTGAAGCGATGTTAGATGACCAATGAGCCGTAAAACCATTAATAGGCAGTGTACCATATCTTAGTTGGAGATATAAAGCACGGGCGTACGGAGGCATGGGAAGGTTCAAGAAGTTCTCAGGCCAGGGCTCGTGCTTGAGTTGGTGAAATTCCATTGTTAGCCTGCCTGCCCCTTTTTGGTGCAAAGAGTCTTCCTTTACTTTCTCCCAATATCTTTTTGTGACAAGTTTCCTTGCATTATCGGGGATTTGATCCAGATATTTCCAATAGGAAGGAAAACCTATTTTGACCCAGGCAGATTTCATTTCTTTCAACCATGGAATTTTCTCCAGTGCCTGGGGGGTGGCTATGAGCTCCAATGGAATCGAGTTCATTTCTATGCTAACGCGCGATCGTTTCTTGGAGGTACTATATATCATGAGTTTTGTTTTCTTAATGTTTACGTCCAGACCATAGTCACTACAAAAAACACAGAATTTGATTTTTTTCCCAACCAAGTTAGGTGAATCATTTATACAGTTCTTTAAGTAGTGGATGCAATTATTGATATATAGCAAAAAAAGAGTGGGTGCCAGGACACATCCCTGTCTAACTCCTTTTTTAATAGCTACGGGGTCAGTCAACTCGCCCCCCTGGCCACATCTAATTTGAGCAAAAGTATTTTCATGCAGTTGAGCAATGAGTTTCAGGAGACCAGATGGCACTCCCATATTTGATAATGTTGACCACAGCAGGTTCCTGGGGATCAAATCAAATGCGGCTCTGAGGTCTATGAAGACCACATAGAGATTACCCCTCCCCAGGTCAACATTCTTCCATTTTATTGACATGAATCTTAGGGCTTGGTCAACTGTACTCACTGCAGGTCTAAATCCTGCTTGTAGCTCAGAAAGAGCTTCGGACTCCATAATCCATTCCTCAAGATGGAGCAGAAGATGCTTTACATAGATTTTTTGGGAGTTATCAAGGAGACTAATCGGACAATAATTGGAAGGGATGTTCGGATTTCCTTTTTTTAAAATGGGTGCTACTTCAGCCCCTTTCCAAGTGGGTTGAGCGGGGGCCCCTGCTGCAATTGCATTGCAGATAAGGTTGAGATATGGTGCCCATATGTCTGGTCTTGATTTGTATAGATCACCTGGAATCTTATCTGGGCCAGGGGCCTTTCCCCATTTCAATGAGTCTATTGCTGCTCTTGTTTCAGTTAGAGAGAATGTGATCAGGGTGGTCTCATGGTTTATTGAGGCATCAGGGGCCCACAGAGATGCTTCAGATGGCCCATCGTATAGTTGCCCAAAGTGCTCTACCCATGATGCTGAGAGAATTGAGGAGCCAGGTGCGGCAGGGGAATTGCTACAGTCATCAGTTATTAGTTTCCAGAACCTAGATGTGTCATTAGATTTAGAAGTCTCCAAAATAATAACCCATCTGGCCTCTTCACAGCTTCTGCGTGCCTTAGAACATTCCTTCTTATAAACTTTTCTGGCTGTTCTTAACAGCCCAACATGGCCATCTTTTATTGCTTCCAGGAGAGACAGTTGTGCTTCTCTGCAACAATTGTCAAACCAAGGAGCGCAGTGCTTTTTGTTAGGATTATTAAGAAACTTTTTTGTAAAAAGATGCTTTAAAGATTGGAACAAGTCAGTGTGGGCTGCTAAGACTCTGTCACCCTCCCCATTCTCATTTAGTCGGATCATACACTCCATCTGGTTGGCAAGCAGGTTGTAAATAGATGCCAGGTGTTTAGGGGAAGAATTAACGGTTTCCCATTTTAGGTTACGTCTGTTGTTAGTTAGAGCCAGCTGGGAGGCATGGATCTTAGAATAGGGCACATTAAACGAAGGAAAAAGTCCTCTGGTCGATAAAATCAACGGGTCATGATCGCTCTCAATTTGCTTTTGGACCCTCATATCGAACATGTGGCTCCACAGTCGGATGTCAAGAAGTATATAATCAATACGACTGCTGAGCCCTCCGCGCCTAAAGGTAGCTTGCAAATTTACATGCGAGCGCGAGCGACCGTTGCAAGCTCGGAGGCCATGGGCTAGTGTGATGTCGGCCAGTAAGCGCGCAGATTTATTCAACCTTGGTCTTTTGTTGGAGACTAGCTGAGGGATGCCCCAATGGGCATCCTCTTCTTTACATATTCCTTGGACTAGAGAATTAGGTTCAAAAGTGTCATTAAAATCCCCTCCAATCAAAACAAAGAAGGAGGGATTGTTTTTAAGAAAACTGTCCAAAATGGACAGGACATCAGAATCAGCGTGGGAGCTCACATTCCTGTTTTAGATATTAATTAAAAGTAAAGGTCTCTCTTCAGAAATCATTATTAATAGGACTTGCAAGTCAGGGCAACCCGTATCTATTTCTTCTATCTTGGACCTAAAAGAAGTGTTGATCCACACAAGCAGCCCTCCCGATGGTCTCCCAGAAGATGACTTGCGTGCTGGAACCCAATAGCTTTTAAAGCCTAGTCTTTATTTTGGTTCTAATGCCCACGTTTCTTGGAAGAGGCAGATCAGGTGATCATCAATAAGACTGCCCCATCCTGGACTTTGTAATTTGCTTTCCAACCCTGCTATATTCCAGCTGAGTATCTTATCGAGATCCTCTGTATAAATGGACCCTGCTTTAGTCTGAGGATATTTCCTACAGGGGGAGGAACTGCTAGGAACCATACTAATTCCCTCATGTATATTAGGACCAGTGTCTTTCTCGCTATGAGTCTTGTGAACCTCGCTGGATGTGAGCCCAGCTATATATGAATTGGGTAGGTTGGCCATACGGGTGGACCCCAGAATGTGTGGAACAGTTGACAGGAACGGAATACATTCCTCGCTGGCTTGGCTCGTGGTGCTTGTGGGTGATCCCTGGTTAACAGGATCTGCCAAGGTCAAAGGGGCAACAGAGTTAGAGATGCTGAGGGCAGTAGGGTGAATGTCCTCAGCCTCAACATTGCTCGGAGCCACTTCCGAAAGGTCATCTCCTAGTCAGTCTGTCTCAGAAAGAGATGACGAAGGGCGTCTAGGGCCAAGTGCAGGGATAGACTGTGTGTGAATAGCCAGGGGAGCCCCGTATAACATTGGCAGTTGTCTACTCCAAGCTGGCATGGGAGGTGGATAAAACACTTGTAACCTGCAAAGGGAGGCTTTGTCAGTTATAGGATAAGGTCTATTAGCGTTTAAAAAGAGCTGTTGGACAAGGTCAGGAGAATTGAAGTTGATGACTATGCAGTCCCCTGAACCGACTTTCGCTAGGGAACCCACCCACCCTACCCTTCTCACCATCAGTATTGAGGGTGTCATGGAAAAAGCGAACCCTGCATTCAGGTGCAACAAATGGATAACCTTGTTTTTAAGTTCGGTAAAAGATTCAGTGGAATGAGGTTTGAGTTCAGGAACATTCGATATAATGAGTACATAATTACATGATTCTGGTGGCAAATGGAGCACTTTTGGATCTGGCAGACCCCTGATCTTATCACTCTTCTGGTGTTCTGTTTGCGGGTGCTCCCAAATGGGGTTGCCATCTCCCGGATTAGTTACTGAGTTATTCCATGGGGCGGTTCCTTTTAAAAGGGGAACTGAAACCATATGGGGCTTATTCATTAAAATACTAGCTGTTTTGATGGAGCTGGGCCAATCTTGGTTTAAAGAGGAAAAAGGGATTTTGGCTATTTGGCCAGTGGGTCTGTTGGCAGTGATGAGGTCATGGTTGGCAAGGGGGTGGGATTGAATTTCTACGGGTGGAGCAATTTTAGGTGCCTGGCTATTGATAAGGCTTTCGAATTTGTCCTCAATTGATTGGAGGTGGGTTAAAATTGGAAGAAATAGTTTTGAAAGCTCATCTCTTATGAAATCCCTGGTGTACTCATTTACATGGCACTCGTTTGTGTTGTGTAAGGGGATTAATACCGTATCCTTATTAGAATGTTGAGGCATGTTAGAGGGGCTCTAAGTCCTAGATCGTTTGTTTTTAAAAGCAGGTTCCCTTTGTTTCCTTTTTCCTTTGGTATTGGGATCTGCTAAGGTGAGGGGGCCTTCATTTGAGGGACTCTGGGCCAGCAGAATTGGTGCAGCACGAGTGGTAATTACAATTGGGGTTTCGGCCTGATTCTCCTGGGAGTTTTTAGAGGGGGAAGGAAAAGGGGTAGTCAGTACAGACTGTAATTCTGTTCGCGGGGGGCTGTGGGGCTGAGCTATCATGAACTAGGCTGTTGGTTGAAGAAGGGGGGGCAGCTAAGCGTCGCTGCACTAACTCTATTTCTTTTTCAAGTTCCCCAACAGCCTTTTGCAGAAAGCCATCTAAGGTTCTGTTAGAATGCTGCTTTCCTTCCAACCCACCCCCACGTCGACGGCCCATTATTCTTTAAATCAGGGGCCTTTAGTGAGCCCCCGGCTTATAGGGGTGTGTAGGCCTTTGGGACCCAGCCACTAACACTATAGTATGATTAATAGGCTTCTCAGACCCTACTGTTAACAAATCCCAAAGACAAGACCACAGTGAGATGCCCAAAGCGTATATATATAGCCTTGCCCAACCACTTATCGGGCGCAGACAGGCGCAGAGCGGGTAATGAATTAAGGGCTCCTGCCCTTGGAAGAAGAAGAATGGTGCCGCCTCCTGCCACCCTCCAAGAAACGAAATTCAATAAGCAGTTGTAAAATGAACTGAGATAAATTCAACTACACGGAGAAACCTGCAAGAATCCGGTTTAGTTTACTAGTTTTCCACATGCTTGATGGGGCCTGGAGCTCTATGGGAGGACTACCCACGGACCGAGGAGAGGAACTTGAGATCTCCTTCAGGCAGCCATAAACAAGTTTGCTGTCTGGTCCACGTCTTTGGGTAGATGTCAGGGGGGTGGCCCTGCCCTACCTCTTCCTGGCAATGACGGGCAAGGACGGGCCCGCCCTTGGCCCGGGCGCGTCCCGCACGGCGGGAGCGCAAAGTCAATTTAAAGGGCTCCTGCCCCGTGACACACCTCCCGGCAGCAAACAGCGCTTCCCGCGACGGCGGGAGCGCGAAGTCAATTTAAAGGGCTCCTGCCCCGTGACACACCTCCCGGCAGCAAACAGCGCTTCCCGCGACGGCGGGAGCGCGAAGTCAATTTAAAGGGCTCCTGCCCCGTAACACACCTCCCGGCAGCAAACAGCGCTTCCTGGGTGGAAGGCAATTTGAGGCTCCTCTCAGATTCCAGAACTTTCTATCACCGAAATGTGAGCAAAAAGTGGGATTTTTGTAAAATTGTTAGGTTTGCAAAGGATTCTGGGTAAAAGAACTTGGTGAGAGCACCACAAGTTACCCCATCCTGGGTTTTCCTAGGTGTCTGGTTTTCAGAAATGCCGGCGTTGGCAGGTTTTCCTAGGTGCCTGATGAGCTAGAGGCCAAAATCCACAGCTAGGCACTTTGCAAAAACGAGGTAAATTTTCATAAGAAAAATGTGATGTGTCCATGTTTTTTTTGGGGCATTTCCTGTCACGGGCACTAGGTCTGTCCACACAAGTGAGGTACCATTTTTATTGGGAGACTTAGGGGAATGTCGGGTGGAAGGAAATGTGTGTCTCCTCTCAGACTCCAGAACTTTCTGTCACTGAAATGTGAGGAAAAATGTTTTTTTGCCAAATTTTGAGGTTTGCCAAGGATTCTGGGTAACAGACCCTGGTGGGAGGGCCACAAGTTACCCCATCCTGAGTTTCCAAAAAACACATCAGATTTCAATGTAAAAATGTGATATGTCCATGTGGCATTTCCTGACACGAGCACCAGGCCTATCCACACAAGTGAGGTACCATTATTATCAGGAGACTTGGGGGAACACAAAATAGAAGAACAAGTGTTATTGTCCCTTGTCTTTCTCTACATTTTGTCCTTCCAAATGTAAGACAGTGTGTAAAAAAGAATTCTATTTGAGAAATGCCCTGTAATGCACATGCTAGTATGGGGACGATAGAATTCAGAGATGTGCAAATAACCACTGCTTCTCAACACCTTATCCTGTGCCCATTTTGTAAAAATAAAGGTTTCCTTAATACCTATTTTTCACTTTATATTTCACCAAATGAATTGCTGTATACCTGGTATACAATGAAAACCCATTGCAAGGTGCAGCTCATTTATTGGCTCCGTGTACCTCGGGTTCTTGATGAACCTACAAGCACTATGGCCCGTATTTATACTTTTTTAGCGCCGCGTTTGCGCCGTTTTTTGACGCAAAATCGGCGCAAACTAACAAAATACCATTGTATTTTGTAAGTTTGCGCCGATTTCGCGTCAAAAAACGACGCGAATGCGGCGCTAAAAAAGTATAAATGTGGGCTTATATATCCCCGCAACCAGAAGACTCTAGCAGATGTAACAGTACATTGTGTTTAAAAATCTGCCATACCTGGAAAAAGTTATAGTAGAAAACATGGGCAGAAATGGCTCTTTTTTACCTCAATTTCATTATTTTTTTATTTCAGCTGTTACTTTCTGAAGGAAAACCTTGAAGGATCTACACAAATGACCCCTTGCTGAATTCATAACTTTTATCTACTTTTCAGAAATGTTTAGCTGTCTGAGATCCAGCATTGGTTTTACACCCATTTCTGTCACTAACTGGAAGGAGGCTGAAAGCACAACAAATAGTAAAAATGGGGTATGCCCCATTAGAATGCCCAAATTGTGTCGAAAAATGTGGTTTTCTGATTCAAGTCTGCCTGTTCCTGAGAGCTGGGAAGATGGTGATTTTAGCCCTTTTTTCCAATTTTTCAGAAAAAAACAAACTTTTAGCTGTATTTTGACTAATTTCTTGGTCTCCTCGAGGGGAATCCACAAACTCAGGATACCTTGAGAATCCCTAGGATGTTGGAAAAAAAGGATGAAAATTTGGCATGAATAGCTTATGTGGACAAAAAGTTATAAAAGCCTAAGCGCTCAGCACTGGGGGAGGGGGTGGGGGGGGGGGGGGTAAGGCCAGCATCTAAGGGGTTAAAAGTCTGAGCCAAATGTCTACTTTGAACCAGAAAAGGCACATACATTGGCAAAGACCTAAATATTCTGAAGTGACACTAATTAAATATTCCAATATTATTGTGCTGTGGCATACAACCCTTACCTTCTGCAGGTGTGCTGGGACTCACCTGTATCAACATGTGACAAAACCGGCATTTATTGCAACATTAGAGGCCTTAAAAATTGAGTAAAATGTTTTATGTATTAGAGCCAGTGAAGAACATCTGGGTATGCATGGTGTTAGAAATGGGGTCTTTGGTTGGCAGTCAGGTTACCCCCTGTCCAAGCAAGGACCCTCACTCTAGTCAGGGTAAAGGAGAATCACCCTCAGTTAATCCCCACTCAACACCTTGGTCTCTGAGGGTGATTCGGAAATTTCCCCGCACAGCAGTGAGTGCGTGGATTTTCAATCTTGGTCAGTAGCTTCACCTGTCAAGGCCCCAGGAACTGGACTGGGCACCACTTGGCAGGGCAGGAGTCTCTGCAGAGAGTCCAGGTGCTGGCAGGGGAAGTCTTTGATGGCCCTGAGACTTCAGCAACCGGAGGCAAGGTCAGGACAAGCCCTCAGAGATTTCTTCACGTACAGGAATGCACAACAAGATACAGTCTTTGTCCTCTTTCACCGGGCAGAAGCAGCAACTACAGGATAGCTCAACAAAACACAGTCACAGGCAGGGCAGCACTTCTCCTCAGCTCTTCAGCTCTTCTCCAGGCAGAGGTTCCTCTTGATGTCCAGAAGTGATCTAAAGTTTGTGGTTTTGGGTGCCCTTCTTATACCCATTTTGACCTTTGAAGTAGGCTTACTTCAAAGGAAAGTCTCTCTTGTTTGTGAAATCCTGCCTTGCCCAGGCCAGGCCCCAGACACACACCAGGGGGTTGGAGACTCCATTGTGTGAGGGCAGGCACAGCCCTTTCAGGTGTGAGTGACCACTCTTCCCCTCCCTCCTAGCACAGATGGCTCATCAGGATATGCAGGCTACACCCCAGCTCCCTTTGTGTCACTGTCTAGAGAGGGGTGCAAAGAGCCCAACTGTCAAACTGACCCAGACAGTTAATCCTCAAACAGTCAGAGTCACAGAATGGTTTAAACAGGAAAATGCTCACTTTCTTAAAGTGGCATTTTCAAACACACAATCTTAAAATCAGCTTTACTAAAAGATGTATTTTTAAATTGTGAGTTCAGAGACCCCAAACTCCACATGTCTATCCGCTCCCAAAGGGAATCTACGCTTTAATCATATTTAAAGGAAGCCCCCACGTTAACCTATGAGAGGGATAGGCCTTGCAACAGTGGAAACGGAATTTGGCAGTATTTCACTGTTAGGACATATAAAACACATTAGTATATGTCCTACCTTTAACATACACTGCACCCTGCCCATGGGGCTACATAGGGCCTACCTTAGGGGTATCTTACATGTAAGAAAAGGGAAGGTTTAGGGCTTGCAAGTGGGTACACTTGCCAAGTCGAATTGGCAGTTTTAAACTGCACACACAGACACTGCAGTGGCAGGTCTGAGCCATGTTTACAGAGCTACTATTGTGGGAGGCACAACCAGTGCTGCAGGCCCACTAGTAGCCTTTGATTTACAGGCCCTGGGCACCTCTAGTGCGCTGTACTAGGGATTTTACAGAAAAACAAATATGTCAATCATGGCTAAACTAATTACATACACATTTTGTATAGGAGCACTTGCACTTTAGCACTGCATAGCAATGGTAAAGTGCCCAAAGTAATAAAAACAGAGGCAAAAGGTTAGGGGAGACTATGCCAAGGATGTCAAGTGTAATTCGTGGTCACAAGGACGATCATTTCTAAAAAAGTGTCGCTCCATTTTCCAAACCAGCCCCTCCCACATAGATTCTCATTAATGTTTTATGGCAGAGACTCTACATGAAAGGGGCAGAATGAAAAAATAAAGCTTGGGGAAATCTTACAATCAGGAGCTAACATGGAGATGGACATGGAGTAATTACTTGGGCACTAGTGAGCAGATCTCAACAGGCCAATGACAGGATGCCATCCTCATTGGGAAGACCGCACAGTTACCTTCAGGCTCGCCTAGTACAGGATCTATCTCGTCAGCAGCTCGGTACACATGAGTGGCCACTTAAGATTATGAAATCTGTGCAGGTCATTTTGACACAATTATATTTTCTTAGACTTGTTCAGTGGTAAGGGCTCTTCTTCCCAATATCCCATACAGGAAGTCTGGTGGGCAAAGTCAACGTTTCCTGAGCTCATTCCTACATGGCACAAGATAATGTTTTTCCTCCCTGACATTTATAACCTGGGGTAAGTTAAAAAAGGATTATGGAAAAGCCTCCTGCTTAAAAGATATATAAGCAGACTTATAATTTGGAAAGATTGCGCTGCAAGGCATTTTAAAGTATTTTCCGTTAAGTTCATTGCCCTCTTGCTAATATTTTGTCCAAGTCTTTTTAATACTTCCTTTAGGGTGGAGACTTAAAATGAAGAAATGATCTGCCTTCCTCAGCTTTGTTCATCAAAGGAAGATCAGCTTTAATCATTTGGGAGGGATTTTGTTGCCCATTTGCTTTTTTTCTCCCTTTAAGGGTTTATTCATGAAGACACCAGTCACCCTGTAAATTATTGAAGACACAGGATGAAATTGAGGCCACTGGAAGGAGTCTCCCTTTCTTCTAGCAGTCCTATCTGGGGAAGACGTTGTAGTCCCAACATGCAGATCTTGGCAGTAATTTCCAAAAAATCATGGGGCTTACTTACAATTTTTTGGTGCAGGGAAGCGTCACAAGGCTTCTTGCTTTTTTTCTGGGACGCGTAGCAGGGGTAGGTTATCCACCCAGTGGCCACACGAGCGGGTTGACTATACAAGCCTGGACCACTGATGCTTATCGCTATCCCGATGGGGCCCATCCTTTAATACAAGGAGGGTTTTTGTGGTACGAAGAAATCCTGTATTGGGTTATAACATGTGGATTAGGTACGTTTTTTAGTCCTGACAAATTGCACCAATCTTAACAGACATTTTTTGCGAGAAACATGTTGACCCCATGATAGAAGTATAGTTAGTTCTGTACTCTAACTCTCTACATTTCCCCAATTCAGGGACTGAGAGTTTTTTTGTTTCTGAGGGTGGACTAGACATTACTTCTAATCCTCACCCACACTCTGTTTTTAATCATGACTCTGGTTGATTAAATACGATATTTCCAGACCTCTAGCCATTTTTATTTTCACACACTCATATACCAATCCCACATACTAGCATTCAGCTACCGGCATTCTTTACACTCAAAAGATCTCCGGCAAAGAGCCCCCACGAGGGGCCCGTCAGGCATTGCAGTGCCGGCCTGACGAGGAGCAAAAGCCCGATGATGAAGCATGTCACCATTTGGTGAGTGAGGGCTCTTGTTCTATTAAGAGCAGACTCATAGACTCTATTACTTACTGTATATATGTGTACTAGTCTATTGGCTGGAACTGTGTACGTTTGTTTTTTTGGTTCTTGATGTGCTGACCTGCAACAAAAAGAAAAGGACAGGAATGCTCTGTATCTATGAGATACGGTATATCCCTGTCCTCTTCCACTGCACTGGTGCACAATTGGTTGTCATGCACCAATGCAGATACTCTTGCAGCATGGTGCTAGGGTGTCTGCATTGTAGGAATGAAGGTTGCAGAAGGGGACACTTTCCTGCACAAAAATAATCAATGGAGGCATTTCCTCCTTCTATGTGCAGCATACATAGAAAGAATAAAAAACAAGCAGGAATAAAGTTATTTCTCCTCAGGGGTCGAGGCTTTTAACGCGTCCCCAGGTTTGCAAATCCTTGTATATCTAAGAATGCATCAAAATCCATGGGTGTTGCTTGGGAAACCCATGGCAACACTGATGGAACACCTTTTTAATGCAGAGTAAGGCAACTCAGTGACTTGTGCTGCATTGTCTTACTTTATATCTACAAGGCCATGAAAAGCCACACAAAGTGACTATGCGTGGCATTGTAGATATGGGCCTGCAGCCTGCATCACCAGTGCATCAAAAAGTGTGACGCACCTGCGGCGCAAGCCGCTTTTCCATTTGCCCCTGTGTTGTGTCAGATTTTCAATCTTAATGGATACATTATTGGTCCCCAAACAAGAACAAGAGTCATTTGTACCAGTACTCTCAAATGATGGGCAGATTCTCCTTTTTACATCCATTCATCTTCAGTTATCAGAGACACCTATCATATGGGAAAGATTTTCACCACCATCATGTGGCCAAATTTATATAAACAGAGCCACAATGTGCCAGTATTGACTACTATGTGGCAGTAACTGTCAACCTATTGCCTGGTATGTCCTTTATATGGCATGCACAGGCCACAAAATGCCAGGGATAGCTAGAATGTTGTCAAGAATGAGATCAAATATTTGTCAAGTACTGCACACTATGGAGCAGGGGTATTGTTAATCCCCCACTTTAGCTGCTACCGCGGGGTGGGGTTTGTAATGCAACTCAACAGACAAAGGCACATAATTAACACGAAAGGTAGGGAAGGTGAGTGCATGAAAGGATGGATGGATGGATGGGTGAGTAAAATTGAAGATGGGTTGGTGAAGGGGTGGATGGATAGATGCATGGTTAAATGAGTGAAAGGGTGGATGCTAGGATGATTCAGTAAAAGGAAGGGAGGATGGATCGGTGAAAAGATGAATTGATGGATTAGATGAATGAGTGAAGGCTTGATGAGTAAAAGGGATGGATTGATGAATGAATAAGTGGACTTAGTGAATGGATAGATGGTTGGATGAGTGAAAGGATGGATGAATGAAAGGATGGATGTAAGGATGAATGCTTGAAAGGGAGGGTAAATGGATGGCTGGATGAAAGACTGAATGAATGGATCAGTAAAAGGGTGAATGGATGGGCAAATTATTAAAAGGGTGAATGGATGGATGAGTGAGTGAAATGATGGATGGATGAGTGAAAGGGTAAATGGATGGATGGATGAGTTGGTGGATATGTGGAAAGGTGGATAGCTGAGTGAAAGAATGGATGGCTGAGTAAAAGGGTAGATGGATGGATGAGTGAAAGGGAGGATTGAGGGATATATGGAGTGAAAGGATGTCTGGATGAGTGAAATGATGAATGGATCAGAGAAAGGGTGGATGACTGTAGAGATG
This sequence comes from Pleurodeles waltl, assembly GCF_031143425.1. Taxonomy (NCBI): domain Eukaryota; kingdom Metazoa; phylum Chordata; class Amphibia; order Caudata; family Salamandridae; genus Pleurodeles; species Pleurodeles waltl. The sequence continues at coordinate 575,202,976 of NC_090437.1, forward strand.
GCTGGATCAATGGATGCAATAGGTGATCGATAAGTGAAAGGACAGATGACTGGGTGGAAGGACCAATATGTTTAATGAGCAGATTTGAAGATAGATGGATAGATTTGAATGTGGATGTGTGGACAGATGGACGGAGTGGTGACAGAATGAATGCTGGATGAAAGACTTAATGGATGACAGAATTTAAAGGTGAAATGATGGATATCAGCGGGTGGTTAGAAGGATGAAAAGATGAACGGAAAGATGCTTTGATGGAAGAGACAAGCAAGCTCTAATGGGGAGGGTCACGATGGCTCGCTTTGCTTGCTTGGTGCCATAAGAGCTTTGGGTCAAAGTTACGGCTATTTCAATTTTCTGGCTACTCTTTTGCTATGAAGATTTAATACATTTCCTTTTTTGCCCAATGAAAGTGTGACTCTTCCCAGTAGCAGAGGTGCTATCTTCCTACTAAGCTAGACATGTAAGGTGTGAAGTGTCTCCTTAGGGGGCTCCCAAGATGGAAAAAAAAATGCAAGAGCATCTTGGAAAGGAATATATTAAAAATTGACTTCTTCAGGAGAACAGGGCCTGCTACTCAAAAGAACCCCCTCTTTTACATCCTCCTTCTTCCATTCTCCCAAACCCCGCTCACCGCTTTCTCAGGCCAGCACTTCACGTAACCTGTGGAACAACCCTTCTAGCAGCAGTGACCACGAAAACTTAAATACAGAGCGGGAGGTGTGAGAGAAGACTTCTAGTCCATGCAGAGAACGATGAGCAAAGAAGCACTGCCTTTCTCTACATGAACAGAACGCCAAGCAGACACATCTCTGCCACTTATGAGTTCCATTCTTAGATGTTACAGTGTGTCTCTGATGGGTGACTATTTTGCAGGGTGAACTAGCATTGTGGCAAGAATGCCTAAAAATATGTAACTGACAGGTCAATGGTATGTTATGGATTGCAAGCATGTTTCAGGAAGGTCAGAATTCTTCATGTGAGGGCTATTATATCAGGGTTTACCAAATGTCCCTAAGAGTACCCACAATTCAACACTGATGGTGCAAAACAACAGGGTTCACCATCATCTCCCATAAATGCGTACAATATATGACGATCAAGGCTAACATTATGCCCTTTAAATGACATGACCGCCCTGCTCCTTTCTAACAGACACCTTAATCCCCAGAATGCTCTCATATTACAAACACTATTTGTGGTGGCCTCTGGAATTTGGGCATATACATTTTCTTTGTGGCCCTGGCAGTATCTCTAGAAATAGCCTTTAGCTGAAACCAACATCTGAAGTGATTTATGACTATCTTTCAACATTTGTTCTCTTGGTATATGCTCATGTCTCTACACCTGTAACTTTCTCATCCTAACCTCTTAGTAAAGGGTTTTCTCTTCAGTACGACCTGTTCAGCATGTTTGTGTAAGTTGTTTGCCAACATTACTGACATTACAGACAAAAGCACTGACCTGTATCAGAGCTGCAGATAACAATCCCAGTTAGCACATGGATAAGATTTGAGATCTTGGATCATGCCTCTTCAAAGGCACTCAGCCTTTGTTGGACATTTTTTGCATGGTATTCCCGCAAATGTTTGCCTTCTTTTGCTGGACCTGTTTTCATTGGCCTACAACTCTGCACACTTTACTCCTGCTTACCAGTGACAAAGGGGGTCATTCTGACCTCAGCGGTAAAAGGCTCTTACCGCCGGTCAGAAGACCGCCACTCTACCGCCGCGGCCGCGGTAAACCGCCACGGTCATTCTGACCCACAACTGCCAAGCCGCCAAAAACCCGACATCCACGGAAGGCCGCCTCATCAGCGGTCAGCGATAAACTGGAGATGACCAAACCTCCACCGTCACGCCAACACAAACATGCCCATGCCATTACGACCCACGAATCCATGCGGCGGTCTTTCAACCGCGGTATTCCATTGGCGGTACACACCGCCGCGCTCAAAATACACACCCAGCTCCAAAACACAGCCACATTGGACAATTTGAAATACACACACCTGATACACATACAAACACCACTCCCACACATCCAATCAACTATAAAACACACACCCACATCACCCACAAACCCCCACTACTAGAAATTCGGAGAGAAGGCGAGAGAGAGAGAGAGAGCACAGCTATCGAAAACCCCAACACACACAGGAACACAACATCATCACCCACACTACATCCACACACAAAACACCACACACCACCACACACACCACACTCATCACCACAAACACCACCCCACACCACCCCATGGCACCCAAAAGACACCCCAGGTTCTCGGACCAAGAACTCAGGGTCATGGTGGAGGAAATAATTAGGGTAGAGCCCCAGCTATTCGGCACACAGGTGCAGCACACCACCATTGCCAGGAAGGCGGAGCTATGGCAAAGGATCGTCGACAGGGTCAACGCTGTGGGACAGCATCCCAGAAACCGGGAAGACATCCGAAAGCGCTGGAACGACCTACGGGGGAAGGTGCGATCGATGGCGTCAAGACACAACATCGCTGTGCAGAAGACTGGCGGCGGACCCCCACCCACTCCACCTGAATTCACAGCATGGGAGCAAGAGGTCTTGAACATCCTGCATCCTGAGAGCCTCGCTGGAGTAGGCGGAGGAATGGACTCTGGTAAGTCTAATCTCAACTACCATACCCCCCCCAACCACCAGCATGCCAACCCACACCCCCAGCCTCACCCCCAACTCCCCAGCACACATCCTCCCTGCCAATGTCTCACCAGCACAACCCACCCAACACAACACCAATCCCTGAATGCCAACACAAACCATGGACACCCATCACCTAAGCATGACCACTGCACATACCCATCCCCCCCCCCCACAAACCACCCTCACAACTCCTCCCACAAGGGAATGCCAGCACTGGGGGACAAGGGCACCCACAAATCGCACGCCATGGCACACACAGAAGCAATAACCATACTCTTTTACCCCTGCAGGGCCCGAACGCCAACACACCGGCCAGGAGGGTCCAGATTTGTCCATCCCGCCCCCAGAACAGGCCCCCAGTGATGACAGCAGCTCTGTCGACCTAGAACCTGATGACCAGCCCGGACCATCGGGGACCTCTGGACAGTCGGTTCCCCACACACAGACACAGGCCACAGCAGACCCAACCCCCTCTGGAAATACCAGCACAGCTCCCACCCAGCGGGCCCATGCCTCTGTCTCCAGGACGCGTCAATCAGCGGTGTGTCCGCCACTACAGGGCACCCAGGCTGACCCACCACCCCAACAACAACAGGGACCTGGGGGCAGTGGTAGTGGGCACACCGTCCAGGGGACAGAGGCCCGGGGAAACAGGGGAACTGGGAGGGCTGCTGTGCGAGAGGGGTGGACCGGCCCAGGGAACCCACTGTCCAAGAGGCCCTCACCACCATCATGGGAGCATACCACCACTCCCAGGAGACGATGGCGACGGTACTGGCCAGGTTCCAGGAGATCCAGGCACAGCAGGAGGAACGGTACATGGGGTTCCGAGACGAACTCAGGAACATTGGTTCCGCAATGGGGAGCATCGTCCTGGACCTCAACCAGATAGTCACCACATTGCGGGACCATGTGGCACCCCAAAGGGCCCCTGTCACTAGCCCGGACCACGAACAGCCTACCACCTCCGCCGGCGCTAGTGGACAGGAGGCCCCCACACAACGACAGGCCACCAGAACCCCACCTCCTGCTGAAGATCAACCACCCCGCAAGCGGAACCTGAGATCACACAAGAAGACAGAGTAGGATGCCAAGACCCCCACCAGCATAAGATACCCCCTGATGTCATCCCACTGTCCCACATTGTCACCCTGTCCAACCTTGAACTGCCCCTGCTCCATCCTTCCACAGGCATATGGACAATGCACCTGTGCGACTGAGAACTGGACTCTGCCATGGACATTACTCCACCCCCACCCATCACCGTTTTACTATCATGGACCCATATGCAGCACTTAAAATAAATCACAATTGCACTTCAAAAATATGGAGTCTGCTTGTATTCTTTACAAATGTATTACACATAACGGTGCAATAATGTTCAGTCACATTGTGATGACAACATACCAATGTCTATAAGCATTAGTCCATGGTCAAACAAAGCAGCAGTCACGCTGTGGGTCATACAGCTCTGAAAAGGGAAGGGAAAGTCAAAAATCAGTTAAAAGGAACTGGGGGGAAACACAGAAAGTAGAGATGCAGGAGGGCAGAAGTAAATGTAAAAAGGCGTGGGTGATTCTTACCTGTGTGCTACTGAAAATACTGTTGTATAACTGTGTCCCTGTTGTCCGTGTCGTCCCCGTCGTCTTCCTCCTCTTCACTCTCCACAGGCTCCACAGCTGCTACAACACCACCATCTGGACCATCCTCCTGCAGGAAAGGCACCTGGCGTCGCAATGCAAGATTGCGAAGCATACAGCAGGCCACGATGATATGACACACCTTCTTTGGTGAGTACATTAGGGATCCACCTGTCATATGCAGGCACCTAAACCTGGCCTTCAGGACCCCGAAGGTCCGTTCTATAATCCTCCTAGTTCGCCCATGTGCCTCATTGTAGCGTTCCTCTGCCCTGGTGCGGGGATTCCTCACTGGGGTCAATAGCCAAGGCAGGTTGGGGTAACCAGAGTCACCTATTAGCCACACACGGTGTCTCTGTAGCTGTTCCATCACATAAGGGATGCTGCTATTTCGCATGACATACGCGTCATGCACTGATCCAGGGAACTTGGCATTTACATGGGAGATGTACTGGTCAGCCAAACAGACCACCTGGACATTCATCGAATGGTAATTTTTTCTATTTCTGTACACCTGCTCATCGTCTTTTGGGGGTACTAAAGCCACATGGGACCCATCAATGGCACCAATGATGTTGGGGATATGTCCAAGGGCATAGAAATCACCCTTCACAGTGGCCAAATCACCCTCCTCAGGGAAAACAATGTATCTCCGCATGTATTTCATCAGGGCAGACAACACTCTGGACAAAACCTTAGAAAACATAGGCTGAGACATCCCTGATGACATGGCCACTGTTGTCTGAAAAGACCCATTGCCAAAAAATGGAGTACTGACAGAACCTGCACCAGAGGGGGAATCCCTGTGGGTTGGCGGATGGGGGACATCAGGTCAGGCTCCAGCTGGGCACACAGTTCATGTATAGTGGCTCGGTCAAGTCGGTATCGAAGTATAATATGTCGTTCTTCCATTGTCGACAGGTCCACCAGCGGTCGGTACACGGGAGGATTCATCCTTCTCCTCGCAAGTCCCAGCGGACGGTGCCTAGGAAGGACAACATGGAGCACAGAGTCAAGCAACCCACAGGTACGTTCACCCAGCTTGCACAGTACACGAATCGCTATGCATTGAAAGGCTTGTATGAGTGGCAATGCAAGGCCTAGGCCTGTGTGGCGCAGTAGCAATTAAGCCATGTGGGCCCTTGTAATGGCGGCTGCCTGACCTGAGAAGTGTGACAGTGGGATATGAGGTCAACGCGCTTGCGTGGCACACCGTGGCGGTAGGCGGTCGAAGACCGCAGTGCGAAGGCGCATTGGTTAACATTGAACCCTATGGGTCTCAGGAGCCAATGACGATGTGCGCCGGCGGTCGTGGTACGCACCGCGGCGGTACGCACCGCCGCAGGCGTGACCGCCATTTTCTATCTGCTTAACCACTCGAGACCTGACCATCCACAGGAGAGGACCTATACTGCAAGTGCTGCTGTGACCTCGGTCTGGAAGAGACAATGGCTGCTGCGACTGGGGAAAGGACCCCTGCCTTCACTTCAGAAGAGTTGGAGAAACTTGTGGATGGGGTCCTGCCCCAGTATGCGCTACTCTACGGTCCTCCAGACCAACAGGTAAGTACACTGGGTGCACGTTGAATGGGGTATGCCTGGGTTGTGTATGGTGGATGTAAGATGGTGGGGTAGGGAGCGAATGAGAAGTGCAAGGCACGACAGATGAGAGCATGTGCCACATGGCAGGGTTGGGGAGGGGGGGCAATCACATCTAACATGCAGAAAAATGATGAAAATTCCTTTCCCACCCTCTACAAGTCAAATAGGTCAGCGCCCATCAGAAATTCGACATTTGGCGTGTCATCGCCAAGGAAGTCCGGGTCCTGGGGGTCCACAACAGACGGGGCACCCACTGCCGAAAGAGGTGGGAGGACATCCGCCGCGGGACCAGGAAGACTGCCGAGTCACTGCTGGGGATGGCCTCCCAACGTAGGAGGGGAGCCATTCGTACCTTGACCCCCCTGATGTCCCGGATCCTGGTGGTGGCCTACCCCGATTTGGATGGGCGTGTGAGGACATCACAGCAGACACAAGGGGGTGAGTACCAGCACATTCTGCTATCTTTACACGCAGTGGAGGCGTCTGGGTGGGGGAGGAGGGCTGTGGGTGACATTAGGCCAGGGCGCTTTCTGTAGTGTAGTCCCCTCCTTTAGGCATGGCCTTGTGCCCCCACCCCCACCTCTGTAGGGTGCCAAGTACAGCAATCCATGGTCCAGCATCACCCATGTGTGCATTTGTTGTCCATAGACCTGTTGGCCTAGTCACAAGTACTGAGTAGTGTACCCCGATTGCACGGCGTAGTGCATGAGGCTCCTGTGTCTGTCCTCTCCGCCAACGGTGTTGACAATGCATGCACTCAACCTATTTTTATTTCTCCCCCCACCCTTTTTCTTTATCTTCTTGTGCATGTGTGCATTAGCATCATCAGGCAGCGGAGAATTGGCATCGGAGCACGAGGGAGCTGCAACTCACAAGGCCCCGGTGGGCCATGGTACAGACACCGAGGTCACCAGTGATACGGAGGGCGAGGGGAGCACCACAACGGGGACCTGTGGTGACACCAGCGACACCGACACGTCCTCGGAAGGGAGCTCCCTAGCCACCCAGCGCACCAGCTCCGCCCTCCCAGCAGCCCCTCAGCCTTCGCTCCGTGCCCGCTCGCCCAAGAAGGCGGGCATCTCCTTCGCCCCAGGCACCTCAGGCCCTGCCCCTGTTACCCCTGCTGCCCTCAGTGAGGAGGTCATTGACCTCCTACAGACCATCATTGTTGGGCAGTCTACCCTTCTGAATGCCATCCAGGGGGTAGAGAGGGAGGTGCATCGGAGCAATGCATACCTGGAGGGCATTCATTCGGGTCAGGCTGCCCATCAACGATCGTTCAATGCTCTGGCCTCAGCACTGACGGCAGCCATTGTCCCTGTTTCCAGCCTCCCTCTTCTAACTGCCTCCACCCTGTCTCTGTCTCCTGTTCCTCAGCCTATCCCATCCACACCATCAGACCAGCCTGCACACACCTCAACACCCAAGGGCAGCTCATCCAGACATAAGCACCACAGATCACACAAGCATTCACCCAAGCAACACCCAGATGCAGGCATGCCAACAGTCACTACCACCTCTGTGTCCCCCTCCTCCTCGTCTCCCTCCTCCCTCCCTGTGACGTCTCCACTCACACCTGCATGCACACCACCATCAGCCAGTACTTTCATCACCAGCACACCCTCCAGTACAGTCCGCACACGTGCAGTCACCACCCCCACTGCCATTTACACGTCCCCTGTGTCCTCTCCCACTGTGTCTGTCACCCCCTCTTCCAAGACACACAAACGCAGGCAGCCACCCACCCAACAGCCAACCACCTCACAACAGCCTACGTCACAAGCACCTGCACCCAAAGACAGCACACCTGACTCTCCTACAACCACATCCTCTCCTCCACCCACTACACCTACCCTTTACATTGGTCCTAAAAAACTTTACCTCTCCAAACTTAACCTCTTTGCCCCACCTGACCCACCCCCTCCATCTGCTAAGAGTCCCAAGAGCACCTCAGCCACCACCAGCCCTGCTTCAAGTGTCACCATTGTGCACGGGTTTTGGAGTCCACCCTTTCCCAGCACTGATACATCGGCCAGCAGCAAGGGGACAGCCAGCCCCCCCCCCCTGGAAAGAGGACCCGTAAAATCAAGGGCTGCCGCGAGAAGACTGACACGGCTGCCCCCAAGAAGCAAAGTCCTGGGCCGTCACCTGCCACAACATCCAGGGGAGTCAAGGGCCAGAGAGCCTCATCGAAGGAGGGCAAGGGCAGCAGGGCGGAGAAGTCAGCCAGCAGGGGCGCGGACCAGCAGGGCCCCACAAGCCCCATCCCGGGTGTGAGGGAGGACACCCACGGGCCCAGGACTCCGTCACCGAAGGGTCCAGCAAATGCACGGTCGGAGGGCGACTAAGCAGGGAGTCCTGGCCTGGTCTGGCTCCCTTGAATGACTGGACAAGCACCGCTGAAGAGGGCCCCGCCGTGAAGAAAGGCACCGCTGAAGAGGGCCCCGCCGTGAAGAAAGGCACTGCTGAAGAGGGCCCCGCCGTGAAGAAAGGCACCGCTCCGCTGGGCCCTTCCTGTCAAGCAGCGCTCCGCTGGGCCCTTCCTGTCAAGCACCGCTCCGCTGGGCCCTTCCTGTCATGCACCGCTCCACTGGGCCCCACCGTCTCAAGCACCGCTCCACTGGGCCCTTCCTGTCAAGCACCGCTCCGCTGGGCCCCGCCGTCTCAAGCACCGCTCCGCTGGGCCCTTCGTGTCAAGCACCGCTCCGCTGGGCCCTTCCTGTCAAGCTCCGCTGGGCCCCGCCGTCTCAAGCATCGCTCCGCTGGGCCCTTCCTGTCAAGCACCGCTCCGCTGGGCCCTTCCTGTCAAGCACCGCTCCGCTGGGCCCCGCCGTCTCAAGCACCGCTCCGCTGGGCCCTTCCTGTCAAGCACCGCTCCGCTGGGCCCTTCCTGTCAAGCACCGCTCCGCTGGGCCCCGCCGTCTCAAGCACCGCTCCGCTGGGCCCTTCCCGTCATACACCGCTGGCCCATTGACAGTGCCGGTTCTGTGTCGAGCTAGTGTTCACGCTGCACTCGGGGCACCCTGCCTCCTCCATGACCAGTGGAGTCTGTAATCCACCTGATGGACTGTGGCTTTGCACTCCCCAGGATGGGACAGTGGGCATGGTGGCCCCTTCATGGTTCTGGCGTCGTGGACCCCTGTGGCTGAGGTGCCCCCCCTTCCCTTCCCCCTGAGGTGCCTGTAGTTTTGTCATCTGATGCCCCAGCAGTGTTCTCTCCAACGGACTCAGGTCTCCTGTGTGGGCTTTGCCCATGTGTTTGGTACACATTGGCCCACGGACTGTGGATATTTGAAACACTGAGCAGGACTTATTGACTTTGTACTTAGCTTTCGCACTGTTCATGATTTTTGCTTTGATATTCTTCAATGAACCTAATTTTACATAAATTTAATTAAAAATGTTATTATGTCTTTGCATTTTTTAGGGGGGTTTGGGGGGAGTCACTCAGTTGTTGCTCTGCATTGGTATGTTGATAGTTGGGGGGGGGCGTATGTGTGTGCCCGTAACCTTTCGTCCTCCCCCCTCCCCTGTGTCGTAGGTGCAGTACTCACCGTTGTCTTCTGCGCCGGAGTTCGTACTCGTGGTAGATGAGCAGGTAGACAAGAGCTGGTAGGATGTTTAATTCGGGTTCCATGCTGTCCTCCGTCCTCGTGGAGTGTATAGAGGTGAGCGTTTTCCCGTTCGTAGTCTGTTTCCGCCGTGTTTTTATCGGCGGGGCTCCCGCCCCGGAAAAGGTGGCGGATTGGTGAGTTGTGATAGTGTGGGCGGTACATTGTCTGCCGCCTGCCTGTTGGCGGTGACCGCCGCGCAGTTTGTCTGTCCCGCCGTGGCGGTCGGAGTGTTAAAGTGGCGGGCTTTATCACCGACTGCCAGGGTTGGAATGACCCCCAAAGTGTTTTTGCTTTCCCATTCTAACATGTTAGCATTGGTATGCACCTAACTGGCACAGCTAATTTGCTTGTTAGTCCCTAGTATATGTTACTAGATGAACCCAGGTCCTGTAAATCAAATGCTACCAGTGGGCTGCAGTGCTCATTGTTTCACTCACTAAGGTAGCACTGGAGGAACCTGTCTCCAGGCCTAGTACTGCAACGTAGGTGTACAGTTTTAAACTGCCATTTCAACCTTCCAAAACAATGCTTTAAACAGGCCTATACCTTCCTTTTTAATACTCCGAAGTCACCTCCAATGTTGGCCTTACATGTCCCTGGGATAGGGTGCATGGTATTTAAAAGAAAATTGTCTATATTTAATGTTTTACATGTTCTGTCAGTGGAAAACCTCCAAAGTCATATTTCACTGTAGCTAAGCTGGGTCGCCTATAGGCAGGGCTACTGGAATTATGCGGCAGGTGAGGGTCAAATTATAGAGTAAGGATGAATAAATTAAGCAGCAAGAAAAGGCACATTTTGCAGCATAATGTGACACATTTCATGACAGTTTTACTTCATTATTTTGATATTTTTGCACTTGTTAACACTATCTGAGCGTTAGTTGCACCTCATTAGTACCAATTTAACACCTACATATTGCATCAATGTGACTAGTCAATGCTTGCAAAGGGCCTTCCACTGCAAGACAACATGTGTCTCTCCGTTTTCAGTAACTTTTGAAACATTTGAGCTAGAAACAAAGGCCCATGGTTAAGAAAAAGTGGAACACCAGAGCTGATGCACCACATTTTCTGCGCCCTCCCCCCTACTGGCACCTAACGACACCATGGTTGCGCCATATTTATAATATGATGAACCGTGGCAGTCATTAGCAGAATAGTGTCAAAACTGTTGACGCTATTGTGGCGCTTTGCTACACTGGCGTCAAAAATGTTGACGCTAGTGTAGCAAAGTGTAAGGGGGCCCACACGTTGTGGAGTGTCATTTTAAAGTCTGCTCTGAGCAGGCATTAAAAATGACACCAAAAATGGCACAGTGAAATCCTTTAAATTTCACTGTGCCATTTTTGTTGGCCTCCTAGCACCAGAACGCCCCCTTGCATACATTGGCGCGGGCATAATGTTGCGCAAGAGTTTACAAAGCGGCGCAATGCATGCATTGACCAATTTGTAAATGTGGTGTGGGGAAATAGGCACTTTAGCGCCACCTTAGCCTAAAAATAATGATGGGATGGCAGTGCTAAAGTGGTGCTAGGGGCTCATAAATATGCCCCAATGTTTTTCGTTAAAATCTGCAGACTATGGATCACATGGCAAATGCAGCAAATCTACAATTATGCAAAAAGCGCCAAGGCCGCACAATCTCATAATTTCAGTGGCCCTGCCTATAGGCTGACACTGGTTTACATTTTTACAATTAATAAGTGCCGAATTCAGTATAGGAACACCTAGAAAAGTAATTTATTGACTTGATAATAGTATAAAATACAATATAATATTAAGGTCGGATATTGCATTCCTTTTTCGGAAAATACTCTTTTAGGAAGTTGCCCTGTTCCAGCCTAAAACCAAAACACTTTTCTGCCAGTGTTCAGCTGTAACCTGACTACTGATGGCTCCCCTGAAGTGAGATATACATTGCTCCAAGGGGGGGTTTTGGCCCTCCTTGACAGTATGGCATCCAAGTTTATATCCAGGTCATCTTAAGCTTCAAAGAATGCCTACGTCACATGAAGCTGACATCTGGGCCTGCCTGCCTTTTGTACCTCTAGTCAGGCTGTCACTAAATCCGGTGGGGGAGGAACTGTTAAGGACTAATTTAGAGTATAGCAAAAGGATTCTGCCCCCACCCATCCACAAACTGGCAGCCTCATAACCCTCTTCAAAACACTCCTGGACCTGAGAAGAATCAGAGGAAAGTCAGCGCTGTTGTCTGAGGATCTTGAAAGAAGATTGGAACTGATTGCCTTCACCGCAGAACCCTAGAAGTGACTCAAAGAGTCAGCTGGCTAACCTCCTGTTTAGACTACAGGAACACAATATGCTTCCAGAGACCTTTCCTGCTTTCCAACTGATCCGTCCCAAATGGACCTGACCTTTTACCCTCTGCTGGCCTCTGTGGCAGTGAGTAATGACCCCCAATTACTGATCCCAAGTGCGAGTGCACCAGTCCCTGCCTTACTGAAAGCTTTATTGGACCTGACTCCAAACATTGATGCAAATAACACCTTCATTGACAGCTTCCTTGGACTTGGTGCAAAGCAGCACCCAATTGCTAGCTTCACAAGACTATGCCAAGGAGCACCCGATCGCCAGCTTCAACACCAAGCAACACATGATTGCTGGCTTCATGGGATTTGCTGCTGAGCAGCATCTGAGAAACAACGCTGACACCTTTTGTCAATGGCTTACCTGGGCTCGATGGCAAGCAACCTCGGATTGCCTCCAAGACCTCATTCAGCAACTCCCATTAGTGTCAAGCCCTTCCCCTGATTCTCTCAGCTGCCTGGCCCAGCTGAAGACTTTATACTTCTATAAAACGTTCTAAGTTCCCATCTGAATGAATCTGCTCCCTGTATCTGACCAGCAATCCATTGTGGTCAACCTTAATAACTCATATTTACCCTCCTTCTTATTGGATTTTTGACATTTTGGTGTCACTATATTTATTAACACATTCTCCAATATAATCTGGTTTGATTTTTTTGTGTCTCATTTTCATTTAATTACTGTTTGAGTACTACATAAATACATTGTATCTAATAAAAGCCTGTCTAGTCTGTGCCATAACTACCAGCGGGTCAAGCACATGTTTATCTAGTGACATCTGTGATTCACCCTGAAAAGGATTGTGATCTTTATTCTGGGTGGATCTAACTCCCTCAACTAATACTTCAACTTCTTACAACCTTGTGTTCTAGTAAACCTACTTGAATGTTTAAAAACTTTTGTTTGTCAAGTTGAACTAAACTGATGTTCCAAAATGTATTTTACTGTTATGCTATTCTTAGTTTTGTATGATATGTCTAAGTGGTCTATGTTGTTTTGGCAACCCATTCTGCAAAACATTCCAGAACCTTAACCCCTTCTGTGCCCAGGACGTAATGGTTACGTCCTGAGGCACAGTGCTGCTGTGCCCAGGACGTAACCATTACGTCCTGAGCACAGAGCCCAGAGGGAGCGCTGTGGGGTTCCCCCCCACCCCCCCAAGTCAGGGATGGAAGGGGAAGCCCTTCCCCTCCCAACCCCGACCCCCCCAAACCCCCCTGTGACGTCAGCGCGCGAGCACGCGCTGATTAGTCACAGGGTCTCCCCCATCGCGCTGGAAGCTGATTGAAAGAGAAATGCTTTTGCATTTCTCTTTCAATCCCATGGGGGAGGCCCCGAGAGGCTTCAAAGGGAAGGAAATGTATTTCCTTCCCTTTGAAGTCTCTCACAGGGTTTCAAAAGCCGGATTGCTTGCAATCCGGCTTTTGAAACCCCACTAGACACCAGGGATTTTTTTTTTTTCAATAAAACTGTCAAAAGGAAGTGACCCCTTGGGCAAGGGTCGCTCCCAGGGGGGGCATTTTTTTAGGAAGGCCTTTTCTGCATCCCCTGGGAAGAAACCTCTAGGCACCAGGGAGCTTTTTTTTTTTGGGTGATGTTTTCTTTTTTTTTAGGTGGGGAGCGATCCCTTAGGCAAGGGTCGCTCCCCTACGGGGCAATATATATTTAGGCCATTTCTGCCCCCCTTGGGGGCAGATTGGCCTATTATTAGGCCGATCTGCCCCCAGGGGTGCAGAAACCTGTAGGCGTCAGGGCAAATTTTTTTTTTGTGTTTTTTTTTTTGTTTGTTTGTTTTTTTAGAGATGGGGAGCGACCCATCAGACAAGGGTCGCTCCCCTGGGGGGCAAACTGTGTTTAGACCATTTCAGCCCCCCTTGGGGGCAGATTGGTTGATTTTAGGTCAATCTGCCCCCAGGGGGCAGAAACCACTAGGCACCGGGAATTTGTTGTTTGGCGCCAATGTCACGCAGGGGGAGCGACCCCGTAGGCAAGGGTCGCTCCTGGTGGGGGGGGCAAATTTATTTTAGGCCATTTCTGCCCCCCGGGGGCAGAAACCTCTTGTTGCCAGGGCAAATTTCTTTTTTGGTGTTTTTTTTTTTTGTTTGTTTGTTTTTTTAGAGATGGGGAGCGACCCATCAGACAAGGGTCGCTGCCCTGGGGGGAAAACTGTATTTAGACCATTTCTGCCCCCATTGGGGGCAGATTGGTCAATTTTAGGTCAATCTGCCCCCAAGGGGGCAGAAACCACTAGGCACTGGGGATTTGTTTTTTGGCGCCAAAGTCACGCAGGGGGATCGACCCCGTAGGCAAGGGTCGCTCCGAGGGGGGGGGGTTTGGGGGGCAAATTTATTTTAGGCCATTTCTGCCCCCCCTAGGGGCAGATTGGCCTATTATTAGGCCGATCTGCCACCAGGGTGGGCAGAAACCTGTAGGCGCCAGGGCAAATTTTTTTTTTGTGGTTTTTTTTTTGTTTGTTTGTTTTTTTAGAGATGGGGAGCGACCCATCAGACAAGGGTCGCTCCCCTGGGGGGCAAACTGTGTTTAGACCATTTCTGCCCCCCTTGGGGGCAGATTGGTCGATTTTAGGTCAATCTGCCCCCAGGGGGCATAAACCACTAGGCACAGGGAATTTGTTGTTTGGCGCCAATGTCACGCAGGGGGAGCAACCCCGTAGGCAAGGGTCGCTCCTGGTGGGGGGGCAAATTTATTTTAGGCCATTTCTGCCCCCCGGGGGCAGAAACCTCTTGTTGCCAGGGCAAATTTCTTTTTTGGTGTTTTTTTTTTTGTTTGTTTGTTTTTTTAGAGATGGGGAGCGACCCATCAGACAAGGGTCGCTGCCCTGGGGGGAAAACTGTATTTAGACCATTTCTGCCCCCATTGGGGGCAGATTGGTCAATTTTAGGTCAATCTGCCCCCAAGGGGGCAGAAACCACTAGGCACCGGGGATTTGTTTTTTGGCGCCAATGTCTCGCAGGGGGAGCGACCCCGTAGGCAAGGGTCGCTCCGAGGGGGGGAGGGGTGGGGGGGCAGATTTATTTTAGGCCATTTCTGCCCCCCCTAGGGGCAGATCGGCCTATTATTAGGCCGATCTGCCCCCAGGGGGTGCAGAAACCTCTAGGCGCCAGGGCAAATTTTTTTTGTGTGTTTTTTTTTTGTATGTTTGTTTTTTTAGAGATGGGGAGCGACCCATCAGGCAAGGGTCGCTCCCCTGGGGGCAAACTGTATTTAGACCATTTCTACCCCCCTTGGGGGCAGATTGGTCGATTTTAGGTCAATCTGCCCTAAGGGGGCAGAAACCACAAGGCACCGGGGATTTGTTTTTTGGCGCCAATGTCACGCAGGGGGAGCGACCCCGTAGGCAAGGGTCGCTCCCGGGGGGGGGTGGGGGTTCGGGGGACCAATTTATTTTAGGCCATTTCTGCCCCCCCTGGGGGTAGATTGGCCTATTATTAGGCCGATCTGCCCCCAGGGTGGGCAGAAACCTGTAGGCGCCAGGGCAACATTTTTTTTGGTGTTTTTTTTTTTAGAGATGGGGAGCGACCCATCAGACAAGGGTCGCTCCCCTGGGGGGCAAACTGTGTTTAGACCATTTCTGCAGATTGGTCGATTTTAGGTCAATCTGCCCCCAAGGGGGCAGAAGCCACTAGGCACCGGGGATTTGTTGTTTGGCGCCAATATCACGCAGGGGGAGCGACCCCGTAGGCAAGGGTCGCTCCTGGTGGGGGGTGGGGGTTGGGGGGCAAATTTATTTTAGGCCATTTCTGCCCCCCCGGGGGCAGATCGGCCTATTATTAGGCCGATCTGCCCCCAGGGGGGGCAGAAACCTCTTGTTGCCAAGGCAAATTTCTTTTTTTGTGTTTTTTTTTTTGTTTGTTTGTTTTTTTAGTGATGGGGAGCGACCCATCAGACAAGGGTCACTCCCCTGGGGGGCAAACTGTATTTAGACCATTTCTGCCCCCCTTGGGGGCAGATTGGTCGATTTTAGGTCAATCTGCCCACAAGGGGGCAGAAACCACTAGGCAAAGGGGATTTGTTTTTTGGCGCCAATGTCACGCAGGGGGAGCGACCCCGTAGGCAAGGGTCGCTCCTGGTGGGGGGGCAAATTTATTTTAGGCCATTTCTGCCCCCCCTAGGGGCAGATCGGCCTATTATTAGGCCGATCTGCCCACAGGGGGGCAGAAACCTGTAGGCGTCAGGGCAAATTATTTTTTTTGTGTTTTTTATTTTTTTTTATTTATTTTTTTAGATGGGGAGCGACCCATCAGACAAGGGTCGCTCCCCTGGGTGGCAAACTGTGTTTAGACCATTTCTGCCCCCCTTGGGGGCAGATTGGTCGATTTTAGGTCAATCTGCCCCCAGGGGGCAGAAACCACTAGGCACCGGGAATTTGTTGTTTGGTGCCAATGTCACGCAGGGGGAGCGACCCCGTAGGCAAGGGTCGCTCCTGGAGGGGGGGCAAATTTATTTTAGGCCATTTCTGCCCCCCCTAGGGGCAGATCGGCCTATTATTAGGCCGATCTGCCCCCAGGGGGGCAGAAACCTGTAGGCGTCAGGGCAAATTATTTTTTTTGTGTTTTTTTTTTTTTTTTTTTTTTTTTTTAGATGGGGAGCGACCCATCAGACAAGGGTCGCTCCCCTGGGGGGCAAACTGTGTTTAGACCATTTCTGCCCCCCTTGGGGGCAGATTGGTCGATTTTAGGTCAATCTGCCCCCAGGGGGCAGAAACCACTAGGCACCGGGAATTTGTTGTTTGGCGCCAATGTCACGCAGGGGGAGCGACCCCGTAGGCAAGGGTCGCTCCTGGTGGGGGGGCAAATTTATTTTAGGCCATTTCTGCCCCCCGGGGGCAGATTGGCCTATTATTAGGCCGATCTGCCCCCAGGGGGGGCAGAAACCTCTTGTTGCCAGGGCAAATTTTTTTTGGGGTGTTTTTATTTTTTTTGTTTGTTTGTTTTTTTAGAGATGGGGAGCGACCCATCAGACAAGGGTCGCTGCCCTGGGGGGAAAACTGTATTTAGACCATTTCTGCCCCCATTGGGGGCAGATTGGTCAATTTTAGGTCAATCTGCCCCCAAGGGGGCAGAAACCACTAGGCACCGGGGATTTGTTTTTTGGCGCCAATGTCACGCAGGGGGAGCGACCCCGTAGGCAAGGGTCGCTCCGAGGGGGGGGGTTTGGGGGGGCAAATTTATTTTAGGCCATTTCTGCCTCCCCTAGGGGTAGATCGGCCTATTATTAGGCCGATCTGCCCCCAGGGGGGGCAGAAACCTCTAGGCGCTAGGGCAATTGTTTTTTTGTTTTTTGTTTGTTTGTTTTTTTAGAGATGGGGAGCGACCCATCAGACAAGGGTCGCTCCCCTGGGGGGCAAACTGTATTTAGACCATTTCTGCCCCCCTTGGGGGCAGATTGGTCGATTTTAGGGCAATCTGCCCCCAAGGGGGCAGAAACCACTAGGCACCGGGGATTTGTTTTTTGGCGCCAATGTCACGCAGGGGGAGCGACCCCGTAGGCAAGGGTCGCTCCGAGGGGGGGAGGGGTAGGGGGGCAAATTTATTTTAGGCCCTTTCTGCCCCCCCTAGGGGCAGATCGGCCTATTATTAGGCCGATCTGCCCCCAGGGGGGGCAGAAACCTCTAGGCGCCAGGGCAATTGTTTTTTTGTTTTTTGTTTGTTTGTTTTTTTAGAGATGGGGAGCGACCCATCAAGCAAGGGTCGCTCCCCTGGGGGACAATTGTATTTAGACCATTTCTGCCCCCCTTGGGGGCAGATTGGTCCATTTTAGGTCAATCTGCCCCAAGGGGGCAGAAACCACTAGGCACCGGGGATTTGTTTTTTGTCGCCAATGTCACGCAGGGGGAGCGACCCCGTAGGCAAGGGTCGCTCCGAGGGGGGGGGGGTTTGGGGGGGCAAATTTATTTTAGGCCATTTCTGCCTCCCCTAGGGGTAGATCGGCCTATTATTAGGCCGATCTGCCCCCAGGGGGGGCAGAAACCTCTAGGCGCCAGGGCAATTGTTTTTTTGTTTTTTGTTTGTTTGTTTTTTTAGAGCTGGGGAGCGACCCATCAGGCAAGGGTCGCTCCCCTGGGGGACAAATTGTATTTAGACCATTTCTGCCCCCCTTGGGGGCAGATTGGTCGATTTTAGGTCAATCTGCCCCCAAGGGGGCAGAAACCACTAGGCACCGGGGATTTGTTTTTTGCCGCCAATGTCACGCAGGGGGAGCGCCCCCGTAGGCAAGGGTCGCTCCGAGGGGGGGGGGGGGGTTGTGGGGGCAAATTTATTTTAGGCCATTTGTGCCCCCCCTAGGGGCAGATCGGCCTATTATTAGGCCGATCTGCCCCCAGGGGGGGCAGAAACCTCTAGGCGCCAGGGCAATTGTTTTTTTGTTTTTTGTTTGTTTGTTTTTTTAGAGATGGGGAGCGACCCATCAGGCAAGGGTCGCTCCCCTGGGGGACAAATTGTATTTAGACCATTTCTGCCCCCCTTGGGGGCAGATTGGTTGATTTTAGGTCAATCTGCCCCAAGGGGGCAGAAACCACTAGGCACCGGGGATTTGTTTTTTGTCGCCAATGTCACGCAGGGGGAGCGACCCCGTAGGCAAGGGTCGCTCCCGGGGGGGGGGGTGGGGTTCGGGGGGCAAATATATTTTAGGCCATTTCTGCCCCCCCTAGGGGCAGATCGGCCTATTATTAGGCCGATCTGCCCCCAGGGGGGGGCAGAAACCTCTAGGCGCCAGGGCAATTTTTTTTTTTTGTTTTTTGTTTGTTTGTTTTTTTAGAGATGGGGAGCGACCCATCAGACAAGGGTCGCTCCCCTGGGGGGCAAACTGTATTTAGACCATTTCTGCCCCCCTTGGGGGCAGATTGGTCGATTTTAGGGCAATCTGCCCCCAAGGGGGCAGAAACCACTAGGCACCAGGGATTTGTTTTTTGGCGCCAATGTCACGCCGGGGAAGCGACCCCGTAGGCAAGTGTTGCTCCTGGGCAGGGGGGATTTGGGGGTGTGGGGGGTCAAATTTATTTTAGGGCATTCCCCCCCCCCGGGGCCGCCTAATCTAGAGGTCAAAATCCACAGGTAGGCACTTTGCAAAAAAACACCTCTGTTTTCTGTGAAAAAATATGTTGTGTCCACGTTGTGTTTTGGGCCATTTCCTTTCGTGGGCGCTAGGCCTACCCACACAAGTGAGGTACCATTTTTATGGAGAGACTTAGGGGAACGCTGGGTGGAAGGAAATTTGTGGCTCCTCTCAGATTCCAGAACTTTCTGTCACCGAAATGAGAGGAAAAAGTGTTTTTTGGCCAAATTTTGATGTTTGCAAAGGATTCTGGGTAACAGAACCTGGTCAGAGCCCCGCAAATCAGCCCATCTTGGATTCCCCTAGGTCTCTAGTTTTCAAAAATGCGCTGGTTTGCTAGGTTTCCCCAGGTGCCGGTTGAGCTAGAAGCCAAAATCCACAGGTAGGCACTGTTTTCTATGAAAAAATGTGATGTGTCCACGTTGTGTTTTGGGCCGTTTCCTGTCGCGAGCGCTAGGCCTACCTACACAAGTGAGGTATCATTTTTATCGGGAGACGTGGGGGAACACTGGGTGGAAGAAAATTTGTGGCTCCTCTCAGATTCCAGAACTTTCTGCCACAGAAATGTGAGGAACATGTGTTTTTTTTGTCACATTTTGAGGTTTGCAAAGGATTCTGGGTAACAGAACCTGGTCCGAGCCACACAAGTCACCCCATCTTGGATTCCCCTAGGTCTCTAGTTTTCAGAAATGCATAGGTTTGGTAGGTTTCCCTAGGTGGCGGCTGAGCTACAGGCCAAAATCTACAGGTAGGCACTTTGCAAAAAACACCTCTGTTTTCCTTCAAACATTTGGCTGTGTCCACGTTGCGCTTTGGGGCGTTTCCTGTCGCGGGCGCTAAGCCTACCCACACAAGTGAGGTATCATTTTTATCGGGAGACGTGGGCGAACGCTGGGTGGAAGGAAATTTGTGGCTCCTCTCAGATTCCAGAACTTTCTGCCACAGAAATGTGAGGAACATGTGTTTTTTTAGCCAAATTTTGAGGTTTGCAAAGGATTCTGGGTAACAGAACCTGGTCCGAGCCACACAAGTCACCCCATCTTGGATTCCCCTAGGTCTCTAGTTTTCAGAAATGCACAGGCTTGGTAGGTTTCCCTAGGTGGCGGCTGAGCTACAGGCCAAAATCTACAGGTAGGCACGTTGCAAAAAACACCTCTGTTTTCCTTCAAAAATTTGGCTGTGTCCACGTTGCGCTTTGGGGCGTTTCCTGTCGCGGGCCCTAGGCCTACCCACACAAGTGAGGTATCATTTTTATCGGGAGACGTGGGGGAACGCTGGGTGGAAGGAAATTTGTGGCTCCTCTCAGATTCCAGAACTTTCTGCCACAGAAATGTGAGGAACATGTGTTTTTTTAGCCAAATTTTGAGGTTTGCAAAGGATTCTGGGTAACAGAACCTGGTCCGAGCCACACAAGTCACCCCATCTTGGATTCCCCTAGGTCTCTAGTTTTCAGAAATGCACAGGTTTGGTAGGTTTCCCTAGGTGGCCGCTGAGCTACAGGCCAAAATCTACAGGTAGGCACGTTGCAAAAAACACCTCTATTTTCCTTCAAAAATTTGCCTGTGTCCACGTTGCGCTTTGGGGCGTTTCCTGTCGCGGGCCCTAGGCCTACCCACACAAGTGAG
This sequence comes from Pleurodeles waltl, assembly GCF_031143425.1. NCBI lineage: Eukaryota > Metazoa > Chordata > Amphibia > Caudata > Salamandridae > Pleurodeles > Pleurodeles waltl. Next base: position 575,223,535 of record NC_090437.1, read on the forward strand.
GTATTATTTTTATCGGGAGACGTGAGGGAACGCTGGGTGGAAGGAAATTTGTGGCTCCTCTCAGATTCCAGAACTTTCTGCCACAGAAATGTGAGGAACATGTGTTTTTTTAGCCAAATGTTGAGGTTTGCAAAGGATTCTGGGTAACAGAACCTGGTCCGAGCCACACAAGTCACCCCATGTTGGATTCCCCTAGGTCTCTAGTTTTCAGAAATGCACAGGTTTGGTAGGTTTCCCTAGGTGGCCGCTGAGCTACAGGCCAAAATCTACAGGTAGGCACTTTGCAAAAAACACCTCTGTTTTCCTTCAAAAATTTGGCTGTGTCCACGTTGCGCTTTGGGGTGTTTCCTGTCGTGGGCGCTAGGCCTACCCACACAAGTGAGGTATCATTTTTATCGGGAGACGTGGGGGAACGCTGGGTGGAAGGAAATTTGTGGCTCCTCTCAGATTCCAGAACTTTCTGCCACAGAAATGTGAGGAACATGTGTTTTTTTAGCCAAATTTTGAGGTTTGCAAAGGATTCTGGGTAACAGAACCTGGTCCGAGCCACACAAGTCACCCCATCTTGGATTCCCCTAGGTCTCTAGTTTTCAGAAATGCACAGTTTTGGTAGGTTTCCCTAGGTGGCGGCTGAGCTACAGGCCAAAATCTACAGGTAGGCACTTTGCAAAAAACACCTCTGTTTTCCTTCAAAAATTTGGCTGAGTCCACGTTGCGCTTTGGGGCGTTTCCTGTCGCCGGCGCTAGGCCTACCCACACAAGTGAGGTATCATTTTTATCGGGAGACGTGGGGGAACGCTGGGTGGAAGGAAATTTGTGGCTCCTCTCAGATTCCAGAACTTTCTGCTACAGAAATGTGAGGAACATGTGTTTTTTTAGCCAAATTTTGAGGTTTGCAAAGGATTCTGGGTAACAGAACCTGGTCCGAGCCACACAAGTCACCCCATCTTGGATTCCCCTAGGTATCTAGTTTTCAGAAATGCACAGGTTTGGTAGGTTTCCCTAGGTGGCGGCTGAGCTACAGGCCAAAATCTACAGGTAGGCACTTTGCAAAAAAACACCTCTGTTTTCCTTCAAAAATTTGGCTGTGTCCACGTTGCACTTTGGGGCGTTTCCTGTCGCGGGCGCTAGGCCTACGCACACAAGCGAGGTATCATTTTTATCGGGAGACGTGGGGGAACGCTGGGTGGAAGGAAATGTGTGGCTCCTCTCAGATTCCAGAACTTTCTGCCACAGAAAGAAGAGGAACATGTGTTTTTTTAGGCAAATTTTGAGGTTTGCAAAGGATTCTGGGTAACAGAACCTGGTCCGAGCCACACAAGTCACCCCATCTTGGATTCCCCTAGGTCTCTAGTTTTCAGAAATGCACAGGTTTGGTAGGTTTCCCTAGGTGGCGGCTGAGCTACAGGCCAAAATCTACAGGTAGTCACTTTGCAAAAAACACCTCTGTTTTCCTTCAAAACTTTGGCTGTGTCCACGTTGCGCTTTGGGGCATTTCCTGTCGCGGGCGCTAGGCCTACCAACACAAGTGAGGTATCATTTTAATCGGGAGACGTGGGGGAACGCTGGGTGGAAGGAATTTTGTGGCTCCTCTCAGATTCCAGAACTTTCTGCCACAGAAATGTGAGGAACATGTGTTTTTTTAGCCAAATTTTTAGGTTTCCAAGGATTCTGGGTAACAGAACCTGGTCCGAGCCACATAAGTCACCCCATCTTGGATTCCCCTAGGTCTCTAGTTTTCAGAAATGCACAGGTTTGGTAGGTTTCCCTAGCTGGCGGCTGAGCTACAGGCCAAAATCTACAGGTAGGCACTTTGCAAAAAACACCTCTGTTTTCCTTCAAAAATTTGTCTGTGTCCACGTTGCGCTTTGGGGCGTTTTCTGTCGCGGCCGCTAGGCCTACCCACACAAGTGAGGTATCATTTTTATCGGGAGACGTGGGGGAACGCTGGGTGGAAGGAAATTTGTGGCTCCTCTCAGATTCCAGAACTTTCTGCCACAGAAATGTGAGGAACATGTGTTTTTTTAGCCAAATTTTGAGGTTTGCAAAGGATTTTGGGTAACAGAACCTGGTCCGAGCCACACAAGTCACCCCATCTTGGATTCCCCTAGGTCGCTAGTTTTCAGAAATGCACAGGTTTGGTAGGTTTCCCTAGGTGGCGGCTGAGCTACAGGCCAAAATCTACAGGTAGGCACTTTGCAAAAAACACCTCTGTTTTCCTTCAAAAATTTTGCTGTGTCCACGGTGCGCTTTGGGGTGTTTCCTGTCGCGGGCGCTAGGCCTACCCACACAAGTGAGGTATCATTTTTATCGGGAGACGTGGGGGAACGCTGGGTGGAAGGAAATTTGTGGCTCCTCTCAGATTCCAGAACTTTCTGCCACAGAAATGTGAGGAACATGTGTTTTTTTAGCCAAATTTTGAGGTTTGCAAAGGATTCTGGGTAACAGAACCTGGTCCGAGCCACACAAGTCACCCCATCTTGGATTCCCCTAGGTCTCTAGTTTTCAGAAATGCACAGGTTTGGTAGGTTTCACTAGGTGGCGGCTGAGCTACAGGCCAAAATCTACAGGTAGGCACTTTGCAAAAAACACCTCTGTTTTCCTTCAAAAATTTGGCTGTGTCCACGTTGCGCTTTGGGGCGTTTCCTGTCGCGAGCGCTAGGCCTACCCACACATGTGAGGTATCATTTTTATCGGGAGATGAGGGGGAACGCTTGGTGGAAGGAAATTTGTGGCTTCTCTCAGATTCCAGAACTTTCTGCCACAGAAATGTGAGGAACACGTGTTTTTTTTGCCAAATTTTGAGGTTTGCAAAGGATTCTGGGTAACAGAACCTGGTCCGAGCCACACAAGTCACCCCATCTTGGATTCCCCTAGGTCGCTAGTTTTCAGAAATGCACAGGTTTGGTAGGTTTCCCTAGGTGGCGGCTGAGCTACAGGCCAAAATCTACAGGTAGGCACTTTGCAAAAAACACCTCTGTTTTCCTTCTAAAATGTTGCTGTGTCCACGTTGCGCTTTCGGGTGTTTCCTGTCGCGGGCGCTAGGCCTACCCACACAAGTGAGGTATCATTTGTATCGGGAGACGTGGGGGAACGCTGGGTGGAAGGAAATTTGTGGCTCCTCTCATATTCCAGAACTTTCTGCCACAGAAATGTGAGGAACATGTGTTTTTTTAGCCAAATTTTGAGGTTTGCAAAGGATTCTGGGTAAAAGAACCTGGTCCGAGCCACACAAGTCACCCCATCTTGGATTCCCCTAGGTCTCTAGTTTTCAGAAATGCACAGGTTTGGTAGGTTTCCCTAGGTGGCGGCTGAGCTACAGGCCAAAATCTACAGGTAGGCACTTTGCAAAAAACACCTCTGTTTTCCTTCAAAAATTTGGCTGTGTCCACGTTGCGCTTTGGGGCGTTTCCTGTTGTGGGCGCTAGACCTACCCACACAAGTGAGGTATCATTTTTATCGGGAGACGTGGGGGAACGCTGGGTGGAAGGAAATTTGTGGCTCCTCTCAGATTCCAGAACATTCTGCCACAGAAATGTGAGGAACATGTGTTTTTTAAGCCAAATTTTGAGGTTTGCAAAGGATTCTGGGCAACAGAACCTGGTCCGAGCCACACAAGTCACCCCATCTTGGATTCCCCTAGGTCTCTAGTTTCCAGAAATGCACAGTTTTGGTTGGTTTCCCTAGGTGGCGGCTGAGCTACAGGCCAAAATCTACAGGTAGGCACTTTGCAAAAAACACCTCTGTTTTCCTTCAAAAATTTGGCTGTGTCCACGTTGCGCTTTGGGGCGTTTCCTGTCGCGGGCGCTAGGCCTACCCACACAAGTGAGGTGTAATTTTTATCGGTAGACGTGGGGGAACGCTGGGTGGAAGGAAATTTGTGGCTCCTCTCAGATTCCAGAACTTTCTGCCTCAGAAATGTGAGGAACATGTGTTTTTTTAGCCAAATTTTGAGGTTTGCAAAGGATTCTGGGTAACAGAACGTGGTCCGAGCTACACAAGTCACCCCATCTTGGATTCCCCTAGGTCTCTAGTTTTCAGAAAAGTACAGGTTTGGTAGGTTTCCCTAGGTGGCGGCTGAGCTACAGGCCAAAATCTACAGGTAGTCACTTTGCAAAAAACACCTCTGTTTTCCTTCAAAACTTTGGCTGTGTCCACGTTGCGCTTTGGGGCGTTTCCTGTCGCGGGCGCTAGGCCTACCAACACAAGTGAGGTATCATTTTAATCGGGAGACGTGGGGGAACGCTGGGTGGAAAGAATTTTGTGGCTCCTCTCAGATTCCAGAACTTTCTGCCACAGAAATGTGAGGAACATGTGTTTTTTTAGCCACATTTTTAGGTTTCCAAGGATTCTGGGTAACAGAACCTGGTCCGAGCCACATAAGTCACCCCATCTTGGATTCCCCTAGGTCTCTAGTTTTCAGAAATGCACAGGTTTGGAAGGTTTCCCTAGGTGGCGGCTGAGCTACAGGCCAAAATCTACAGGTAGACACTTTGCAAAAAACACCTCTGTTTTCCTTCAAAAATTTGGCTGTGTCCACGTTGCGCTTTGGGGCGTTTCCTGTCGCGGGCGCTAGGCCTACCCACACAAGTGAGGTATCATTTTTATCGGGAGACGTGGGGGAACGCTGGGTGGAAGGAAATTTGTGGCTCCCCTCAGATTCCAGAACTTTCTGCCACAGAAATGTTAGGAACATGTGTTTTTTTAGCCAAATTTTGAGGTTTGCAAAGGATTCTGGGTAACAGAACCTGGTCCGAGCCACACAAGTCACCCATCTTGGATTCCCCTAGGACGCTAGTTTTCAGAAATGCACAGGTTTGGTAGGTTTCCCTAGGTGGCGGCTGAGCTACAGGCCAAAGTCTACAGGTAGGCACTTTGCAAAAAACACCTCTGTTTTCCTTCTAAAATTTTGCTGTGTCCACGTTGCGCTTTGGGGTGTTTCCTGTCACGGGCGCTAGGCCTACCCACACAAGTGAGGTATCATTTTTATCGGGAGACGTGCGGGAACGCTGGGTGGAAGGAAATTTGTGTCTCCTCTCAGATTCCAGAACTTTCTGCCACAGAAATGTGAGGAACATGTGTTTTTTTAGCCAAATTTTGAGGTTTGTAAAGGATTCTGGGTAACAGAACCTGGTCCGAGCCACACAAGTCACCCCATCTTGGATTCCCCTAGGTCTCTAGTTTTCAGAAATGCACAGGTTTGGTAGGTTTCCCTAGGTGGCGGCTGAGCTACAGGCCACAATCTACAGGTAGACACTTTGCAAAAAACACCTCTGTTTTCCTTCAAAAATGTGGCTGTGTCCACGTTGCGCTTTGGGGCGTTTCCTGTCGCGGGCGCTAGGCCTACCCACACATGTGAGATATCATTTTTATCGGGAGACGAGGGGGAACGCTTGGTGGAAGGAAATTTGTGGCTCCTCTCAGATTCCAGAACTTTCTGCCACAGAAATGTGAGGAACATGTGTTTTTTTAGCCAAATTTTGAGGTTTGCAAAGGATTCTGGGTAACAGAACCTGGTCCGAGCCACACAAGTCACCCCATCTTGGATTCCCCTAGGTCTCTAGTTTTCAGAAATGTACAGGTTTGGTAGGTTTCCCTAGGTGGCGGCTGAGCTACAGGCCAAAATCTACAGGTAGTCACTTTGCAAAAAACACCTCTGTTTTCCTTCAAAACTTTGGCTGTGTCCACGTTGCGCTTTGGGGCGTTTCCTGTCGCGGGCGCTAGGCCTACCAACACAAGTGAGGTATCATTTTAATCGGGAGACGTGGGGTAACGCTGGGTGGAAAGAATTTTGTGGCTCCTCTCAGATTCCAGAACTTTCTGCCACAGAAATGTGAGGAACATGTGTTTTTTTAGCCAAATTTTGAGGTTTCCAAGGATTCTGGGTAACAGAACCTGGTCCGAGCCACATAAGTCACCCCATCTTGGATTCCCCTAGGTCTCTAGTTTTCAGAAATGCACAGGTTTGGTAGGTTTCCCTAGGTGGCGGCTGAGCTACAGGCCAAAATCTACAGGTAGGCACTTTGCAAAAAACACCTCTGTTTTCCTTCAAAAATTTGGCTGTGTCCACGTTGCGCTTTGGGGCGTTTCCTGTCACGGGCGCTAGGCCTACCCACACAAGTGAGGTATCATTTTTATCGGGAGACGTGGGGGAACGCTGGGTGGAAGGAAATTTGTGGCTCCTCTCAGATTCCAGAACTTTCTGCCACAGAAATGTGAGGAACATGTGTTTTTTTAGCCAAATTTTGAGGTTTGCAAAGGATTCTGGGTAACAGAACCTGGTCCGAGCCACACAAGTCACCCCATCTTGGATTCCCCTAGGTCTCTAGTTTTCAGAAATGCACAGGTTTGGTAGGTTTCACTAGGTGGCGGCTGAGCTACAGGCCAAAATCTACAGGTAGGCACTTTGCAAAAAACACCTCTGTTTTCCTTCAAAAATTTGGCTGTGTCCACGTTGCGCTTTGGGGCGTTTCCTGTCGCGAGCGCTAGGCCTACCCACACATGTGAGGTATCATTTTTATCGGGAGATGAGGGGGAACGCTTGGTGGAAGGAAATTTGTGGCTTCTCTCAGATTCCAGAACTTTCTGCCACAGAAATGTGAGGAACACGTGTTTTTTTTGCCAAATTTTGAGGTTTGCAAAGGATTCTGGGTAACAGAACCTGGTCCGAGCCACACAAGTCACCCCATCTTGGATTCCCCTAGGTCGCTAGTTTTCAGAAATGCACAGGTTTGGTAGGTTTCCCTAGGTGGCGGCTGAGCTACAGGCCAAAATCTACAGGTAGGCACTTTGCAAAAAACACCTCTGTTTTCCTTCTAAAATGTTGCTGTGTCCACGTTGCGCTTTCGGGTGTTTCCTGTCGCGGGCGCTAGGCCTACCCACACAAGTGAGGTATCATTTGTATCGGGAGACGTGGGGGAACGCTGGGTGGAAGGAAATTTGTGGCTCCTCTCATATTCCAGAACTTTCTGCCACAGAAATGTGAGGAACATGTGTTTTTTTAGCCAAATTTTGAGGTTTGCAAAGGATTCTGGGTAAAAGAACCTGGTCCGAGCCACACAAGTCACCCCATCTTGGATTCCCCTAGGTCTCTAGTTTTCAGAAATGCACAGGTTTGGTAGGTTTCCCTAGGTGGCGGCTGAGCTACAGGCCAAAATCTACAGGTAGGCACTTTGCAAAAAACACCTCTGTTTTCCTTCAAAAATTTGGCTGTGTCCACGTTGCGCTTTGGGGCGTTTCCTGTTGTGGGCGCTAGACCTACCCACACAAGTGAGGTATCATTTTTATCGGGAGACGTGGGGGAACGCTGGGTGGAAGGAAATTTGTGGCTCCTCTCAGATTCCAGAACATTCTGCCACAGAAATGTGAGGAACATGTGTTTTTTAAGCCAAATTTTGAGGTTTGCAAAGGATTCTGGGCAACAGAACCTGGTCCGAGCCACACAAGTCACCCCATCTTGGATTCCCCTAGGTCTCTAGTTTCCAGAAATGCACAGTTTTGGTTGGTTTCCCTAGGTGGCGGCTGAGCTACAGGCCAAAATCTACAGGTAGGCACTTTGCAAAAAACACCTCTGTTTTCCTTCAAAAATTTGGCTGTGTCCACGTTGCGCTTTGGGGCGTTTCCTGTCGCGGGCGCTAGGCCTACCCACACAAGTGAGGTGTAATTTTTATCGGTAGACGTGGGGGAACGCTGGGTGGAAGGAAATTTGTGGCTCCTCTCAGATTCCAGAACTTTCTGCCTCAGAAATGTGAGGAACATGTGTTTTTTTAGCCAAATTTTGAGGTTTGCAAAGGATTCTGGGTAACAGAACGTGGTCCGAGCTACACAAGTCACCCCATCTTGGATTCCCCTAGGTCTCTAGTTTTCAGAAAAGTACAGGTTTGGTAGGTTTCCCTAGGTGGCGGCTGAGCTACAGGCCAAAATCTACAGGTAGTCACTTTGCAAAAAACACCTCTGTTTTCCTTCAAAACTTTGGCTGTGTCCACGTTGCGCTTTGGGGCGTTTCCTGTCGCGGGCGCTAGGCCTACCAACACAAGTGAGGTATCATTTTAATCGGGAGACGTGGGGGAACGCTGGGTGGAAAGAATTTTGTGGCTCCTCTCAGATTCCAGAACTTTCTGCCACAGAAATGTGAGGAACATGTGTTTTTTTAGCCACATTTTTAGGTTTCCAAGGATTCTGGGTAACAGAACCTGGTCCGAGCCACATAAGTCACCCCATCTTGGATTCCCCTAGGTCTCTAGTTTTCAGAAATGCACAGGTTTGGAAGGTTTCCCTAGGTGGCGGCTGAGCTACAGGCCAAAATCTACAGGTAGACACTTTGCAAAAAACACCTCTGTTTTCCTTCAAAAATTTGGCTGTGTCCACGTTGCGCTTTGGGGCGTTTCCTGTCGCGGGCGCTAGGCCTACCCACACAAGTGAGGTATCATTTTTATCGGGAGACGTGGGGGAACGCTGGGTGGAAGGAAATTTGTGGCTCCCCTCAGATTCCAGAACTTTCTGCCACAGAAATGTTAGGAACATGTGTTTTTTTAGCCAAATTTTGAGGTTTGCAAAGGATTCTGGGTAACAGAACCTGGTCCGAGCCACACAAGTCACCCATCTTGGATTCCCCTAGGACGCTAGTTTTCAGAAATGCACAGGTTTGGTAGGTTTCCCTAGGTGGCGGCTGAGCTACAGGCCAAAGTCTACAGGTAGGCACTTTGCAAAAAACACCTCTGTTTTCCTTCTAAAATTTTGCTGTGTCCACGTTGCGCTTTGGGGTGTTTCCTGTCACGGGCGCTAGGCCTACCCACACAAGTGAGGTATCATTTTTATCGGGAGACGTGCGGGAACGCTGGGTGGAAGGAAATTTGTGTCTCCTCTCAGATTCCAGAACTTTCTGCCACAGAAATGTGAGGAACATGTGTTTTTTTAGCCAAATTTTGAGGTTTGTAAAGGATTCTGGGTAACAGAACCTGGTCCGAGCCACACAAGTCACCCCATCTTGGATTCCCCTAGGTCTCTAGTTTTCAGAAATGCACAGGTTTGGTAGGTTTCCCTAGGTGGCGGCTGAGCTACAGGCCACAATCTACAGGTAGACACTTTGCAAAAAACACCTCTGTTTTCCTTCAAAAATGTGGCTGTGTCCACGTTGCGCTTTGGGGCGTTTCCTGTCGCGGGCGCTAGGCCTACCCACACATGTGAGATATCATTTTTATCGGGAGACGAGGGGGAACGCTTGGTGGAAGGAAATTTGTGGCTCCTCTCAGATTCCAGAACTTTCTGCCACAGAAATGTGAGGAACATGTGTTTTTTTAGCCAAATTTTGAGGTTTGCAAAGGATTCTGGGTAACAGAACCTGGTCCGAGCCACACAAGTCACCCCATCTTGGATTCCCCTAGGTCTCTAGTTTTCAGAAATGTACAGGTTTGGTAGGTTTCCCTAGGTGGCGGCTGAGCTACAGGCCAAAATCTACAGGTAGTCACTTTGCAAAAAACACCTCTGTTTTCCTTCAAAACTTTGGCTGTGTCCACGTTGCGCTTTGGGGCGTTTCCTGTCGCGGGCGCTAGGCCTACCAACACAAGTGAGGTATCATTTTAATCGGGAGACGTGGGGTAACGCTGGGTGGAAAGAATTTTGTGGCTCCTCTCAGATTCCAGAACTTTCTGCCACAGAAATGTGAGGAACATGTGTTTTTTTAGCCAAATTTTGAGGTTTCCAAGGATTCTGGGTAACAGAACCTGGTCCGAGCCACATAAGTCACCCCATCTTGGATTCCCCTAGGTCTCTAGTTTTCAGAAATGCACAGGTTTGGTAGGTTTCCCTAGGTGGCGGCTGAGCTACAGGCCAAAATCTACAGGTAGGCACTTTGCAAAAAACACCTCTGTTTTCCTTCAAAAATTTGGCTGTGTCCACGTTGCGCTTTGGGGCGTTTCCTGTCACGGGCGCTAGGCCTACCCACACAAGTGAGGTATCATTTTTATCGGGAGACGTGGGGGAACGCTGGGTGGAAGGAAATTTGTGGCTCCTCTCAGATTCCAGAACTTTCTGCCACAGAAATGTGAGGAACATGTGTTTTTTTAGCCAAATTTTGAGGTTTGCAAAGGATTCTGGGTAACAGAACATGGTCCGAGCCACACAAGTCACCCATCTTGGATTCCCCTAGGTCGCTAGTTTTCAGAAATGCACAGGTTTGGTAGGTTTCTCTAGGTGGCGGCTGAGCTACAGGCCAAAATCTACAGGTAGGCACTTTGCAAAAAACACCTCTGTTTTCCTTCTAAAATTTTGCTGTGTCCACGTTGCGCTTTGGGGTGTTTCCTGTCGCGGGCGCTAGGCCTACCCACACAAGTGAGGTATCATTTTTATCGGGAGACGTGCGGGAACGCTGGGTGGAAGGAAATTTGTGGCTCCTCTCAGATTCCAGAACTTTCTGCCACAGAAATGTGAGGAACATGTGTTTTTTTAGCCAAATTTTGAGGTTTGCAAAGGATTCTGGGTAACAGAACCTGGTCCGAGCCACACAAGTCACCCCATCTTGGATTCCCCTAGGTCTCTAGTTTTCAGAAATGCACAGGTTTGGTAGGTTTCCCTAGGTTGCGGCTGAGCTACAGGCCACAATCTACAGGTAGACACTTTGCAAAAAACACCTCTGTTTTCCTTCAAAAATTTGGCTGTGTCCACGTTGCGCTTTGGGGCGTTTCCTGTCGCGGGCGCTAGGCCTACCCACACATGTGAGGTATCATTTTTATCGGGAGACGAGGGGGAACGCTTGGTGGAAGGAAATTTGTGGCTCCTCTCAGAATACAGAACTTTCTGCCACAGAAATGTGAGGAACATGTGTTTTTTTAGCCAAATTTTGAGGTTTGCAAAGGATTCTGGGTAACAGAACCTGGTCCGAGCCACACAAGTCACCCCATCTTGGATTCCCCTAGGTCTCTAGTTTTCAGAAATGCACAGGTTTGGTAGGTTTCCCTAGGTGGCGGCTGAGCTACAGGCCAAAATCTACAGGTAGGCACTTTGCAAAAAACACCTCGGTTTTCCTTCAAAAATTTGTCTGTGTCCACGTTGCGCTTTGGGGCGTTTCCTGTCGCGTGCGCTAGGCCTACCCACACAAGTGAGGTATCTTTTTTATCAGGAGACGTGGGGGAACGCTGGGTGGAATTAAATTTGTGGCTCCTCTCAGATTCCAGAACTTTCAGCCACAGATATGTGAGGAACATGTGTTTTTTTAGCCAAATTTTGAGGTTTGCAAAGGATTCTGGGTAACAGAACCTGGTCTGAGCCACACAAGTCACCCCATCTTGGATTCCCCTAGGTCTCTAGTTTTCAGAAATGCACAGGTTTGGTAGGTTTCCCTGGTGGCGGCTGAGCTACAGGCCAAAATCTACAGGTAGGCACTTTGCAAAAAACACCTCTGTTTTCCTTCAAAAATTTGGCTGTGTCCACGTTGCGCTTTGGGGCATTTCCTGTCGCGGGCGCTAGGCCTACCCACACAAGTGAGGTATCATTTTTATCGGGAGACGTGGGGGAACGCTGGGTGGTAGGAAATTCGTGGCTCCTCTTAGATTCCAGAACTTTCTGCCACAGAAATGTGAGGAACATGTGTTTTTTAAGCCAAATTTTGAGGTTTGCAAAGGATTCTGGGTAACAGAACCTGGTCCGAGCCACACAAGTCACCCCATCTTGGATTCCCCTAGGTCTCTAGTTTTTAGAAATGCACAGGTTTGGTAGGTTTCCCTAGGTGGCGGCTGAGCTAGAGGCCAAAATCTACAGGTAGTCACTTTGCTAAAAACAGCTCTATTTTCTGTGATGTGTCCACGTTGTGTTTTGGGGCATATCCTGTCGCGGGCGCTAGGCCTACCCACACAAGTGAGGTATCATTTTTATCGGGAGACTTGGGGGAACATAGAATAGCAAAACAAGTGTTATTGCCCCTTGTCTTTCTCTACATTTTTCCCTTCCAAATGTAAGACAGTGTGTAAAATAGACGTCTATTTGAGAAATGCCCTGTACTTCACATGCTAGTATGGGCACCCCGGAATTCAGAGATGTGCAAATAACCACTGCTGCGCAACACCTTATCTTGTGCCCATTTTGGAAATACAAAGGTTTTCTTGATAGCTATTTTTTACTCTTTATATTTCAGCAAATGAATTGCTGTATACCCGCATAGAATGAAAACCCACTGCAGGGTGCAGGTCATTTATTGGCTCTGGGTACCTAGAGTTCTTGATGAACCTACAAGCCCTATATATCCCCGCAACCAGAAGAGTCCAGCAGACGTAACGGTATATTGCTTTAAAAAATCTGACATTGCAGGAAAAAGTTACAGAGTAAAACGTAGAGAAAAATTGATGTTTTTTTCACCTCAATTTCAATATTTTTCTTTTTCAGTTGTTATTTTCTGTAGGAAACCCTTGTAGGATCTACACAAATTACCCCTTGCTGAATTCAGAATTTTGTCTACTTTTCAGAAATGTTGCGGTTTCTGGGATCCAGCGTTGGTTTCATGCCCATTTCTGTCATGACTGGAAGGAGGCTGAAAGCACAAAAAATCGTAAAAATGGGGTATGTCCCAGTAAAATGCCAAAATTGTGTTGAAAAATTGGGTTTTCTGATTCAAGTCTGCCTGTTCCTGAAAGCTGCGTTACTTTAGCACCGCAAACCCTTTGTTGATGCCCTTTTCAGGGAAAAAACCACAAGCCTTCTTCTGCAGCCCATTTTTCCAATTTTTTTGAAAAAAACAAACTTTTCACTGTTTTTTGGCTAATTTCTTGGCCTCCTTCTGGGGAACCCACAAAGTCTGGGTACCTCTAGAATCCCTAGGATGTTGGAAAAAAGGACGCAAATTTGGCGTGGGTAGCTTATGTGAACAAAAAGTTATGAGGGCCTAAGCGCGAACTGCTCCAAATAGCCAAAAAAAGGCTCGGCACAGGAGGGGGAAAAGGCCTGGCAGCGAAGGGGTTAAATCCACAGAATGTAAACATGCAACATATTCTCGTTATTACGTTTTGTGTTTTTGGCCCGATAACTAGTGGTGTCACTGGGAGATAGGGTGACAAGTGGGGCCAGTGCCCAATCTGTAGCTGTCCTGGCCCCCTTGACTCCACTACCAGTAAGAGCCAAAGCCAGCAAAAACAGACAGTGGGGGTCATTTCGACCTCAGTGGTCTTTTGACAAGACCGCCGAGGGACCGCCGTGCTGAAGACCACCAGTGGTGGCGGTTTTCCACTTGGCGTATTATGACTGCTGGCAGCCCTCCGTCCTTTTCCGGACAGAGTGCCGCCAGCAGCCATACTGGCGGGCGGCGGGAAGTGGAGGTTGCGCCACCTCCACCGCCATGTCAACAGAACACCGCCCACCGAATCACGTTCTGTGATTCTGTGATTCGGCGTGGCGGTGTTCTGTTGACGGTGTGGTGGTGGCGGAGCAGGCCCCATGGATCCTGTCCCCTCCCGGAAGATCAATGGACAAGGTAAGTTGATCGTCCGTTAGGGGAGGGGGGTGGGGGCTGTTGTGTGATGTGTGGGTGCATGGGGGTGTGCGTGTGAGTATGTAGAGGGGGTGTGTGAGTGCGTGTATGCATGCGGGTGTAGTGTGTTTGGAAATGTGTGCGTGTCTGCCTGGATGTATGTCTGTATGGATGTGTGCGTGTATGTCTGAATGAGGGTGTGCATGTATGACTGTGTGTGTGTCTGTTGGCATGTTTGTTCGTGTGTGTGCGGGAATGTGTGTTGGTGGTGCCTGCATGCGTGTCGGGTGTGTGTCTGTGTTGTGATGTCGGGGGTAGGGGTGGGGAGGGGGGTCCTGCCACATTTGGGGGGTGGCAGGGTGGTGGGGGTGTTGGGGACGGACTTGGGGGAGGGGGTGGGAGGTGGCAGAGACCCCTCTCAGTGCCAGGGAAGGAATTTCCTGGCACTGATAGTGCTTACCGCCATGGATTTCATGGCGGTTCCAAACCCCATGAAATCCATGGCGGTAAGCCGGGTCATGATACCGCTGGCGGTCTTGTGACGGCCACCGGGCTGGAGACCCAAGTCTCCAGCCCAGCGGTCGTCTCCGCCATGGCAGTCTGATCGGAGAAGTGGCAGATGACCATGGCGGCAACCGCCATGGTCATAATTCCTATTTTTTTACCGCCAGCCTGTTGCCGGTAAAACCACCACTTCTCCGTCAACCGCCAGGGTCGTAATGACCCCCAGTGTCCTCTCAGCATAGTAATAGTGATTTTGTTCCTGTTGCCGTTTAATGTTGTACTTGCTGTTGCATTCCCTAAAAGTATTTGCTTTCACCAGGATGGTGTGTATCTGTAGTTTTTCAGCAAACATACATGTATTGTATGAACTGTTAAGAGTCGCCTCTACATGTTCAAAGTGCAAATCTATAGTTGTTAAAGTAATTAGCTAAAATAAATAACAGGAATGGCATGGCCAAAATAAAGAATTGAGGCAACCAATTAGGTGTGAAAAAGAAGTTTAAAAAAACAACAAACATGATGGGGGCATGGGGCCAAGAGCCAAAATATAAGAAAAACAAAAACAAGGCAAAAATAACCCAATAAGGATACACCTTATTAATTTTGGCCTGTATGGGACCCTAAGTTCACAGTTATTATTAAACTCATGACTTTATTTTTAATGCAAGTTTCTTTAAGAATAAATTCAGTCTAATGTGCTCAGTCATGATACACTAAATTCACAAAAAGTGATGGATGAACTGCTTGAATTAATCTCAGCCACTGGTAATTATTCTGGGTGGCATACCAGTTCATCGTTATTTTGCACACCATGCAACCTCAGTTTGGACCCAGCTGCATGGAAATCAGTCTTGATTCTGCTCCAGTAGGAACAGTCAAGCCTGAACTGCCAAACCAGGACCTCCCTCAACCAGAACAAAAGCAACCTAGGGCCGGTTTTGCCCTAGTTAGGGTATATTAGTCAGGTATAGTTTGGTTTCAGTAACACAGTGTACTCAAGATGCACATTTGGGCATACCCATCCCACGTAGGGTAACATTAATTCAAGGATTCCATTAATCACTATTTTGTATACATTAGTGTGTCACCCTAAATGTCATGGATATACCTAGACGTGGGTCCCGTGCACACAGTGTCACTGGAGCCAAGCAGTGCAAACGTGGCTTCAGATTTAATGATGCAACCTAACTGTAAATGTATAAAAACTGCAATTCAAACTGTTGAAATAAAACCTTTTTACAGGTCAAATTTACCTTAAATATTAATAATTACTCCTGTGTAGGCTTTGCAGCCCACAAGTCAGGGTCCATGGCATTTAAAAGTAGAATTTGAGATTTAAAGTTAACATGTACTTTCAGGGGCTAGCACCCAAAAGTTATTTTCACTTTAGGAAGGATGGCTATTTAAAACACTAAGGCCCATATTTATACTTTTTGGCGCAGGTTTGCACCAAAAATTATAGCGCCGGCTAGTGCCATTCCTAGACGCAGGCCGGGCGCCCTATTTATGGAATGGCGCTAAGGCCCTGTTAGTGTCCTTCGGAAGGACACTAACAGGGCCGGGAAGGCGTAGGGGGAACCAGGACTTGTATGCCAAATTATGGCGCTACACTGATTAGAGGCAAAAAAATTGCCTCTAAGCAGTGTAGTGCCATTTTCTGGCGCACAAGCCCCATGGACATGGCTCCTGTCTTAGTAAAGAAAGGAGCCATGGCCACCACCCCAATGGCTATGCCCAGGGGGATGAATGTCCCCTGGGCATGACCATTGGGTCCAGCGCCATGCAGGGGGCCCCAAGTCAGGGCCCCCGAGTGGAATTGGACCAAAAACAAATACTCACAGAGACTTACCTTTGGATGGGTCCCCCATCGGTAGGTGACCTCCTGGTGTAGGTAGGGATGGGTGTGGGTGTCCCTGGGGACAGGGAAGGGCACCTGGGGCAATTTCCATGGTCTCTGACCATTGAAATCTACCTACAGGTCCCCTAACACCTTCCAATACCCAGGCGTTAAATAATGGCTCTAAGCAGGCTTTGCACCATTATTTAAGGCCCTCCTCCTCCTGTGCGTGATTTTTGAAGGGGAGGATAAATAAGGCACTGGGGCCTCCAAGGCATTTTTTGCCTGGGAACGCCTACATTGCATCTCGTTGATGCAAGGTAGTTTTCCGCAGACAAAAAATGACATTAACTCCAATATTTTGGTACTAGACATGTCTAGTGCCAAAATATAAATATGGAGTTAAGTTTGCACCGGATTTGCGTAATAAAATGACGCAAATCGGGCGCAAACAGAGTATAAATAGGCCCCTAATACTGTATGTTGGGAATTGAACTAGCTATAAAAATAATTAAACAACTATTTATAACAGCTATTAAAAATCCACTTCAAGGGTGAAGTGGGATTTTAATTAAAATTAAGGAGAGGTAATATTTAGACAGTTACCTTTTTCCTACCGGAGGTTACTGGAGGCTAATTTGCATTTGCTCTCCAGCTTCTACAAGTCATTGATTAGCTTTTGAATACATGTGAAAATGGTGTGAAGTGCCTCCCTGAAGGAGCCAATAGGAGACCTGAATGGAGAACATAACTCAGCTGAACCGCAGTAAATAAGCAGGGTAGTGGCTGTGAGTCTCTTTTTGACAGCACAGTATCAGATCCTGCTTGACAGGTCTGCTGAGTCACATGTAACACTTAAAAGAAAGAGAACAGGATGAGAATAACATTCTTGTGTATACACTGTCTGGTTGCTGAAGGACTGTGTTTTATCTTACAAGACTTCTGTCTCTGGGGTGTATATATGAGGAACCCTTGAAAAGAAGAGAACATGATGCCAAGACAATTATTGTGAATGCACTATGTATCTGCTGGAGAATCTTGTCTTTGTCCTATCAGATGTCTGTCTCTGGCTTATTTGATATTACAGTGGCTGCGTCAAATCAGATTTTAGCGTTAGACATGAGAGGACAGTAGGATTCCACAGTAAACTTCTCATATATACCCACAGCAGAGCCCAAATGTGGTACGGCTGAAAACTTTCTCCAACTTGACAATGCCCAAAGAGGGTAGCATTGGTACTGAGAGTTATTTCTACCCACTCACTTGTGCAAGACATGAATGTGGCATTTCCAGTCAACAACTTTAGAATATTTTTGGACCTGATAAAGAACAGACGACGCCTGGATCTGTTGTCTGTGACCCGGAAGGATCCCAAGAGGATTGATCCTACTCTCTCATAAAAAGAATAGATGATGGATAGAATGCAGAACAAATCAAACATTAACCCCGCGTCACAGATCTGGGTTTAATCCATCAGTTTTTTGTTCAACACTCCACCCTAATTTGGATCCAGCCATATGCAAATCAGTCTTGATCTTGCTCCCCATGGGAACAGTCCAGCCCGAAGTGCCAGGCCAAGTCCTTCCTGGACCAGGAAAAACATCATGGGACCGTTTTTGGGGTAATATCCTTCATTAGACAAGATAGCATGAATCCATGGCACAGTGAGCATGGGACCCAATTCTGGGCATACCGTTCCCACTTAGGGCGACAAAAGCAAAAAGAACAGATAATGAGCAGAAAGTGGAACAAATCAAACATTCACCCCCAGTCACAAATCAGGGCTTAAACCAACATTAAACCCTGCATCAGCCATATGCAAATCAGTCTTCACCCTGATCCCCATGGGAGCAGTCCAGCCCGAACTGCTTGGCCAGTCCTCCCTGGACCTGAAACAAGCATCCTAGGACTGGTTTTGGTGAATCACGCCTCATCAGCAAGGCTAGCCTGAATTCAGTGGCGCAGTGAGCAGGGGACCAACATCTGGGCCTACCCTTCCCACTTAAGGTGGCAAAAGCAAAAAGAACAGGTGATGGGCAGAATGTGGAACAAAACAAGCATTTATCTCTAGTCAAAGGTCTGAGGTTAATCCATCAATGTTTTTGCTCACCACCCCAGTTTGGACCCAGTCATGTGCAAATCAGTCTTGATGCTGCTCCCCAATGGGAACAGTCCAACCTGCACTGCCTGGCCAGGTCATCCCAGGACCTGAAACAAGCATCCTGGGACTGGTTTCAGGGCATCACTCCTCATCAGCCAGGCCAGCCTGAATTCAGTGGCACAGTGAGCAGGGAACCCACAACTGGGCATACCCTTCTCACTTAGGGCAGCACAAGCAAAAAGAACAGGTGATTAAAAGAATGCAGAACAATTAAAAAATTCTCCCCCAATCAAATATCTGGGTTTAATCCATCAGTTTTTTTCGCTCACCATATCACCCCAGTTTAGACCCAGCCATATGCAAATCAGTCTTGACTTGCACCCCAAGGGAACGGGCCAGCCAGAACTGCCATGACAGGTCCTCCCAGGACCGGAAACAAGCATCCTGGGACCAGTTTCAGGGTATGATCCCTCATCAGCCAGGCTAGCTTGAATCCAGTGGCACAGTGAGCACGGGACCCACATCTGTCCATACCCTTCCCACTTAATACAAAAAAAGTAAAAAGAAGAGATGATGGACGGAATGGGGAACAAATCAACCATTCACCCTCAGTCACAGATTTAGGTTCAATGCAACAGTTTTTTTGCTCACCACGCCACCCCAGTTTGGACCCAGCCATATGCAAATCAGTCTTCACTGTGCTCCCCATGGGAATGGTCCAGCCAGAACTGCCAGGCCGGGTCCTCCCTGAGCCAGAAACAAGCATCTTGAGTTTTGTGGCATCACCCCTCAGACTGCCAAATTCATAATCAGGCACTAAGTCAGAAGGTAAAATGTTTGATCAGGACAAATCTGGTAGGTTTCTTTGATCTGCTCTCCATTGCAGCCAGCCTCAAATTGGACCTATGTCCTGGTCTACCTGTGACCATTCCATTGACTATCATCTACACTTTGCTACTTACAAATTCTTTTAAAAGCACACCCCCTGTTCCCTATATTGGATTTTGGTCACTTTGGTCAGTTTAGTATCATTTTGTTTTTTACAGTTTACTCAGTATTTCTAATTCAGTTTGGGATTTTATTGCTTTAAATTCCAACTTTGTTGTGGTACTTCCTAAAAACTACACACATTGCTCTAAGCCATAACTACCAGGGCACTGTGCTCAGGTTAATTTAGTTACTGTGAAGGTTCTCCCTGCCAAGGGTTGTGATTATTCTGTGAGATGAGCAGTCTCCCACCCTCAATATTAGCTCAATTTCTTACGGTATATCACATGCAGGCAGATGTCAACATTTCTCAAAAGTAATAAATTAAAAATCTATCAAATGATGCATAAAAGTCAAAATGCGTAGGATACTAATGAAAGGACTGAGCAGATCACCAAGTATAACTCTCAATGCCTGGCTTTTCTTCAGTTTTACTAAGACAGTTTTAATTGGAGTAGTTAAAACATCAAGGCCCATATTTATACTTTTTGCGTAAAACTGCGCAGACGCAAAACTGCGTCAAAAATATTACCGCCGGCTAACGCCATTACTGTGTGCCGTGCGGGCGTCAAATTTATACTTTGACGCACGGCGGCGCAAACCACAGGTGTAAGTCTTTTTTTTTTACGCACACCACAGCGTCATGTCGTAAAGGAAAACTAAGTTAACGCAGCGGAAATGACTGTGAGACGATTTACGACACCGCAAACCGGATATGCGGCGTTTTTTGACGCAATAGCATCAAAATTCCCCGCAAACACAGCCATTTCAGCAGAGGAGAGCCAAAATGGATCCCAGATGCCTGTACAGACTCCAGGAAGATGACAACATACCAGGAACCAGCCAGGAGGACCCACACAAGAACCAGGACAGGGAGAAGAAGAAAAGAAAGTGTTCCTTCAGTGCAGAGGAGCAGGAAATCCTGGTAAAAGAGGTGACGGAACACCAGCACCAACTGTTTGTCACCTCAAAGTTGGCAATCAGTAGGAGAGAGGCAATATGGCAACAAATTGTTGACAAGATTAACAGTGTGGCAGAAGTACGCAGAACAGTCATCGAGTGCAAGAAACGCTAGCATGACTGCAAGCGCAGGACCAAGGAAAAGATGGCCAGGAACAGGAAGGCAGCACTGCAGACTGGAGGTGGGAGTCCAGCACACCAGGAGGCCCTGGACCACATGGAGGAGATGGTGGCAGCCGTCATCCCTGAGGAGATCGTCACAGGGATTCAAGGACAGGACAGGGCAGACTACCAGGAGACAACGCACATGCAGGGTAAGTCGCATGGGGAATTAAAATGCACTAATGTCAACTACAACCGGAGGGGTGGATACCGACTACAAAATGCATAGAAGTCATCATATACATGGAGTGGCATGGGTAAAGGGGTATGGCACAGGGGCATGGCCTGTACAGAGAATAGCTGGGGCACACCATAACAGAACACCAACAACAGTTCCATGGGGGTATGCTGTCATGCCAACGATGTAGCAAAGGTATAGCCACGCCAGGAGGGAAGAGCACAACTTCAAACTGACATCCTGTCACACGTCAGTCACTATACCCCCTACATTTTTAGGGCCCAATTAACAACCTCTAGCCATACCGACAACTGGAATGTAACAGTGACAACATTTGCCACTACCACCTCCGCTGTGCGTGCAGCTCAAGTAGCCAAAGGCAGTAACATCCCCATGGATCATACACACCTAAATTAGAGGGTTTAGGATGACAACTTTAACAATCACCTAAAACAAGACAAATGTTCCAGTACTGTCAAATGTGAATGCCCATAGTTGCTGCAAACATCAGCCAATGTCATCAACATTAGGAACTACACCGCACTAAGGTCACACCCGTGCTGCATATGTAAGGGTCCATCCTGTGCCTGGGTCACAATGCAACATCTCAAATGCCATACTGCTCAGACAACAGCATTGAGGGGGATGACACATGTAACTGGTCACTGAAATACACCTGCACAGTCAGAGGAGGAAATAGGACACTGCTACGACTATCAGGGCAATCGTATGTACCACACATTCCCCTACATCAGCTGTACACATTACCAATGCTCACATCCAAATCGTGCCATAACAATGCTATGCATAGTATACACTACATTTCAACTATATATAAGTGTATGTGAAAGATCAGAGCATGGGGCAGGTCCAGATTGTTAAGTGTGCTGCTAATGCCATCAGAGCACCCACAGCCAGTGAAAGGTCTCACCATGAGAATGATTGTAGACGGAGGGTTGAGTAGGATATGAAGGTGTCAAATCACTATTTGGCCAAAACCAAAAC
Source organism: Pleurodeles waltl (assembly GCF_031143425.1). NCBI lineage: Eukaryota > Metazoa > Chordata > Amphibia > Caudata > Salamandridae > Pleurodeles > Pleurodeles waltl. The sequence goes on from NC_090437.1 coordinate 575,244,722, forward strand.
CTAAAGGAGGTGACATGCAGACGGGGCATAGGCCTGGGAGAATGCCCATCTGAAAGACTGGATCAATGAACAGGAACCAAGATCACAATGTGAAATCATCACAAGGCAGGCATGGCACATCACTAATGCCACAACACAGACACACTAATTGTACCCTATTTAATTGCAGAGGACGATGGATCTCCTGTGGATATGCCTGTCCAGGACTACCCTGATGACATGGATGACGAGCTGACAAACATCAGCCACCAGACCCTCCAAGATGTCCTTGGAACCCTCCAGCCCCACCTTTAGTCACAAGGAGGAGCACAGAACAAGCAGCCATCACAGAGGACCCACCCACCACCCCATTTGTAAGACCTGCCAGCTCCAATACAGCTGAGGACTGAGATGACACAGGCACCAGCTTTGAGAGAACTGTCGGAGTACAGCAGGAGCTGGCCAAGGAGGTGCGGGTGGGGATGCAAAATGTGGCAGCCAGCCTTAAGGGGATACGTTTGTGCATGATGTCATCTGCAGATCGGGCAGCAGCCATGCAAGAGCTAACATCCATCCTGCAAGGACTACAACAAACTGTAAAGGAATTCACCACTGCAGTAAGGGAGTTGCCACAACACCTCGCACCCCAAACCTTCCACTGCATGCACGAATGCAATCATGACCCCCTCAGGGCCGACCTGGCTGCCTACCATCGTGATGTGGCTGCCATTCTTAAGAACCAGCAGATCCTCCTTGCAGCAGTTCTGCCCTTAAGACCCCCACAGGTAGCAGCTACTGGGATGTCTGACTCCACGTCTTCAAACACTGAGGTGTGTATTGCCCCTTCACAACCACCACCACCAAGGACAGAGGAGGCAACACACACATCAGAAGAAGAAGACATGAAACAGACCACCTTCACACGTAAAAGTACCCGGAAGCACTAGTCCCTACCACATGTCCACCTATTACCAAGGTCCTTCGCTTCGTAACATGCCAGTCTTGCAACAACTGTACTCAAGGACAGTTCTGCAAACCACTGTATATCTTGTCAGCCTGCCTTGTGATTGTCTCTCACTTACTCATTGGCAAATCCTGTACTCTCTGCACTGTCTGACATATCACCCCAGCATGTCCAATGAATTGTCCTTTAGCACTTGTGTAGGATCACAATGGAAGATGTCACTATAATGGACTCACAATCATGGACAATGTACATATAGCACTACAGCACTTTTCAATAAATAGCACTTACACAACCACTTTGTCTCTGTGTAATGTGACACATCAACCGTGAAGTAGACCACTGAATTTTGCCTCCTGTCAAATTACATAGTTTGTCAATACAACTGTCCTGAAATAATGTAGTCTGATAACTATGCACAGTGGCATGGGTTCTACCATAATCTGCCCTGCCTGAGGGTAATATCTGATGAATCGAGAAACTATACACTATAATGCTGTGTTGGACAGAATAATGCTTTCTCAAGGGATATCTAAGCCATTAAATAGTGTCTGCAAAATGTTGCCACCATGCAAAACTAACACATATAACGTGCCCACAAATCTAAGTGAACAGTCACCAAACTGCATGAATGGAGGTGTCTGAGTTTACATCCAAATAAGTAATCATGCTGAACAGTGTAACAAATGATCTATGTGAGTCATGAACACAATACTACAAGAGTGCTTACTACCACTCACCTTATAAGGGTTTCCTTGAACATCAGACTGCAGTCAGACATAACACAGGCCCTCATTCTGACCTTGGCGGGCGGCGGAGGCCGCCCGCCAAAGTCCCGCCGTCAGGTTACCGTTCCGCGGTCGAAAGACCGCGGCGGTAATTCTGACTTTCCCGCTGGGCTGGCGGGCGGTCTCCTTCAGACCGCCAGCCAGCCCAGCGGGAAAGAGGCTTCCACGATGAAGCCGGCTCGGAATCGAGCCGGCGGAGTGGAAGCTGTGCGACGGGTGCAGTTGCACCCGTCGCGTATTTCACTGTCTGCGCAGCAGACAGTGAAATACATGTAGGGGCCCTCTTACGGGGGCCCCTGCAATGCCCATGCCAGTGGCATGGGCACTGCAGGGGCCCCCAGGGGCCCCGCGACCCCCCCTACCGCCATCCGGATCTCGGCGGTCCGACCGCCGGGATCTGGATGGCGGTAGGGGGGGTCAGAATCCCCGCGGCGGTGCAGCAAGCTGCGCCGCCGCGGAGGATTCAATGGGGCCGCGGTACACTGGCGGGACCCCGCCAGTGGTGCCGGTCCGACCGCGGCTTTACCGCCGCGGTCGGAATCCCCATTGGAGCACCGCCGGCTTGTCGGCGGTGCTCCCGCGGTCCTCCGCCCTGGCGGTCAAAGACCGCCAGGGTCAGAATGAGGGCCACAACAGTGTCCCCAATACCAAATCTAGAAGCACTGTATGTGACATTGTAAACATACTTATTGAAAAAAACACGTTGGGATCCATAGTAACTGTGATTGGTGGTTGCAATGAATGGTCTAATCTTTGCAAGGTTGCTTTGGGGTAGCTGCCAATGTTACAGCTAATTTTGGATTTGTTTGTAGCATAGGACACACATTGTAATACAAAAGAAATCATGTACACTCATGCCAAGGCCCTGATCTACAAGTATGTCACACATACTGTAAAGGGTTTACTACATCTTTATTAAACTGCAAAAACAGAAGAGAAAACTGAGGGAAAAGCCTTACCTACCCTAATGTACCCTAACTACTCATTACCCACAACTGTCCCTAACTAACCCAAGCTAAACGTACTTATCACATTTAACTAAACGTTCTAAACATCAACCCCCCTTATGAGACGGGACACATGGAGGACAACAGATACTAACCTAAACACATACTATGCTATACTAAACAAATATATATATATATATATATATTATTTTTTTTTAAACACACAAGAACCCAACATTGCCCAACACACACTCAAAAAGAAACAGTATAAATAATCAGGACCCCCCACCCACTAACACTAACTAAACTAACAGCCTATACTAACATAACACTAAGCCCCCTAAACCCACAAAATATAACAATAAGGAAAGAGGAGGGAGGGGAGGGAATCATGTCCATCAACATGTCTATAGGTTGGCCCTCCGGAGGGTCTGCTTAATTGACCGCACCCGCCGGTTTACATGTCAGACCTCCTGCCTCAGTCGACTCATTTTACGCAGGACACGGTCCAATTTAGGCTGCATCTCACCAAAAGCAGCAGGGTCAATAGCTGCAGCTGGGGTGGTCTGGGTGCCAGCTGAGGAAGTGTGGGGCCGTGTAGTGTCCATGGCTGTGGGCTGCCCTGCAGGTGGTGCCGTGCTAGGGCCTGGAGCACTTGCCGAGGTGTTTGCCGCTCCGGTGCTAGATGTTGGTTGTGCCACCTGGGTGGTAGTGGTGGTGGTGCTGGTGCTGGTGGTGGCTGTGGTGAGCAAAGAAGGGCTGCCTTGTGTGAATGCCCTCCAGGCTCCGGAGGCCCGTTCGTGCCTGTATCTGCGGGCCATTCTTTGGTACCCAGACTCTACCTGAAGTATGTGCTGATA